>NC_090282.1:43465053-43778553 GCF_037392515.1 Haliotis asinina
AAATAGTGATGCCCTAGGTATACGTTCGGTGAGCGATGCATTGTGCTGTTACTTAAAATTACACGTGTACGCATAAAATCCACACGAGTGGAGAGCTGCATACTAGCAGGGAGACTATATATATATGTTGTAGATTATCCCTGATATTAGCTTTCTACTATCTCCAACATGCCTTTAAATGCCCGTGTGTTTGAAATGATCAAATGTAACACGGATAAATGAGAAACAAAGGATACACGTGACAACAGCAGGCAGTAGAGCCCAATCAGGGTTATGCAAATATATTTTCAGGTTATATGTGTTAGTTGTGTCCATGAAATTACTATTTTCTGAAATCGTCATCAGTTTAAATATGATCATTAATTATTTGAACATATTGGTTTGGTTAGTTTCCGCCGTTAGCGGATATATCTGGAGAACTGTTACACGCGGCCTAAAATAACATAACAAATACATGTACAATTTATATGAACGTATGGAGTGAGTGAGTTTATTTTTACGCCTCTTTTTAGCAATATTCCAGCAATATCACGGCGGGGGAGACCAGAACATGGGCTTCACACATTGTACCCATGTTGGAAATCGAACTCGGGTCTTCGGCGTGACGAGCGAACGCTTTAACCACTGGGCTACCCCACCGCCCATGAATGTATGGAACAGTAGTTGACAGAAACGTATTAGTAACATGCACATGATTTCCGAGATTGTGTGACAGATAATTTCTCTCAATAGAGGTGATTAATGGTTGAATTGCCTGGAAATGGAAATAAAGCAGGCGAAGTTAAATGTGCACGTGTCATTTATATAGTATATTGTTGCAGAACGCGTGATGATCTGTCTCGACTTAGAACATGTTTCAAAGTACACAAATATTAAAGACACAATGCGGAGAAGTCATTTCTCTAAAAATAATAACTATAAACCCTCAGTTGTGTTGTTTATTTCTCAATATTGCACAACAGGTAACCGAAAGATAATATACTGGCACAGTGGCAAATACAGAATCTTAGTTGTTAATCTTAATCAACCCATGATAGAGAATCTCTTCGTATATGGCGTTTAAAGTTGTTATGTATTGACACAAATTTATAACCCACTCCCATCCCTGGTTTTGTGCAGACCTAACTTTCTTGATAACATGGAACTGTTTCGTTTCGCAGTGTCAAAATGTTGAATATAAGGAACTAGTTACTTTTTATAAACAGTAGGGGAGTGAATAATATTAGTAGAATCTTCTGGGAACCAGTTCTGAGTAACCTAAAGTGACTCTTGGTCTTTAACGACATACAGTCAAACCCCGTTGTGTCGAATTCATTTTCAGTCAGTATAAAAAGTTGTATAATTCATACAAACGGAATCGGAATGTACATACGTGTACATGTGGGGAATTTATCTATGACAGCCTCGTATTTTGTCTCTATTGTCTTAACAGATAATTTTCGCTTTTTAGGTGTAACATGCGATCCAGTTATCCCCCCGGGCTGATCGGGTCCTTCGCTGAATTGCCCTGCCATGTTACTAACCGTACTGGTTAAAAATATTGATCCTACACCTTAAATACTAAACCAAAAACAAAACATCAATTTAGATAATCCAACTCCGTTTTCCTCACTTCTCATTTTGTATTTTCAAGGAAATCACATGACCGCTAACATAGACTGTCACATGACAACAACATGCGCCATTGTTTGTTTAGAGATATCCTGTCGGTCCGTGATCAACGTGTCACTGGTAACAACTTAATTATGGTTAATTGTTTGAGTAAAATTCAGTTGGTAAGTGTGCTAACAATGTGTGTATAGATGCGTAGTTAAACATGTCACTTGATTGTTGAGTCCGTTAATCGTTACTTTTGATCTTTAGGTAGCACGTTTATGAGGATGACTTCCGATTGCGCGACTGAAGTTTTCAGTTGCAACAACCAGCTTTGACAGTTCGAGACAAAAGGGTAAATTTGTACTTGTTAGAGCCTTTGGGGACCCTAAAATGAGTTCGACACAACCGGGAATTCGACACATCTAGTTCGACACATCAGGGTAAAAATAATGATAAATATAAGGAAATCGGCAGGGACCGAGATGTCAGTTCGACACATCCGAGAATTCGTCTCAACCGAGTTCGAGACAATGGGGTTCGACTGTATTGCAGTAAATGAATGAGTAAGTGAGTGAGTTTAGTTTCACGCCGCACTCATCAATATTCCAACTATATGGCTGCGGTCTGTAAATAATCGATTCTGGATTAGACAATCCAGTGATCAACAGCATGAGCATCGATCTGCGCAATTGGGAACCAGTGACGTGTGTCAACCAAGTCAGTGAGCATGACCACCCGATCCCGTTAGTCGCCTCTTACGACAAGCATAGTCGCCTTTTTATGGCAAGCATGGGTTGCTGAAGGTCTACCCCGGGACCTTCACGGGTAAATAAATGAACGCAGTACTGCGTATAGCGGTATGGCTTATCGCAGCGGCTGGCGTACCATTGTGATGAGCAACGATTCACGCCCACAAAGCAAGAGACTCCACCAGGTATCACACAAACTACCAGTCAGTCCACTCAAACCTAGGTTATTCGGGACAAATGCTACAACGGAATCACAAGGGTCACCAAGGTAGGAACCCTTCGATCACAGTACCAACTACCACGCCCTGTTTCGCACCCAGTAGGTAGATCTACACTCAGAAATAAAATTAATTGTTATTATTATTATTAGATCATATTTATTTAGCGCACATATCCCCCCAACTAGTAGTTTGCTGGTAAGAAGGCGCTGGTATATTTTCCCTTCGATCATTGGATGTCATTCTCAAAGGTACATCGTAATATCAATGTCAACTCCCCTGGGAGAATACAACTTTTGATATACCAAGGTGCACCGAGTTTGTTGTGGCTTTCTTACCCTAACGAGGTACCCATTCACAGCTAGGTGGATTGAGACACATAATCACAGAACTTAGTCCAAGTCCACGAGCACTGCAGGTTGTTTGAACTAGGTGTTTGAACGTATTCATGTGGCCACCATCTGATCATATACCAAAGGATTCTAGATTTTTTAAGCGCATAGAGTTGTGTTCGTAGACGTTCGTGTCATTGCAAGGATTAAAGATATTTTTTAATGTGGAAAGTTTGAGATGACCCCCGACTTGAAACGCTTCACAGAACAATACATAAAGAGAACACTAAACTATGTGAAACGAATGCATGGTTTGACATCAAAAGAGCGAAAGCGAGTTCGATACCGATACCATTCACTCGTTTCATAAATATGGTGTTACACGAAACATAGTTTAGTATTTTATGTGTTACACGAGACATAGTTTGGAATTTTATTTATTACTCAACCAATATTAGCAAAATAACAGTGATCAAAGTACTTCTTTCCTAAGAATTCAACGAATGTGTACTAGGTATATTGTACTGGGAAGCGTTTCAAGTCGGGGGTCATCTCAAACTTTTCATATGTCTTAAAAAAATGATTAATCCCTCGCAATGACCCGAGCCTATGAATTTGTGTACTGTAAACTAAAGGTTGTGACAACGCTGAAAGAGTCTGCACACAAAGCTAACTCCAAGATTGTTACACTCGGTAACAAGTGGGCTCGATCCCGACACCTCAATCTTCATTGACCACTAGCCTGGAGCTTTAGGCAGCTCGCCCACCTTATTAAATATTGTGGAAATAAGTTGTTTCAAAGGCATTTAGTTTGATTGTGGAAACAGCCACCATGCAGATGATACACATACAGTTAATGAACATGGAACAAATAGTATAGTTTATGTTTGTCTTTATAGCCTTGTGATTAATAGCTTTTGCTAGCTTCCATTAAGTGAACATCTGGCGACATGCTGTTGCTTCCATCCGGAGTGTGCCTTCGTCTAATGTATTACGTGCGTTGTCTGGCTGTTATCACCATCCACATTCACCTAGTGAAACAACGTTTTGTAAACTACACATTTTGGCATATGGCAGTACTTCTTCTGCCCATTACAATACCACAATGCTGAATGTTTCATGGGCATCACTAAGCGTAGACTAAGGCTTAGTCACTGAACATCTATATAATTTTGATAGCAACAAACCCATTAAATTAAGAAGGAGCCCCAGGGAGACCAATGGTTGAACCTGAGGAAATCTAGACTTGCTTCATATACGGTTTGACCATTGCAGAGAGAGCAAGGAATATACCGGTAAAATGGTTCAGGGACTGTGAGAGAGACTACACTAAGTGAACACTATTGAACTGTTTGCTGCGATAACAGCGTATGTTTTAATTTTAATGACCAAAAACCAAATATGACTAAACTATAGCACTGCGTGCAAAATCAGATGTATATTTCGTGTTTTCGAGAAAAGTGGATCGAAATGCAACAATCATTCATACAATTTAAATTATTAATGTTTGAACAGAGCTCGGAATTGTGTCTCATGCAATGGCATATTTTAGTATATACCATTATCATATTTTTGTGCACTTGATAGATCCAAGGCTCATAGCACTAAAAGTGGTCATATTTTCTAACAGATTGAAAACAAACGCAGCTTGAAAACAAATGCAGATTGAAAACAAATGCAGATTGAAAACAAACGCAGATTGAAAACAAATGCAGATTAAAAACAAACGCAGCTTGAAAACAAATGCAGATTGAAAACAAACGCAGATTGAAAACAAATGCAGATTGAAAACAAAATGCAGTTTGAAAACAAATGCAGATTGAAATGCGAATCATTTCTTTACGGCTACATGCCAGGTGAAAGTTGGTTCGTGTTTAGTTACTATCTGACGTACATCTTAAGATAACAAGTGTCAGAGATTTGATGACATTTCGATATATACATATATACATATATACATACAATTAATACTCAGAGGCATATTTCACCACGGAATTTTGATATGTACCATATGTATCTGGTTGTACTCAGATATATACAGACAAACATACGATTCTCAGAGGCCTATTTAACAACAACATTTCGATACATACGGATAAACATACCCAAAAGCCTTGCCTGCAGTTTGAAAGCTCTATTCACCACCGCTACCATTAATCCACAGCCTGTGTTTCGCTGTCTGACGAGCACTTGTCTCACTGACAAATTGTGACACATAGGATCACTGTTGAAACACTCATGGTTCGCAGATGTCGCATTGTCATGAATATCCGTTCTTACAATATTGTTCATGTTTATGATGGAATGCACACTATAAAACTCACTGGTGTAGCACATCACATTGGGTAATCGGCCGTTAATAAGTCCATGTCTAGTACTATTACACACACACACACACACACACACTATATATATATATATATATATATATATACACACACACACACACACACACAACATACATACATACATACATACATACATACATACATACATACATACATACATACATACATACATACATACATACATACATACATACATACATACATACATACATACATACATACATACATACATACATACATACATTCTCAAATAAAATATAAAACATGTGCAGAATGGTATTGAATGTATTACTGTCAACATAAATAGTCAAAGATTGGGACTGCTTGGTTTAGATTTAGACTGGGGCTGCTTTTTAAGGACATCCCCACTTTGGTCTTTCGTTGTGACCAGATATTCAAGCTGTCGCTGTATTTAATATATTTTGGGAGCTGACAGGTGTGTGACCATTTAGTATTTAGCTTAAAACGCTGGCATCATGAATAGTGAAAACATTCGTATCAGTTATATATCCTTAGGATTACATCATCTGGAAGGAGGTGGGTAGTGTCTCCAAAACAAGCTCTTTCAGTAAACATGTAGAGGGGAGTCACTTCAACAAGCGATTGTAATTTCAAAATGTTTTTTTATGCACTTTAATCTATATCATAAGTTTGATTTTAGCAGATTTCTACCTACCCCAAGCACACAAAATGTTTCAGTTATGGCAGATTTTGCGTTTTGGGGGGCTACCAAGGTAAAAAGTCAAACAAAATGGGGATCGTGATGATGGTACATAGCAAAAACCAATTTGCTTGAGATTGACAGATATTATGTAGTGAAATAAAAAATAAAAACAGTTGCATTTATAAGTGGCGGTTGTCAATGTACCAATCATATGCACGAATCATTATCCGTGTATCGATAGAGCAGCCATGTCCATTATCTCTGAATCATGTCTAGTCTATCTAATTTACAACGCAGCAGCAGCCTCGGTGGTATAGTTGTTTGAACGTCCGTACGGAGAACGGAAGGTCTCGGGTTCGATCCCCGACTTCGTCACACCAAAATACGTTAAAATATGGTACTTGTTGGCCCCTGCATCAGCATTAATGGGAACAACATGGGTACAACTACGTGCATGTGTTTGTATGCGTGACTGCTTGTATTAGCCCTGATTTATGCTGGTTTTATAGTGCTAGCTCACTGAGACACCATGCCTCCCAATTTCCAACTCAGACACATTATACAGACTCGGAACTGAACAGCCCTTGTTGTACCCATTAATGCTATTTCACCTTACAACGCAGTATTTATTATCATTTTATTTTAGACAAAAAATAATTCTTGGTAGACGTTTACACTCCCGTGACATTTGGAATGACCTCCTGCAACTCATGCTTGTCAAATCAAGACAAGGCAACACATAGATTTTTATTGTACTTGAGGTCTCCGACCCATATGCAAGTAATACAAGTATATTATCAGCACATGTTACAGACATATCACGAAAGAAATTACAGTTCAGATAAGATTGCTTATACGGATAACAGCATGTTTTACATAGAGGGCAAGATTACGTTTTACATTTTCACTTTCACTTTGGGAGCACAGAATGGAAACAAAGACAGTTCAGGGATATTTTAATAGGTACTTGTTTGGATTTATTTTTTTCCTATCAGCATAATGTGGGTATACAAAAGCGAAGTGACTTTCATCTTCTATGGCCGAGTAATGGCCGACATAATGGGCATATCCTTAAGAGTCACTCTGTTGAAAGTCGTCTCCCCTTATTTGCTTATAAATCTAATAAGCCCAATCGAAAAGCCCAAACGCTCAGATTACATCACTGGCAAAAAGGAGGATAGATACAATTTTTTAATCATACCTGGACACATTTGCATGTTTACCTGAATTAGTAATCATGCATATCATGCAAATGTCCGGGCACAATAAACATTTACTTTTCCTTTAATGAGAAACAACATCAGTCCATCAATAAAGTATTGTCAAACCCTTGTAACTCCACCACTGTCCCCGATCATTCAAACTGCCTCAGACCGCCGCCATGACGTCGTGCAGTCTTAGCTGCATGTCGTATATATTCATTCTATAAATATTCCTTCACACAGGGTTCTCAGGTCCAATTTATGGTGATGTATTCCACTTCAACATCTCGAATGACTTCTCTGATAGTCGACCGTCTGCTGCAAAGAGGCGATTCATTGACTCGGATTCAGACATGTAACTAAGAAATCACAGACTGACCCCGTTAGAAGAGGTCGTAAAATGATTCACAATGCTTCTGGCTAACTGGTTACATCTGTTATCTGTTTTCTGTGCTTATTGAATGTAGTTCTGTAATTAGATTGATCTAATTTCAATTCCGTACCAGACTACCAAAGTTTCCGAGCGGCAGAGCCTCGTTTTGAGATTTCCGTGATTTCCAGGTTTCCGTTTGTCAGAGCTCGCTGTACGACAGAGCGCGCTGTACGACGTGTTTCCAATGATTAGATGGAGGGCAGTGTTGCAACATACAAGTGCTTAGACGTATCAAATATAGTGATTAATATTTATGGATTAGTCTAAAAAAATGCAATAGGTTCTGCATTCAATGTTTTGGCTTGTACGACAAGCATGGACTGCTGAAGACCACTACTAACCTTCACCTTCACGGGTTTCTCTTGTTAATTCTGTACAGTTAATTTCAGCACACGTACTCTCTTGCTTGACAACGGTACAAGAATCTGTATCAAAACATCACACTCAAGAAATTAAGAAGTTGTTATCCATAACATTTGTTCGATATTGTAGCAGTTCTGCTTGGTCGGCGTGTTTTGCTTTCTCTCTTCCAACACACATGATAAATGAGACTTGTTTTGTTATAAGGATATCCAAGAAAATATCAAATGGTGAACCTCAAAGAATATCTAGATAGGCGACAAGAAGCCTAGTCTGTCATACAAACCCCGAAGAGAATATATCCAAGAGAGCCCCCGCAAGTCTACATTTCCATAGCACAGGAAAGTCACAGGCTCCTTTTCTTTACGTTTTGTTTTTAAGTTTTGTTTCTATCAAATATGTTTCTTTCAGAGACTATAGCTAGTTGTTAGTCTACAAAAAGCCTTTAACTATGTTTTAATATCCGTTGCAATACCGCTCAAATCATACCCGCACCCCGGGGCTTTGACTAAGTTAATGTGACGAGTGACGTAGATGACAGAGATGCTTGCTCTGGGGTCGCGGATAGGGAAACCTGTCCTTGTCCTCCTGCGTCACATCACTGTGGTTGATTCAGCAGGTGGGTCATACACCACTGTGTTTGATTCAGCAGGTGGGTCATACACCAATGTGGTTGATTCAACAGGTGGTTCACATACGGCTGTGGTTGATTCAGCAAGTGGGTCATACATCACTGTGTTGATTCCGCAGGTGGGTCATACATCACTGTGGTTGATTCAGCAGGTGGGTCAGACACTGCTGTGGTTGATTCAGCAGGTGGGTCAAACACCGCTGAGGTTGATTCAGCAGGTGTGTCATACATCGCTGTTGGTTGATTCAGCAGGTGGGTCAGACACTGCTGTGGTTGATTCAGCAGGTGGATCATAAACCGCTGTGGTTGATTCAGCAGGTGGGTCATACATCGCTGTTGGTTGATTCAGCAGGTGGGTCATACACGACTGTGGCTGATTCAGCAGGTGGGTCATACACTGCTGTTGGTTGATTCAGCAGGTGGGTCATACACCACTGTGGTTGATTCAGCAGGTGGGCCATACAATGCTGTGGTTAATTCAGCAGGTGGGTCATACACCTGTGGTTGATTCAGCAGGTGGGTCGTTCATCACTGTGGTTGATTCAGCAGGTGGGTCATGCACCACTGTGATGGAATCAGCAGCTGGGAGCTGTGGGCTGGGAGTTGGGGGCTGGGTACGCTTAACACTAAAACTATATGAAGCATACCATCTGAGAATGTTGTTGCCCTGCTTCTGTTCGGTTTAGTCATATGATTTGCTCAAGTGGACCTTGTTGGTCTTGCTAGTACCTCGTGTACGCATGATCGTCATTACCGTGAGTTAGTCTGCCATACAGACCCTGAAACAAATATATCCAAGAAAGCCGATGCAAGTCTAGAATAAGTCTAGATTTCCACAGTTTTGGAAAATGAAGAAAGTCTAAGCTCCGTTTCATTATATTTTAGGATTGTAATTGAGGATCTGCCGTTTTCCCCCGAAAAATATGCTCATTCAAGAGATTAGATTCTCTTGTGCCAGCACTGGACCACTCGGCTGAATATGTGTGAGTATGAGTTGGTGTGAGTGTGTGTCTGCTTGCTTGTGCGTGGTTTCTTGCTCGTGTGTGTGTCTGTGTGTGTGCGTGCGTGCGTGCGTGCGTGTGTGTGTTGTTTTTTGTTTGTTTTTATTTGAGACTTTGGTATAGTTCATCGTTCAAATGTTCTTGCTTTAATATTATCATGTCCTTCGTCAAAAGGTTAAAGCTGTATTTGTGCCATTTAGCCGGGATAACAGAATGTATAAAAGCAAACTAACAAAAATCTAGTACACGATATTCAAATTGAAGTGTAGAATCGATAAGAGAATTTCATGGCATTCATTACAGTGTTTAAGCACCCACTCAGTTTAAGAAATGATAAGCATTTCATGATCTTGAATACGGACATTCTGGAATGAAACATTTAAACTCAAAGAACCGGGGCTAGTGTGGAAATGGTACTATTACGTCTTTGAATGTCATTTAGAAGTGAAAATACATAAGAATGAAGATTTTTATGGATATCAACTTCTTTATGAGAGAACACAACGTTTCGGAGTTAATGCTTACTCCTTCATCAGGTGATAGAGAAAGGGATACAGAGGTGTATTTATATGTACAGGTAAAACAATAACAAAGTAACAAGTGGAATGAGTTAACGAAAGCTAGTATAAACAAGCACTGATAGGAAGCCGATAGTTAAGATAACAATGATGGAAGCCAATGGTAATGCATTACAGTTGATTGGATATGTTTACATAACATAACATAACATAACATATCCAATCAACTGTAATGCATTACCATTGGCTTCCATCATTGTTATCTTAACTATCGGCTTCCTATCAGTGCTTGTTTATACTAGCTTTCGTTAACTCATTCCACTTGTTACTTTGTTATTGTTTTACCTGTACATATAAATACACCTCTGTATCCCTTTCTCTATCACCTGATGAAGGAGTAAGCATTAACTCCGAAACGTTGTGTTCTCTCATAAAGAAGTTGATATCCATAAAAATCTTCATTCTTATGGTACTATTACGTTTGTGGGTGAATGATCTTCAAGGCATAACATCAGCAAAGGAAATTTGTTTGCAAGATTTTCTGAAGGAATTAAAAATTCATTTAAAGAAAGGACTTGTTTTTCTCATGCATAAAATGTTTGTCAGCTCCGAATTACGATGCCATCGATTATGTCTTTGTTCTAAGCCTAATGTGGCTTCAGTCAGTTTTACCCTTGACTTTGTATCATACTTTGGCGAACAGTTTTCAGCAAATTAACTGAATTATCTCACACATATATTTTTTCAGTTTTTTTTTTATGAAGACTGACACAGTAAAGACATATTTTGATAATATTTGAAATGGTTATCGTTGTTACATTTTGATTTGTTTGTTTGATTAAGGTAACGGCGGAAAATGGAACCGATATGTTGACACCAGCCACATGCAACCATGACCCACACACATAAGCATTAAACAAACACATGCATCGAAACTGACGAAAGAGTTTACGAATATGTCTGCCATGTCGGCCATTTTCCAAACAGATCGAAACAACTGGTACATAGCCACATGTCTTCACGGGTGGAATTATACACACAGTTACCTTTTTCATTGGTCATGTGAGTTTTGCCATCTTGGATTAGCAGAGTTACATATCTTTGTTGTGGTTGGATATGCTGATCGATAACATTTGGACATATGGTTTGCCAGCACTATACTTTTACCTGGTTAAAAATAGAACAATGTACATTTAAAGACGTATACATTCTAAAGACTAGTTTACATGTGATTGATGTAAATGAAATATTGTTTTTGTCACAATGGCGAGTCACTGTTAGCAGACAGATAATAATAATGATAAAAATAATGCTAATTTTTGCGCCAAGAACTCGATGCTTTTCTTTGGCGTCACACAATAACCCTGACGGAACTGAACTTTCAAAGCTGCTATTAACCGGGACCGTATAGGTCCATACATGAGCTTCTCAGGTGCCCATATTAAAACAACTCGTAGAAAATGTTAAGGGTGCGGCATAAAGGAAACAAACGTTACGGTTTGTCAGAATCGGAAATCACTCTTGATGGCTTTTACAACAGATAGTTTTGTTACCGAAGACGAAGCGCCCGGCTATTGAACGCTCTAGATGCGAAGGAAGAATACAGCGCATCCTCCATATCTCCATGATTGATTTAGGGGGCATTAGGAATCAGTAGTAAAAAAAACCCAGCAAGACGATCTCGCATTAGCGACACGCTGTCCTCAAAGCGTAATGACATTTTCCAGAACTGACTCCACGCAGTCGGCTTCTCACACTCTACCAAAGTAGGATGACAGTTATTCTCGATAGGGGCGAAGTATTTGGCATGATCTGGCCCATACTGTGTATAATTCCAATCGATGTTTGACGCGGCTGTACACCAATGATGTTTTCTTGCATCATTTTCCTTAGATGGAAGTCGTTTCATGTTATGAATCTATTGCTATATCATGTTACAAAGCCAGACTGCACGCAATTTCAACTGAGACAGGTGTTTTCAATCATCGGAATAAAGAGCCCCAAGTTTCTTCTGCCTGAATTTAAAGATGCTTACGAAGTTAACCTTTTCTGACTAAAATAGTGTATATTTTTGTCATAATCTTTGGCAAAATGTGCTATCATTGAAAATACAATGAGACAGATTTCTCAAATTTCGTTATTTTAAAGTTATTTGTTAAATAGGAAAATGTTCGTCAGTCCTTCAGTCCATAACAGCTGAGATTTACGTTTAATGATTTCGTTTCTTTTATGCAAAAGGCAGCAATATCCAGAACGTATGCTGTTTTCTAGAATTGCCCATAGGGTTTAGGACGATGAGTGTGGCTGGATGGTCAGTGCGTTTTTTGCTGGTCAGTCAGTACGTGTCTGGTTGGTCCGTACTTGGTTGTCTGGTCCGTCAACACGTGTGTTTGCTGGTCCGCCGGTATGTTTGGCTGATCAGTGCTTGGTTGAGTGGTCAGTCAGTAAGTGTGTTGTCTGGTCAGTCAGTATGTTTGGCTGATCAGTGCCTGGTTGTCTGGTCAGTCACTACGTGGGTTTGCTGGTCTGTAACTGGTTAGTTTGTTGCAAGGAGACCACTTAGCTCATTACTCCCACCAACCCACCCAGCCACCCACTCACTAACTCACACACTCGTAGGTGAACTACACCCACCCCACCCCACACACGAACCCTTTACGAACCACAAGCAAACGTTCTAATAAACATGAGTATTTTATTTCATAACAGTATGAACACATTTGAAGCATCAACAACGACTGAACACAAACGTGAAAGTGATTCGTTATTGTGGTTTTGTATTGTCATACACAAAGCCAATAGCTAATGCATAAAGTACATGTTAAAACGCTGAACACATGTAGTAATAAAATATATCATAAACTATTGAGCACATAGGTTTATATGATACGGCAAGGAAAGGGTGTAGTTTAATACTATGTAGTAAAGAGCAGATGATAATGCAGTAGGGGTCATCATAAGTGAATGGGCATGGTTTTACGCCGCTTTAAACAATATCTCAGCAATATCACGGCGGAGGACACCAGAATGGACTCACTCAATGTGCCCATGTCGGGAATCGATCCCAGGTCTTCGGCATGACGAGAGAACGCTTTAAACAATGGGCTACCCCACCGCTCCCGGTTCTCCTGGAGTCGAATTCTGTCTAGAATATGACATATAGAAATGAAAACGTAGCGTAATACCATGTTATGAGGTATTAATAGGCATGTCGTAAGTACCAATAAGCATGTAATAAGTATCAATAGACATGTAGTGGTGTATATCATGACGTGGCGGGGGTTAAAAAATCCCATGGCCCGACGCCCGGAACAAGCCAGTTTTCATTTCGGGCAATCAAATAATATTATCGTACTTGTCCTTGGGCTATTAGATAATTTCTGCTTACGGTTTCAAACTGCAAGTACACTTAGATTTCATTTCATATCAACTCAAAATGTCGCTATTAATTTAACAATGATAATAAAGTGGCTCTTTATCACTTCTCAATTAACAGTCCACAAAACATTAATATCAAATTCGATGTTGATATTCTTTAACATTATCATGATTATGTCATAAAAATCAAGGCAAGTGGAATATTAGGACAAGTGACTTTCTAAAAGTCACTTGAATTGTGGCAAGTGGCTTTTAAAATATATTTTGAACCCCTGCCGTCGAAGGAATGAGAAACAAGATACACACAACAGTGGGAAAGTGTAGGTATGTTATAAAGTAATGATATAGTGTATATAACAAGATAACAGGGAATTCTGTATGCCATAAATTCGAACGAATGATGAGTAATAATGAGCATCATACAGCAATGATTATATATGAAAAGCAGCTACTTATGGAAATGTATAATTTTATCCTAAAATGTTGAGTATATCAGGAATTCAAGGCAACGACGTACTGACTGCACGCTGTAGTATGCTGTGTAACATTGGCCGCAATGAAGCGCATGTCGCAAGATATGACATTGTCAGAAGACGGAATAATAAAGCAATAATACAAGCTTTAGTGTAAAAGTACAGGCAGTGTCAAATTACATATAAGCATTATGCAAAATATAGCTTCACAATACGAGAAGACAAAAACGACACGAGCACTTATTTTTGGATTACAGAAAAATATGGATTTATGGTAATTAGGATATGGTCATGGCGCGTAGAAATTCCTGCATGGGTTCCTGCAGAATACCATTCAAGTCTGTATGACGTCAATAAACAACAAAGATGAGGAATTGCACAATCGTAAAAATACAAATTAAATAACCGTGTATGCTAACAACTGTGCCTTTAGATTGTAAGATTTCCATTCCCAAAATTCAAAACCCACAAATGTATGAGTCATGCATTTAGTAATTATCAATAATTTATGCTTGCACCCTCTTATCAAGCACTCAACAAGGCATCTCTTGGATTGCAAGAGGATACATGCTTGATAGACAGTGCCTGCTGTGAAGTAAGGGTATTGGTGACAAAAACGTCTACATGATGATGATGATGAAGATGGTGATGATGATAATGATGACAAAATACTTGATATCCTGAGTTTCTGACTAGGTATTTACAGTGATTTCATGTTGCACGTTCATGTAGTCTTGAAGACGTGGAATATGATAATATCTCCTTTCACAGAGCCTCCTGATTGTCACAGCCAGACACAGGTTGCCTCCCACCCCCACGCAGATTGCTACAGAGGGACACATATTGTCAAACCTGTTGATCATACAGACTGCTTTTGACACATTCTTCACATTTAGACATATTGCCATAATCATTACTTTGCATTACAGATATTTCAACACCTTACACTTATAGAGTCTGTCATATAGACCCTGAAAACAAAAATACCTAATCCGCCTATAAAAGTCTTGAAAATGAGGCAAATTAGCATAATCACAGGTTCTGAAAATTTCATGTTTCACGGCTCCCTTTTCTTATCTTTGTTTGACATAGACAAACCATTTTACGGTATAAATACTGAACACCAAAAGAAACGTAACTATTTTTTGTCAAGTTTTTAAATAGACGAAACGAACGCTCACTTTTATGAAGTTTCATGTTTTCGAAACTTGAGTTTCTGTTGCTGTTCAGATTATGTTAATTTTGGAGACTAGATGGTAGCCTATCAGTTACACAAAATGAATATTAACATAGCCTGAGACAGATTTCAACAGCGTTAATCACATCAGCACTTCATTAGGCATACTAGAAACACTGCACTACCGAGAGACAGACATATCCCTGTAGCAGAGACGCACAATGCAGTTTTAGATCGACTGCCTTAGTTAGAGACAAATGTCTATAGCACTGAGAAGGCTGCCTTCCGTAGTTAGCGACATTCCTCGATCAGCCATACAGCTTCAGTGACACAACCATGGGTTGAAAACATAATAAAAAACAAATACCCATTGTTGATTTCTACGGAACGCAGTCGGTGCCAGTTGTTCAAATATGTACTCTGTAAAGCAAGATTTTCTAAGATATATATACCTCCGACCAAACGTTTAGACTCTTATAGCCACTTAATTCAAGAAACTGTTCTAAACTAAATTTTGCAAAATGTTCTATACTGTTTAAAGGCGCTGAGTACACATGAACTGATGTACTGTGACATTGAAAAGATTTTCTGTCATGAGTTTAATAAATGATAAAACTCAGTGAAAATTGGCGATTTCTCCACAAAACTCTTGACCCAAACACAGCTGTTCAGATGCACGATATATCTGCACGTATTTCAACAATTTGATCCTCATGCAATCCATCTGCATAAGGCTCGGAGCTGGTGTCCCCAAGGCAGTGAAGAAATCAATCTTCAGTGTAACACTCTATATCTATATAATCCAATACATGTATATACTGGACACAATATTGGTATTTTTTGTCAGTGTGTCAATGAATAAAACCATCATGATCCAAAATTTCAAAATTTGCATATACATGTACCCCTAACTATTTTTGTCTAGTATATATTTGCATAACATATGGTGAGTGTTGTAAGTGAGTCTAATCTTTTGATGGGAAGTATATTTGATGAAAGACATTAACTATGTGGCAACCATTGTCTACAAATGTTCTTGACGAAGGTGTCATCATTTCCGGTAGTGCAATAAATGAGATAACAGGATAAATCTACGTTGTCTCGACCGCACGTTGCTTGATGAGTGTCCCGGCTTCAAGCACATTAATCGAAACAGATCACAGCAATTCCTCCAAGCAAACACGCACAGCACACATATTTACACCTGTCTTTTCTGTCACAGTTACTATCTGAGTAGTAGGGAGACAGTGAAGGTCACCAGAAGACCTGCAGTGCTGAAGGTCCGTGTGTGGAGGGATGATCCGGATCCTGCTTGATAACGCTCTTTCTTTGATCGGGTAGGGCATCCCCTTTTACAGTTGTGTTCCGAGTATGTTCCAGATTGCACACAATGTATCTGGAAACCTTGCTTGTACTTCATACACAAGTTGTCCCCTGATAAAACAATGGACGTACACAATATTAAATATAATTTATCAAAACATGTCCTAATTACCAATCGAAATTAGAGTCCGTAGGGACTGTAGCTCACCTGACGTATTAGGTGGGTGAGTGAGTGAGGGTGCTTTTACACCACTTTTAGCAATATAGCAATATTCCAGCAATATCACCGCGAGGGACACCAGAAATAAGCTTCACGCATTGTGGCCATGCGGGGAATCGAACCGGGTGTTCGGCATGACGAGCTAACGCTTTGGTAATGGGCTACCCCACCGCTCCAACGCATTAGGCACCTTTACGAAACCTCAGATCTAAGTTTAACAGACCTGCAGTCAATAACATTCACACCAATTTTCGGCTTTCTAAATGAATTCCTTATAAAAAGATCTACTGATAAATCTATTTTGTTTTGATTATATCAATAACACTAATCGGAAGAAGATAAGATCAAGAAGGAACCTACATCACGTATTTCAGGCAAGCTGTATCGCATGTGACTAAAACATCATGGTAAAGGTGCTCGCATACTTCCACTGAGAAGTCCTGTTAGGGGTTTCAAGGGTTCTCGGTAGTCAGTCACAACAAAGTGACTGACACAGTTAACCGTAGCGCCAGTTTAAGCAACTTTGGGCTTGTGCCACTGTTCAGTCCTCTCCCAATGTTGGACGAATAATTTCCGAACGCAATCACTTGTCAAGGAAAGTTACACACTGCTTTATAACAACTTGTGACAAGGGAGTGTGCAGCCGTGTCTATGATCTTTTACTTGTATTAATATCGACAGAATTTTTAACGACTATTATGCTGTAAATCATGTTCTAAACTCACCAAATCGAAACAGGTAACGTTAAGCCCTTCTACTAAACACTAAGGTTCAATAAGCGTGATAAAACGAAGGCCTCTTTCAAGTCATTATCTGCCTCCGTCAGTATGTCTGCTTTAAAAATCGGTTACTAATTCTGTGACCAAGCTCTCGAGAAATCGTGTTCAAAATTTCAGCTTCATGCTTTTCAAATGTGATGTCAAAAAAAGCAAAGGTAATCAACGCAAGTACGGCCAGACACGACATGCGATCATTTGAGTA
This sequence comes from Haliotis asinina, assembly GCF_037392515.1. Lineage (NCBI taxonomy): Eukaryota > Metazoa > Mollusca > Gastropoda > Lepetellida > Haliotidae > Haliotis > Haliotis asinina. Next base: position 43,482,658 of record NC_090282.1, read on the forward strand.
TCAGTGTGGTAAGTTAGAAATGACGGAAATGTCAGCAGCCACGAAAGCCGATTTGAGATCCATTTCGTAGCTAGAAGTGACACCGAGGGCAATGCTCAGAGGATAAATAACACCTCTTATGTTTAACTTCACATATTTCAGCAGTCTGAATGTTACCGTCCAGGGCCAAGACATACCTACCACTGACATCAAGGTCAACGATCAGCGATCAGCGATCAGCGATCAGCGATCAACGATCAGCGATCAACGCTATACACGTATGGATTTTATGACATACAATCAGTTAATTCAACACAGAGTCTGGCCCTCCAATATACATGTTGTCCCTGACTGCAAGTAATTGCAAACCTGCAAATTACCACACCAATAATTTTCTTAGATTAGAGGTGTTAAAGCTTCCAGCTTTGCGACAAAATATATTATACATTTCCAAGGTTTTGTTTACAATGGCTTTTCAGAAAATCGAGGGCCTGGACAAAAATAGTTGCAGATTTATGTAAATTTTGAAAATATGAATAAAGACGTATTTATTCATTGACATACTGATAAAATATCAGTCATAAAAATATCAATGTCCCCAACTTATTTTGTCCAGTATATTATGAAACAGATGAATTGAAAGGATGTGAACCTTCCTTGAACTTTACTGAATTCATACTATTTGACACTTACGTAATATGTCGTCCGCAACAATGTTGTCACACAAACCATCCTCAATGGCATAGGAAGAGAAGTGTGGATCTTTACAGTCTTTGACCTCCGAGGATATTGAGCAGACTGTACATCCGGGTGGATGGTCATTTGCTGAAAAGGACGAAACAGGTTATAAAGAAACACCCTCTTCTGCACACACATCAAACCATTATCCATCTTTTTCTGCACACACATCAAGCCATTATCCATCTTGCTCTGTACACACATCAAACCACAATCCATCTTGCTCTGTACACACATCAAACCATCATCCATCTTCTTCTGTGCACCCATAAAACGATTATCCAACTTGCTCTGTGTAACCATCAAACCATTATCCATCTTGTTCTGTACACACATCAAACCATTATCCATCAACATATACACACATGAACTTTTATTCAACCATGATTTCTTTTTCAGCGTTTTTACTTGTGTTGATTCCTGGTATCATATCCAAGTCATAATTACACTAAACTATGTCTTGAGAGGATACTGTTTCGATATCATACGAATGATCAACTTGGCTGATTAGACTAGTAATGAATTGTAACCGTAACCGCGCTGTCCTCAGAAAGGCAGTATTACATGTGCAACATAATACCACCCTTTATCAAATGTAACTCATTAGCTGCAACTAAAGATACATATTCTAAAAACTCTCGAGGTTTAGTGCAATATTAATCTTACAATATAGGCGCATGATAGTTCAGGCTGAAACTGAACATTAAGAACCGATCAAAAGCAGCGAGGAGGTATTTCATAGTAAAGTCTGACATGATAGCCATGGCACATTGTGTCAGTTTATCTCTGCCTCTCTCTCTCTCTCTCTCTCTCTCTCTGTCTCTCTCTCTATTGAGTCCTGGAAAATCATGTAATCATCGAAGAAAGCATGACATATAGGAACAGATTGCCGTTGAGCTCAAGACAGCAATCGCTATGGAATCCGAGAAGGGACATTGTCGCGTTGCCGCGTTGTCGCATTGTCGAATGTCTGTTGTATTAATTACGATGGAATGTAAAAACTATCACAAACCATTATTTTTCGAAGTTTTTAAGAGCTGAGATACCCAGGGATCGAACTCAGAACAATAATAAATGAACGTCCATGAAGTCTGTGGTTTAAGAGTCGTTCCATTCAAACTGGCCATTTTGCTGTATTATTATGTTTGAGCAGGTGTATGTTTGAAACGATACAAGTACATGTGTATCGCTGGGTATAGTATCGTGTGAGAAAACTATCGATACATTGTGAATTATGGCATGTGCAGGATTAATAATATAGGATTCAAATAGAATTCAAAAGCAGACGACACAGCACATTATTGTGATGAATAGCCTTGCTAATTTTCCAAGCTCCTTAAACCTTAAGTGAATGGAGCAGAGCGACGGAGAGGCGCGAAGTGGTGTTGAGTGGAGTGGTACGGAGAGAGAGGATTGAGTGAGTGAGGGGGGGAGGGAGTCCGAGTTGGTTTCTGGCACTCCAAGGGTATGCAACTCTTCCAAGCGACTTCATCGTTTCTAATATCATAATGATAACAGTCCTTTTATGTGTCGTTTTCTCAATATCACGTTCAGAGCCGACCTTAACTGTCTTTGAGGTGCTGGTTAAGTGGTATCTCATTCTACCTGATATCCATCCACTGATGGCTGAACAGATCTCGGACAAATTCATCAGCGTCGGACGGGACGGTACCATGAAACTCTGTCAGTAGCCACACTGTCGAACATAGTGCCCCATTCGAGGACATCACGTGATGTTTCTGCCGATATGGCATGAATTTGAACAATATTTCAGTTATTCGCAGCCTGTCAGCTTGATATCGGTGAAATGTCCAAAGTGATGAATGTGTATGGTGCTGGCATTCGATAGTTATCTGATGTGACTAAGGGACACAACTCTGCACAGCAAATTGCCCTGCCTTGAATGACAGGACCACCGTGTGCCATGAATAGAAGCGATAATAATTTGTTTTGTTGCTAAAACACACTTGGTTGGCTAAATACATTAAAATTTTACAATATATAAAATAATAAAGCAACAAAGTAAAATTTGCATCAAGTTCAAGAAGAGCAGCCCCAGTGCCATTACGAGCACTTCCCCTTTCTAAAAACCACTGGGCGTAACAAAAGACCATTTTCTGCGCATGCGTAGACTAACTGAGTCTCTACGCATGCACACCAGTGATAGAACAGACGACAATACGACAATGCAAAACATATTTTGACGCACTGTCGCATGTCGAATTTTGGAGAATATGTTATAATGCACACTATACTCAATATTTTAACAAACAAAAACGTGACAATGTCCCTTCCAGGATTCCATAAATCGCGGCCAATAACGAAGGGTTTTGATAACTTTCATCACAAGGATACAATGTGTAAACGTCGAGAAAAGGAGATTCTCCGATGTATATGTTATGGCTGTGTCACGTGTACGCACCATAATTATTCATGCTTTCAAATTACTAAGCCATATGACTAAATGCTGTCGCGCAAATATTTGAGAAACTACCACTCACTGCGAGTAGGATACTTCGCCGGAGGCCGAGGTGATTAACGTATTCTATATCAAATATCACTAATCACGTTCAAGAAAGAGGACCTTTTCAATTTTCCATACCCAGTGGAATTACCTTGTCTGAAAGATTCTGTCTAATCATTTCTGAGTTCTTATCGTTGTGTCCTATGTCCTGACTTCTGATTGGGTATCAATTTCCCAGTGATATTCACGGAGGCAATTTACTGAATGATCCAATAATATCTGTTGGAAGATGGATATGCAGTTAGACATGTGCAGCTGACATGGGCGTACACTTTTTGCCAAGAGTGAATGAGTTAATTCAGTTCTACGCTGCAGTCAATGTTCCAGTTGAATGGCGACGGTGTGTAAATAATCGGGCCTGGACAAAGCAATCCAGTGATCAACAGCATGCACATCCATCTTGGGATAGATGATATGTGTCAGCCTAAACATCTGATTCCGTTAGTTGCCTCTTCCGATAAGCATGGGTTACCTAGATCAATTCTAGCACGGATCCTAACCGCAAAGAAAGCATCACACATCCCGATGGTGAAATATGGGAGGGTAGTAACCAGAAGAGGTCATTATCTGGAATGGCTCCAATAAGATGCACACGCTTTCAGCAAGGTATTACCAAGTCTTGTAATCGTCCTTCGAATCTTAGAACGTGCGTATTACACAGCTGTGTCCAACGTGCAACAGAATCTGCCTATTAATGCAAACAGAGTAAATAATGAAGGGGAGAGATAGCACCCCTGATAGACTCCATTTCCGAATTGGATTACTCGGGCGAACAATTCGTGGACTGCGCGGAAGAACCGTTATTCAACAGGACTTATTACAGGACGAGGAATGAGACATCCTACATGCTATTAGAACTGCCAATCATGCTGGCTTACGGTGCTGGAGGAGATGTTGTAACTGGCCTTACGGAGATAGTAACCAAGGAATATGAAGGATTACGTTATTGATTTTCATCGGGAAAATCAATAAAAAGGTACACATACATCGTCTGTGTGGCAACTATTACTTTGTACTGGTTCATGTTTAAAAATGCACATATGTCAAAACACGCTGTCAGATAGATTTTCTTTTATCAATTGGCATTTACAGAAAACTTTAAATTTAATAAAGCTTTCAGATATATCAAGTTTGAATGTGAATATAACGCCGGTCATCATTAATTCGAAATATCAACGTGTATTCGTAGTGATGCAAAGGTTAAACAATAGGAAATCCTCAAATATGTTTACGTCCGATCTACATTTCCTCAACGATAATTCCTCATAAATATTTCTACTTGATGATACGTATCGAAATGCATGCTAGTTGCTGATGCAAATGAGATCTAGTTGTTTCTGGCATACACAACTACAGCAAACACTTTAGGTACTTGACAGTAGTACAAAATTACAAGCACTGAGAAAAGCTTGTCCTTTTCTTTTACCCAGATAAATGGGCAATATTTCACTCCTTGTATGTTATATTCAGAGAAACCCTTTTCACATTTTGTATACATACACAGTGCCTGATTTGAATATATTTTGCCTTTGAGATGTTTTAAAAATTAGCGATGAAATGTTTAATAGCATTCACATGTCATTCACATGGCTCAGTGTGAATATTCAGTGGGAAACTCACTAACTCAATGTTTGAAAAGGTTAAAAGCGTACGAAAAAATATGTTGAAGAGACTTCTTTTACAAAAAACATTCAAAAGGCTGTCATGGCCCAGAAACGTTTCTGAGAACAAAATCCAAGGAACTCGATGGAAATGCCAACTCTCTGTGGCAATTTAATAGGTTTCATTTCAATTTTCAAATTGAATCTGTCGCATGAGATTCGTTTGTTCCGAATTCGAGCATTTGTAGTTTATTAATATGTCACCATCAAACCCCTTGCACTATCTTAAATATCGATCGGATAAGTCCCAGTAGCCATGGCATTTAACTCAGATTGTATAACTGGTTTTATAGTCCGGTTATTGTGTTCGTCTTTCATTAAGATTTAATCGAAAATGATTCCCCAACAAAAACATGTCCACACCTAACCATCACGCTTCCGTAATGGCTCATGAGTTTAATTATCACCAGGACAATTATGATAATTGCATTCCTTTATTCATCACCGTCATCAACCAGACATGGATCCACTGTTGACAGTGTTCGCCACACAAGTAATTCAGCATAAACATTTGAGTATTATATGGATTTACTTATTAACGCATATGAACCAGGAGCGCCGGGGATGATGAACGGAATGGCACTAAGTTCAATAGCAGCCGTATTGTTGAGTGCACGCGCAAACACGTCTTTAGAAAACTGCTAATGAACTTTCCATTGTAAACTTACGGATTGTGGATTGTAATCTAGGAGATTAAACATCTTTAGAACTTCCAGTTGGGCAGTGTAGATTTACTGTTTGTCCTAGTGTCAGGTAATCCCTAGCGTATCGTTTCTATTTACCGTCAGTATGAGGTAATGATGTAGCAGGGGGATTGAGCGGGCAGAGATCCGGGATTCTGACGGTCAGTTTATGGTGATCATCAGCTGTTTTATTTGTTGCATATGAATTCTTAAAAATAAATACATAAATCGGTGCTGATTAGTTTGAAAAAGATGTTGATCATAAAGACTCCACCAGCTGAAAGAGTCCCTTTTTTCCAAACGGCGAACGTTTGTCTGAAACAGCTCAGCATCAACGTGGTTAACGGAGTCATGGTGACAGCAACAGCACTGAGTGGATTAGGCGGCTGACTTTTTGTGCCTCACTCTGAGATTGTGGGCTCGAATCCAGAGTCTCAACCCAATAAAAGTACTCGAAATTGTACTGTACTAAGAAAGAGTAATCCCCAATACAACATATGGTACATCTGACCACTTTCTTAATGGCATTGAGTAGTCAAAACAACAGCTACATCACAAAGTCGAGTAAACGATTAATGCGACAAGCCAGTATTTTATTGTATGGACGAAGTTTCACGGTGTGTAGGATGACGCAGATGCAGCCTGGTACTGCATTGTAACCACCCGATTCTCATTTCAGGACACTTTATAAAACCATTGTATAGGAGGCCTCGCCAGGTGACAAATCGACATGTTATAATGACTGATACATGTACACATTGTTGTGACAGTGATTGGACATCGATAAATGATATTATTGATCTAGATGCAGAGGCGAAGGTCGATGTTGACGGGTGTGAATGGTGATACAAAGGTTAGTCTGATTGTCAGCACGCGTGCGGGCGTGAATTTTGGTGTTTGTGTGAATGCCCTCCTTTGGGATTGTATTATTTGTACCTTGTACGCTACTTGTAGCGTGGAGAAAACGTCAGATTCATTATGCTGCGTACGTTTAAAATATATATCCCTTGAATTAACAGCCTTCATCTCATTCATCAACATCTGCATTCAACCGGAATATCACAATATCCCTGGTTATTGGGCTTTCTCCAGAAATATCGTCATATTTCTCGAATTGAAAAGTCCTTTGAAAATCTGTTTGACTTTCCTGGTGAACCCACCTTTATATCCTCGGTGAACTGAGGCCAGATATTCAGAATTTATGATAGTGGCTTAGGAGTCGGATTTCTGTAGCCGATTGTTGATACTTCCGCGACGCAGTGCCTCACACGCAGAAGTAACAAAAAGAAGACCAGTCACGTGACACACGCGCGGGGAAAAAGTTCACGTATTGTCATTTATGTTGTTTGCAAACGTTGCTTGGATCTCACATATTACAATGTGACCCATGTTACCATGAGTACCCATGTCACCAAGATCGCTCATATCACCCATGTTAAGATTACCCGTGTCACATAGATTACGAAGATTTATCATTACCAAGATTACCCATGTCACATAGATTACCAATATTACCCATGTGACATAGCTTGCCAAGATTGTCCATGTCACATGTGTAACCAAGATTACCCATGTCACGTAAATTACCAAGATTACCCATGTCACATAGCTTACCAAGATTACCCATGTGACATAGCTTACCAAGATTGTCCATGTCACATGTGTAACCAAGATTACCCATGTCACATAGATTACCAATATTGCCCATGTCACATACATTACCAAGGTTTACGATGTCACGTAAATTACCAAGATTACCCATGTCACATAGCTTACCAAGATTACCCATGTGACATAGCTTACCAAGATTGTCCATGTCACATGTGTAACCAAGATTACTTATGTCACATAGATTACCAATATTGCCCATGTCACATACATTACCACGGCTAACGATGTCACGTAAATTATTAAGATCACCCATGTCACATAGCTTACCATGATTACCCATGTGACATAGCTTACCAAGATTGTCCATGTCACATGGGTAACCAAGATTACCCATGTCACATAGATTACAGAAATTAACAATGTGGCATAGATTACCATGACTACCAATGTCACCCATATAACACAGATTACCCATGTCACCCAGAGGACCATGTCGACCCATATCACATATCACCAACATAACCTATATCACCAACTAAATGAGACATCGAGGAACATTCACTAGATGGGTATAGCGTCGAACCTGGTACAGACAAACCAGTCACTGGTGGTTTCAGCATGGACACACCGACGTGTTGAAATAAGACACCATCTCGACCAGGGAAGTAGCCAGGAAGATGTGCCTTTGATCACTACAGAAAGTCCTTAAACGAAAACCTGCGATCAGAAATATCAGATAGAGAAACGTGTCTATCTGGAACACTATCTTGTCTATTTTGGTGAATTGGAAAACAGTTAGTATCTAAGAAACAACCTGATTTCATTTACAGAGCAAAATACTCTCATTAAGACGATCTGGCATTTATGGTCTGGTTATTCATGCTGGGGAGTGTGACCCTTGGTACAGAGGGTGTCCAGAACAACACAACGTTATACAATTACGTCGTACAGAGCATATGAAATGCTGATGTGTGAGAATGCACTTTAGACTGTCAAAAGATACAACCATGGCGAACTAGTTACATGACTGAACACACGTTCGCACATAGGCTGCGTTTCCGCATCGCAAGCATATGCACTGCTGTGCGTCACATCCGGAACATAACGGAAATGACAGATCAGTTACGATTGTGTGAAGCTTACATTGCCGCGAAAAGAGGAAACACGGCTGTGGTCTCTGGTTCCCTATTCCTGGTCGTTCATGCCAACCGAATCAGTTAGTATTAACGCTCGATACTTTGGTCGCTCCCAGCTAACAATATCACTTTGTCACAACGTTGTCACATCAATATAATTTCGTTGATGCAAGGTGATTCTGTGGACTCCCATTTACGTTGTCACAACTTGTGGCCTGACGTTGTGATAAGTCATTTTACGTTATTTTAAGTTATTTGATGCAAACGTATTTTACATTGTAAAATGTATTTAACGTTAACAGTTGAATAGTTTTACCAGTAGCGATTTGTACATAAGAAATAAAGCAGAAATTCACGTCAGTGTTTACCGTGATGCCAAGTAATAAGAAACGTTGTTATAACGTTGTGAGGAGTCCACAGTATAACGTTTCCTCGACGTAAACTTACAACGTTGTGACATAACGTTGTTATAAAATGGCGTAATACTAAGTTGTGTCATGACATTGCCAATCTACAACCACCTCAAAACGTTGCGAAAACGGTATGTGATCGCTGGGTTGCATGTTACACCCTACAAAGTGAATCAGTCCTATCGTTATCAACCACTAGATTGGCTGACATGTGATATAGCTGAACTAGTGGAGTAACAAGCACTGGCTCCAATAACGTTTCATGACTCCTGGTGTGTACAAATCCAACTCCATGTTGTATGTCGTTGAGACCCTTAAAGAAATATTCCCAATGTAGTACATGCAAGTCTAGAATATGCGGATAGCCCAGACTGCAGCATTTTCAGTGTCAGAAAATGAATAGAGTCGTTAGATACCTTTTTATCATATTTCATGCACATAATTTACACACTGGTTTTCTGTAAAATATGTACATTTCAGAGACTACATGTAGAGGGATCATGAAATCCTAATCCTGCAACTGTCAACTTGACCTTTAACATTCAAGGAAAGTTAAGAACGTTTAGGAAACGGATAGGAACTGGCATGTCACGGGAGTGACCTTTGTTCAGCATCTAATGGCGTGATTCTGAGTCAGAACAGCACGGCTCTGTTCACAATGCCCTCTCTTCTCTAGGACATAGATTAGGGTCAGTTACAGTCACACATGCATCCACACCCTCCTGTTAACGTGTCCATTAAGTAGTGGTTCCTAGCGAGCGTTACAAAACGTGTCCCAATTTTAGACACATCTGTTAATATTTGAGCACAAAATGGATGAATTAGACACGTTTCGGTTGGGATTGGCCTGATAATGCAACAGGATGTCTTTCAGCTGTTAAGCTGGACATGTTTTGCAGTAATAATCTTTATCAAAAAACAAAACTGAACCTGATTATATTCACACATGGTGCACTTTGACATTACGACAAACAAAACTAGCTGTAAAAAGTGGTTTTAGACAATTAAAATGAATACACAAAGCTGGTTTGGTTATATAAATCGTATGAATTGTACACTGACTTACGTTTAATTCTATAGAGTTTGAAGAAATATCAAACCAACAGATCGTACCTCGACAGATGAATGAATACAGATAACGGAAATTTCCATCTTGCCACAATGGGTTACCTCTAAAGTGTGCATGTGTCTCCAGCCGTTTTGCTAAACTGGGCACAGTAATTTAAAAGGCTTGTTTTGCTTTTCAAAAATGAATGTAGCTGCATTCGATAACTGCAATTGTACGCCAAATACCAGATTTGCACAAGTGTCGAAGGTGAACATTAACAGTTTAAATGATAAACGACAGACTGGGGTCCTTAGGCTGTCCGCTAGAATAGCTTGTGACTGAAATGAATATATTTTACAGAAAATGAAAGGTGTGAAATGGAAATCATAAATGCAATTAAAAGAGCCTAGGAACTTTCTTCATTTTGAATCTAGACTCGCCACATTTTCTAGACTTGCGCGGAGTTTCTTGGGTGTATTTGCTTCAGGGTCTATATGACAGACAACCTTCCGCCTATCTAGATTTGCCTCTTCGATGGGTAAAATTGCCATACAATTAGTATCCATGGGCTTTGCACTCAGTTAGCCTCGGACCAAGACTGGGCAAATGCCTACAGTTCAAAGTTCTGTAACTCACTCATTATAAGATTATGTTTATACTGTTATTGATTAATACGTGTTTGAAATGTTTGCAACATATAAACCGCTCATGTTGACACGGTGAACTAATGTAGATACGAGGAATGACTGAAAGTAAAACATATACCGCACTCTAAGTAATTGTTCGAGTCCGGTGTTGTGGATGCACACCGACTAAAATATTTATTTTATTCGATCCGATACATTTTGTGATAAACATCTCTTTTAGACTAAGCATTCTCTTTATTACAGAACCGGCGAACATCATTCAGGCGTCCGTGTTGCATGCAGTATGTTATTGTTTCGAGATCTCGTGCTGTTTGCACAGCATGGCGCCAGCAAATGCTTCGACGTACTTAACTCCGATCACAACTACTCATAAATAGTAATTAGTGCTTCAAGTGAAGGTACATGTTTAAACACACTGCACGTATACACAGTTAATCTCAACTATCCGTTTTTATTTTCGCAGAAAACATGTATAATATCTGTGTTATTGTTTAGATAGAAATACAGAAGTTATTTTTCTCGTAATGGCGTCGTTTAAACTCTGAACTAAAATGTCAGCTCTATAAGTGGGTCGCTGCTCTACTCGGTTGGTATTTACAGGCAATCAGTACTGCTATTACTACTGATTGTCGGGTCTACAGGACATGTGCTCATATTATCATTTGGCTCTGCATGTCATCGGTAAGTAGAAGCATTTACCCCGTAACTCATAAGGAACATCCTCTCTCAGATCATGGGCATATACGTGACCAGAATACTACGTGACTGAGCGAGTATGTTTTTACGCCGCTTTTAGCACTATCCAAGCTATATCACGACCGGCTACACCAGAAATTTTTTCACACATTGTGTCCAGGCGTGTTTGGCGTCAGGGGCGAACGCCTTAATCACTAGAAACCCCGTCCCTTGTAGGAAAATATTTAGTGATGTTAATACAAATATTACTGAATCGTTAAGAACGAATGGAAGGGGACAACAGAGATGATTAGAATAATACAACAATGTTATCTCCTCGAGAATCTCTTGACATATAGTATTTATTGTGGTAATATTCTAACATATGGCAACGCCCTTTTAACGTCATGACGTAACACATCGTACCTGGGAAAATCGCCACAAAGAACATTTATCCCGGGTAAGTCATGACATTGAACAGCACCTCTGGGAATGTCACGACACAACACAGAGCCCCTTGGAAGGCCACGACAAACAACAGCGCCCCTGAGTAAGTCATGGCATACAACAACGAAAGGGGAAAACCATAACATAGAACAGCTGTTTGGGAATGCCATATCACATACAATAACGCCCCTGGGAAATTCACGCCATACAACACCATCCCCAGGAAAATCAAAACATAGAACATTATCTTGAGAATACCATAACATAGAACAACTCCCCTGGGAAAGTCATGACGTACAACAGCGCTCCTGGGAATGCCCTAACACAGAACAACGCCCCTGGGAAAGTCATGACATACAACAACGGTCTTGGGAATGTCATATCATAGAACACAGCCCCTGGGAAAGTCGTGACCTACAACACTGCTCCTGGGAATGCCATATACCAGAACAACGCCCCTGGGAAAGTCTTGACATACAACAGGGGTCTTTGGTATGTCTAGACAAACAGCTAGTCTCTGAAATGAACATATTTTACTGAACAAACGTTCATAGTGAAAAAAAATAATATTATGAAATGGAACCCTGAGACTTTCTTCATTTTCAGAAGCTAAGGAAATCTAGACTTGCCACATTTTCTAGACTTGCGTGGGCTTTCTTGGATATATATATTTCATCGTCTGTACGACAGACTAGGGAATGTCATATCATAGTACACAGCCCCTGGGAAAGTCATGACATCGAGCAGCATTCCTTGGAAAGTCCTACCTTTCAGCGACATCCCTGGAAAAGTCCTAACAAAGTGCAACATCCCTGGGAAAGTCCTAACAAAGAGCAACATCTGTGGGAAAGTCCTAACAAAGAGCAACAGCCCTGGACATGTGCTAACATAGAGCAACATCTGTGGGAAAGTCCTAACAAAGAGCAACATCTGTGGGAAAGTCCTAACAAAGTGCAACATCTGTGGGAAAGTCCTAACAAAGAGCAACATCTGTGGGAAAGTCCTAACAAAGAGCAACATCTGTGGGAAAGTCCTAACAAAGAGCAACATCTGTGGGAAAGTCCTAACAAAGAGCAACATCTGTGGGAAAGTCCTATTAAAGAGCAACATCTGTGGGGAAGTCGTAACAAAGAGCAACATCTGTGGGAAAGTCGTAATAAAGAGCAACATCCCTGGGAAAGTTCTAACAAAGAGCAACAGCCCTTGGAAAGTCGTAACAAAGAGCAACAGCCCTGGAAATGTGCTAACATAGAGCAACATCTGTGGGAAAGTCGTAACAAAGAGCAACATCTCTGGGAAAGTCGTAACAAAGAGCAACATGTCTGAGAAAGTCGTAACAAAGAGCAACATCCCTGGAAATGTGCTAACATAGAGAAACAGCCCTGGAAATGTGCTAACATAGAGCAACATCCCTGGAAATGTGCTAACACAGAGCAGCAACCCTGGAAATGTGCTAACATAGAGCAGCAACCCTGGGAATCTCATATCACAGAGCAGTCCCCGTCAAAGCTCCAGGTCAGAACATCTCTTGATAAGGTGGCCATTCCGATTAGAGAAGGCTGTGTTACACCGGGGCCCGCAAGTATAATGTCTCCATTGTGGTCAGTAATTACTGATGAACCAAGCTCCCTCCTCGTCAGTAAAATACGTTTTCATAATATGGAGAGAGTTTTTATTCTAAGACTTTTGTCAGAGGCATCATTTTACAAACAACGTGTTTTTCTTCTAAAGAATTCCTTTAATTATTGTCGTTCACGCTAACAATACGTTCGCCAAACTATTTGATTTCTGTTCTGCACGGTAACAGGTTTAGCTTGACAGTTCGAGAAAATCCCGGTTCGATTCCCCCATGGGTACATTGTGTGAAGCCTATTTCTGGTTTCCCCCGTTGTGATATTGTTGGAAAAATGTTTAATGTTGTGTAAAACTAAACTCACTCACAGCAAAGACACTCCTGGCAAAAGCAGACTGTCATTACAGTTACTAAACCAGTACCACGCGATTACAAATGGTCAATGCTCACACTATCAATCACTAGCTTGACTAGTTTCAAATATCTGTATGTGAAGACATAGATGGCACAGATTTAAACAACATTCTCAATTCTTCCATTTGTTTCCATAGCGTGCAGCATTTCGAAGCCAAAAAGACCAAGTACAAGGCAACATCTGTTCTGTAAACAGATGCCAGGACATACCGCTGAAGGGACTGCACGAGCCTGGCGCTCGACAGACGTTCATAGATTATAGGCGGTGCCATTAATGCAGAAGCATCCTTGATGGAATAGCAATAAGGGTTGGAATCCCCAAATGTCAGTAACCCTCATGGCGGATTTCTGACCTGACGGACACGACTTTTAGGGAAATCCTATTAGAATTGATACTTAAAATATCGGATTTAACCAGGATATTTTTCACTGGACGTTTTACACTTTTTTTAAATTAACACTTCGCAATGTGTTCCGGAGGCTACAGACATACACTCAGAAAATATTAAATTATATTAGAATATTTGTCACATTGATCCCACAGAGGCTTGCATTGTTGAAAATAGTACGTCCTGAGTCCTACATTCGTTCACTGATATCCAGATACATATACAGAAGGAACCTTCTTCCCGCATTTGTTCACTGATGTCCAGATACATATACAGAAGGAACCTTCTTCCTACATTCGTTCACTGATATCCAGATAAATATACAGAAGGAACCTTCTTCCCGCATTCGTTCACTATGTCCAGATACATATACAGAAGGAACCTTCTTCCTACATTCGTTCACTGATATCCAGATTATACAGAAGGAACCTTCTTCCTACATTCGTTCACTGATATCCAGATACATATACAGAAGGAACCTTCTTCCTACATTCGTTCACTGATATCCATGTGCATATGAAGAAAATTCCTTCTTTATATGTAAATGGATATCAGTGATCGAATGTAGGACCCAGGACCTGTTATTTTCAGCAATACATGCGCTGTGACTGACCTCGTTTGTATGTATTGTGTGAATCCCATTTCTGATCTCGCCGCCGTGATATTGCTGGAATTTTGCTAAAAGCGCGTATAAACCTCACACACTCATATATATGTATCGAGTTGTTTCGCGATGAAAAGTGAAGTTTTCAGAACTATGGTGTTATAGAAGGTTTCCCGGCAGATAAAAGCTGCGTCTGTTAGAGAGAGGAAGATCAGAAGCTCCGCACATGATGCTACTTTTCATTTCCTAAAAGTCAAATTCCAAACTCAACATCAATATTTTCAGAGGCACCATAACTTTCAATTGTGTTCTGAACTTACTTCCACTGGCTATAACTGACATCCGCTGTTAAATTGATATTTTGTCACGTGGGTTTCTAATGTTATTGGTGAAGGAGATTTTAAGATAGTTTCAAGTGATAGAGCAGCTGACACGTTGCTGGGGTGAGACTGTGTCCCTGAATATCCGGGGAGCTATTGTTGACCGGTGGGATCATAAAACAGACTCGCTCAGGTTATGACGTTTTGTAACGGAGCATTTCCAGTAGTCGATATATTTGGGCTAGGGCTCCGCGCGTCACTGGAAATGTGGGTGTGATTTGGGTTAACCGACAGATTTCATAACGATTCATTGCAACAAAGATATGTAGACATTGAAATGTTGCACGTTTGCTGTGAACTGTGTGAGGGTGAAGCTGTTAACTCTTCATGTTTAACACCCTTACTTGTAGTTCTAGACTATCACGTAGTCTCTTAGTCTGTCGTACAGACCCTGAAGTATATATACCCAAGAAAGCCCGCGCAAGTCTAGAAAATGTGGCAAGTCTAGATTTCCTTAGCTTCTGAAAATGAAGAAAGCCTCAGGGCTCCATTTCATAATATTATTTTTTTTCACTATGAACGTTTTTTTTCAGTAAAATATGTTCATTTCAGAGACTACCTGTTAGTCTAGTAGTCTCTGAAATGATCACAGTGTACAGAATGAAAAAATATTCGAGATAGAAAATAGAATACAATAATCAGGAGTCCTGGGACCTTCTTCATTTTCTGAAACTGTGAAAATCTAGACTTCCCACATGTTTCAGATTTGGTTGGGCGATATCGGTATATTTGTTTCAAAGTCTTTGTGGCAGATTAATTTAATGTTGGACGAAAAATTAAATTTACAGACCCCATATATACGTCCTGCCATTCCCCCCCCCCCTCTCTCTCTCTCTCTCTCTCTCTCTCTCTCTCCCTCTCATGAAATCGATACAACCCACATAAATATATTGTTCACGTCCGCCTCGCTATCTCGTTCTCTCCCTCTCTCTGCACAAAGAAGGTTTAAATCAATTTATAACCGCGACGTCATCTATTAAAGTACATGACAATGACGAAGGGTGCACTGGGTAGAGATCTAGAAGACGGAACACCTCTTCCGTGGGCGGGAGGGATACTAATACCTGTTATATTGGGGAGGCTTTTACCGCCCCTCGCACATTGCTAGCAGGGAGCCTTGTGTGAGGCGTGACAGGGAAATTAACGATCAACACTATTTGGGGTAAGATATTTGGGGTAAGGGTCGAAGCCGGCTAAATTAGTATTTTGTGAAACAGTTTGATAGCTCCTGTCACGAATGCCTGAAAACAATTCAACGGGGTGAATTGGCAGGTTCTCGCTATTTATGAACTTCATTTGCCATACAAATTACTTACACATGATCAAGAATTTAGACGCACCATTCCGGTAAGTATGGCAGATGGGTAAACGAGTCTATGAGTTATATATGGACTCGCCCAACTGGGCACAACAATCTCTGAGAACAAAACAGACTTGATATGTCCTGTAACCGAATCTCGATCTTATGAAAGCACCTGCCCCAAACAACGCGAGGCGCGCCACACAAACGGGAGTTATGCGCCAATTCAAATTCTGTATGAATATAGAAAAAAAACATGCCAGGGCGAGTGAGACAAAATGTGAGCGATATTATACGAGATAAAGACTTGGAGTTGGGGTTGAGGGAAACAATAAATGCGGCAAAACTGCCATCTGTTGCATGAGGAGGTTAACAAATACTTGATGAATTGCTCCGTCTGACGCCATAGTGATAGTATGGAGACAGTGGACTTGTGAAGTGAATATGCAAATTAGAATAGACAATTCTTTCTTTAAGGAAGGTTTTAGATGGGATCGGATTTGGGCTTAGACGAGGTGGGTGCAGTTTGGAGATGCATATTTTTTTCTGCACAGGTATTTGTATGTACAGCCTGTAGAATGCTTCGACAAAAATACCTCAACCAGGCGTGGTTGCATGGATGCGAGATGATTAATTCATCACTGTGGTAGACCAGACGCTTGAGTGAGTGAGTGAGTGAGTGACAGAGTGTTATATATAGACTATTTTGGTACCAATCATACCATATACAAATCAAGACACTGATTACTTGCTGATAGCCACTGTTTCTTTTTATAAAAAGACATTTTTCGCTTCATGGACCGCTGAGCAGAATAACTATAATATTATATACCTTCATATAGCCACATCATTCAGTGTATGAAATAACCTGAAACACCGAACCTGTTAATAGTTAACTCATTTGGGTGTGCCGAGCTACTCAAACACTCAAACATGTGTAACATATGTGGTTCAGTTTAGTCCACTTAGTACAGGCAGAATTTCATCAGCCATGTCGCCACTTTCTTCAGCCCAGCCTCTACCTCTCCTAAACTATTTTTAGCTCTGAGCGCTGTCACCAGCGTAATAGAAAGCACATGTTTTTTATCGTGTACGAAAATTTAATGAAACCAGGACACACTGGCTATAGTCTGGCCTCCTGTTGATACAGCTCCTTACGGGCAAGAATTCATCAGCTCACATCGCACACCTGTGTCCTGCGCACTTTCATTCTTCCCCATTTCTAACGTAATAAACAATACCAGAAATAAGAAAATGTTACAATGTCTTTAGTATTCCAACCACACTACTCGTACGCCATACCCAAAATAAATAAAATAAAAACTATATTGTAAAAATCCAGACAATGCATTAAATAACAATACCAAATTTTGAAAAAGAATATTGGCTAAATGAAGAAAACACTTTTGTAAACATGAAAATGGTGATTATGAAAAATAAAATATAAATAGCAATTGTAATTTAGATAAATACAAATAAAATTGTTAAAAAAACTACATGGCTGGTGCTAAAACATAATCATTTAAAACAGTTAATGAGTCTTGATTACTTATGATCTAATGTAGTCACGCATATGAAACACTCGAAAAACAAGTTAAAGTTAAAGAAAAAGTTAAATGAGCAGCGACGGTGTCAAGCTACCCCTCCCAACTGTGTGTCCTGCTATGTGACGATACAGTAACTTTCCTTACTCTTGTGTAACACAGAAAAGCGGATGAAATTTGACGAATCAACAGAGGGCGTTATCAGTTTCCTTACGTGTGTTTCAGTTTTGAAAGTCAAGTCGTACATCGTAACACCTATCAACCATTGCCATATGTAAATTATATATATGTGTGTGTGTGTGTGTGTAAATATGTTTGTATTGGTATACATATATACGTGTCAGAGACCATATACCGGTCTCTTTAAATACATCAAATTTAATTTTCACCTCCCTCTCTCTCTGTCTCATTCTTCTCTCTCTCTCTCTTTCTCTCTCTCTGTCTCCTCTCTCTTCTCTGTCTATCCCTCACACTCCCTATTTATCTATATCCATAAATGTCCTAAAAGTCTAAAATACGAAAAACATACATCTGGTAGAAAACCGGTTGAAAACTCAACGAAACGTTCATGGTGCCAACTTGAAGGAGTCAGCATCACATGACCTACTTAACTAATGAAGACTTACCATTCACGGGCAGTAACACCATCACCACACATATAATCCATATGTTAATCCTTGCCATCCTCACTGATCGACGGTCAACTCTTGACTCAGGCGGAACACCGAACTGAACCATATATTGCGACACATGACAAGCACTTGCTGCAACGGCTCTCTGTTTCCTGTATACGCCACACGCTGTTGTCGTTGCACAAAGCCCGCGTTACAGCGAGACACGGGACACACGGAAGGTCATGGGGGGATGCGGCACCTAGGGGTGGGGGGTAAGCAGGGACGGGGTAAACTGAGATGGGGGGCGAGGCGGGGGAAATAGCCCTGGTGATCTTTAGAGCCAAAGTGCCCTCCTAACCAATGCAAGCACAAACATTTAAACACTTGTTGAAGTGCAAACAGAAAACATATCATCAAGAAGATTTCAAATGTCATCTGTCAGTGTTAACGTCAATTGAATCTAATAAAGACAGACAGTAGAATTCACTAAAAAATGTCCGGATTGTCATAGAGAAATTACTTTGTGCGGCGAACGCGAGGAGGGTTTTCCCAAAGGATTAATTTTTGTCGTGATAGTTTTACTAAAATAATCCTCAATTGCACGCTTTGTACTCAGGTTGTGAATCGTTTCCCAGCCATGTTCAATTTATCTGACTCACTTGCCCACTATTTCACTGACACCGCTCAATATATTCAGTGGAACCCTAGCTTTGAAGCAATTATTGTTGGTAGCGTTTGTTATATTACACGACTATTTTATATTATACCATACAATATCATGATAATATTTCGTTAATCTGTATAATGTTTTAAAAAGGAAGAATCCAATCCATTTTATTCCAGATAAACGCGCCCTTGAGTGTATCAAAACAGAATGGAGATTTGATAACCAAATTATGAAATATTCAATAAATTGTAACAATATATAAACTGTTCTTCATATTAAACCATGAACTCTACTGATATTTCATAATTCTACTTTGATGGTAGACATCAGAAGTCATTGTCTCCGCTCTTATGTGAACCAATAAATCTTCCAGTATCTACTGAGAAAACTGAAACTCAGCCCTGTGCCCTCAAGTCCACTCCTTCCATTCTGGATTCTATACACATTCAACAATGATCCAAGCCTGACGGCTCTTGTTAATATATTTTCCTTCAGCACAGTCCATTTTATCATGCAAAAGGTTCTAATGAAGCAAGTCTAGATGTGAGGTGTTTCGAGAATCTCTAAGCTAATTGGATCTCCTTTTCAATTCAAATGGAGATTTGGCGGTTTCTTTCATGAAAACGGTGTTTAATATCTTAAGATACTAAACGTTAGTCTACAATGAGGCAAAT
The DNA here is from genome assembly GCF_037392515.1 of Haliotis asinina. Classification (NCBI taxonomy): domain Eukaryota; kingdom Metazoa; phylum Mollusca; class Gastropoda; order Lepetellida; family Haliotidae; genus Haliotis; species Haliotis asinina. The sequence goes on from NC_090282.1 coordinate 43,502,376, forward strand.
AAACATCCCCGTACTTAGCGTTTTAGATCACAGAGGAAAAATGGAAATGAAGTTATGCAAGACAATTTTCGTCAAACGAGTCTAGATTCCCCATATTTTGAGAGTTCTTTATCCAACTCAGTCCTGATGCATGTTATTTTTTCATGCTACGTGCGCAAAATATCAATACAATCTCCGAAAGCTCAATTGTCCTAGTGGTCCGGGGAAAAAACAACACTTGCTGCAGAACCGAGATCTCGCGAGACCGAGGTGAATGAAAACGAAGTGTTAATGGCGTTCTCGCTAAGAGAAAGCTCTGCTCTGCTTCATAAATTGTAACCATATTCCAGGATGATGTTTAATTGAAATCTCATTGATACGCTAGGGCTTTGCATCAACACTCCATCTGTTATTTTGAACACTCTGGGTATACTCTATTCATGAAATGAAAATATTTGACGATCGTATAACACAGTAATCGATTCGGTGTAAAACCATTAGCACATTAGGTTACTTAATGTTTAACTGAGTATGGAGTGGTCTATATTTACGGGGCTTTTACATGCTAGGATATGCATACTATGTTATGCACCCAACAGGGACCTGTTTCACAAAGACTGAAGAAAGTGGTGGTAGCGATATGGTTATCGTAATTAAGGCCATGCCAATTCTGTATACTAGGACCCGTTTCACAGAGATTGAAGAGAGCGGTAGTAGCGATATGGTTATCGTAATTAAGGCTATGCCAGTTCTGTATACTAGGACCCGTTTCACAGAGATTGATGAAAGCGGTAGTAGCGATATGGTTATCGTAATTAAGACTATGCCAATTCTGTATACTAGGACCCGTTTCACAGAGATTGAAGAAAGTGGTAGTATAGCGATATGGTTATCGTAATTAAGACTATGACAATTCTGTATACTAGGACCCGTTTCACAGAGATTGAAGAAAGCGGTAGTAGCGATATGGTTATCGTAATTAAGACTATGCCAATTCTGTATACTAGGACCCGTTTCACAAAGGTCGATACAGCTAGAGTAAAGTTAAGATCATCGTAATTAATTCTATGCCAGTGTGTGGTAGTTAAACTACCCCTAAGATCGTATGAGGAACGAAGCATAGCTCACTATATATTTCTCCTGTAAGCATGATATTTCCCATCCTTAATTACGTTTGTGGTTAGGTATCGTGTATTCATAGACACACGCATCCATCACAGCTATATTATTTTAACCATTGTGTACAGGTGTCACGAGAGCGTTAGGCTAACTGAATGTTGTGTCAGAATAATCCGGCTAATTTATGGCGCCCTGTATCATAATCGAGTTTAGTGGACCAGCATGTATTAGTATGACCAGCGATGGCATGCATCACTTATATCTGATGACATCATCTTAAGTTAACTTCCATACGTATTACTGGCATTGAACTTAATATCTGTCCACTTTGCAAGATAAAAAAACCCCGCGAATTGTTTTATAAACTGTCCGTAAAGTATGTCTTGAATGTTTGTTACTGAACATTTGTGTAGCGAGTAAAACATGAACCAACTGACCACAGCGACCTTTTAAACTTAATATAACCTGAGTAGAAGTCGCACTGCAGACTTTGTGGGATGATGTTGACATAGGAACACGTTTTGGAGTGGATTAGTTGACCTCGATGGGCAGCGTGAAGTGAACTTTTGGATGGACTGCCCTTGCTTTGGATATTCACAAAGGTCAGGTGACCGCTTGAGGTTTTCTAATGTTTGTTCAACCAAAATGACCACTGATGAGTGATAACCTTTATTGGGACGTATGGTAGGTCAGTCCAGTCCACAATCACCGCCTTTATTGTGACGTATGGTAGGTCAGTCCAGTCCACAATCATCGCCCTTATTGTGACGTATGGTAGGTCAGTCCATTCCACAATCATCACAATCATTGCCTTTATTGTGACGTATGGTAGGTCAGTCCATTCCACAATCATCACAATCATTGCCTTTATTGTGACGTATGGTAAGTCAGTCTATTCCACAATCATCGCCTTTATTGTGACGTATGGTAGGTCAGCCCATTTCACAATCATTGCCTTTACTGTGACGTATGGTAGGTCAGTCCATTCCACAATCATCACAATCATCGCCTTTATTGTGACGTATGGTAAGTCAGCCCATTCCACAATCATCGCCCTTATTGTGACGTATGGTAGGTCAGCCCATTCCACAATCATCACAATCATTGCCTTTATTGTGACGTATGGTAGGTCAGTCCATTCCACAATCATCACAATCATTGCCTTTATTGTGACGTATGGTAAGTCAGTCCATTCCACAATCATCGCCTTTATTGTGACGTATGGTAAGTCAGCCCATTTCACAATCATCGCCTTTATTGTGACGTACGGTAGGTCAGCCCATTCCACAATCATCGCCTTTATTGTGACGTATGGTAAGTCAGCCCATTCCACAATGATCGCCTTTATTGTGACGTATGGTAGGTCAGTCCATTCCACAATCATCACAATCATTGCCTTTATTGTCCTTGTCAAACCACGTGCACTTCCTCATGAAGGCAAAAGCCAAATCAACTAAAAAGGAAACGGTCGTAAAATATTCCGCTATCGCCTCGTTTTGCTCAGAATCTCTGTTGCCGTGATGTTTCACGCGACACTTAACACTATTTCCTCTTTATATCGGTGGTCGAAAAACAAATAAATTTGAACCAGAAAAAAACAATGACAGACGGTATGAACACCAATCTATGCACCTCGACTATGACGAAAGCATGGCCCAAATCAGCAAGTCTGTTCGCCCAATCCCGATAGTCGACTTTCATGAGAAGTGTTGGCAACGGTTACGAGAAGCGTGTGTTGCTAAGACCAATTCTAACACAGATCCTCACTCGTCATTTAAGACAGTGAATTTATTCACAAACATATTTCGCTTTCAGTTTCAGGAACTGAAGTTTGTAGGAATGAGACAATAAATGTATTCCACCGAAACTAGATTGTTGATTACATGCCCAGAGATCTGACACAATTCAACTCAGTCAGATACTGTAACCACCCGGCGTTCTTTTACCTTTCAGAAATTTTACCGGTTTTCAGAGTCGTGTCATGGTATCCTTTCAAGTCCATGCATGAGTCGTGGTAGCCTAGTGGTTAAAGCCTTCCATCATCACACCGCGGACCCGGGTTCGAGTGCCCATGTGGGTATAATGTGTGAAGCCCATTTCTTGTGTCCCTCGCCCAGATATTGCTGGAAAGTTGATAAAAGAGGCTTTAAACGAATGTAACAGCAATGTAAAATATCAACCAGTGAGTAAGACGCCTTTCGGGGTACGATGACAGAAGTCACGAGCATGTGATTGTTGTGTGTTTAACCAGGAAACTTTGTTTGGCGTTCTAAACTTGTAAGCTGAATCGTGTGTGTCTCTTGGTCATATATTCATGATGAAAAGATTTTAACATCCTTGTGTGCATATTAAACCTTATCGGATAGTTTCAGAAGTTCTGATTCGTAATCGCATCGTGCGGTATATGAGAATTAGATCCTTGTAGTGGCATGAGAAGGGGAGGTGGGGTGGGGGTTAGATTTTGGTGGGAGGGGAGGTGGGGTTGAGGTTAGGTTTTGGTGGGAGGGGAGGTGGGTGGAGGTAAGGTTTTGGTGGGAGGGGACGTGGGGTTGAGGTTAGGTTTTGGTGGGAGGGGAGGTGGGGTTGAGGTTAGGTTTTGGTGGGAGGATGGGGATCAAGCTCATATTAATTACCTGACAATGAACACACTGCATAGAAACATGACAAGTTAAAACACATTAAATCCCTATTTCCATATAGTTTATTTCAAAAGATGTTTGCAAATGAATAAATAATGTGTTCATAAATAATTACATATAGAAGAAACACAATCATCCAGCATAATGAATTCAATGCATATGACTGAATTCATTAAACTGAGTGATACCGGCAACAAGGACACGACATCACAAAGATCAATGGTTACATATCAAGTATTTTACAAGTGCTTCAAACGGTTATGAAAGTACATTACCGACCTTATTTTCAGTTTCTATCTACGAAAGACACACTATGCAAACTCTTTCTCAATAAAATCAAACACCAGTTCCTGTCACAAACCTGAAAACTTTTTGTCACATCAACAATACACGTGCATTCCATGCAAGTTGTTTCCAATCACAAGCAATGACCTGCAAGAGCTTGAACCACACGAGATTTAGGTAATTTCTCAACAGAATTTCGGACGAAAGTAAATGAACATCGCAGACACATGTTTCAGAATGAAAAGTTTAGGGTTAGTTTCCGTCGTCAGTTTGAGGTCCTTATTGATGACTGGAATTGAATTTGTTAAACAGTAACAATGAAATGTGCAATTTCCAAAAATTCCACGTTTGTATTATGTTGATTCAGGTGACCTGAATACCAGTTTATGAAAAAGGACCTTGAAGTGAATCACTAATGCCTTGTAAACGCTTGCTGACACGAATATCTTATCATGCTGGTCACTATATCTGATAGTCGAACAAAACTTGTCACGAATAAATAATAAATATCTAATTACATGATGCAGATACAAAATGTTAGTTTATGTACATAAGAATATACAAAATATCACCACAGAATCTACTGTAATAAGTTGATTAACTGTTTTCATGAGTTGCCTCCCATGCCTGCATTTCCCGGTGGTTTGTCAGCACATACAACCACAATTAATGGTGTTTCATGTTACAACAAACGAACCATCACCGCATGATCAAACGCCAGAAAATTGATTAGTCGATTTCGGGAGTTGTCTCCCTTGCCTCCATCACGCCTTGGCGTGTTTGCGCATACAGTCCGAGGCATGTCGCGTCTTCAAAGGAAATCCGTTTAGTTTTTGTACAGTCACAGCCTTCTTTGTACAATGTACACATTCTTATTAAAAATCTATAACATCCAAGAGATAGCCGGGATTTTGATTTGTTCCGCGTGTGAATCTGTGACGTTTCCTGTGTAATCTGGTCAACTAGAAACATCTAGAATGCATTACATTACAGAACTGGGTCAGACGAAATGTAATTTGAATGAGCTGAATTACATACATGTATACATGACTGCTCACTGAAACAAATTAGGCGTCTCTTCAAACATGGAATATAATCTGACAAAGGACAGTGGCATATCGTATGTACAGAACTTCACTGGCTCATGTTATACTTTGACAATTTATCTCGAGCTGAACTTGTACAATCTGACCCGAGCTACACTTTGGCAATCGACTTCGAGCTACACTTTTACATTCGGTCTCGAGCTACACATTTTACATCTGTCTTCGAGTTTACATGGCGTTTTAACAGAATTAATGCCTTAAAAGTTTCAACCACAATCAGCTGGGTTATACTCTTTTTTTCTCGGAATATGTACATCAGTATTCTATTTTAAGAAACACTTACAACAGTTGCCTCTAAGGACCTCACGACTAGGCCTGTGGTTGCGGTGATACAGGACAATTTGATAGTGTTCTTATCAATTAACGACATGTTAAATACATTTGATTATATATTTACCACTTTCAAATATGTTATATTTACATTGCTAAACAAAGACAGTGTTCTAATATTGAGTTTTCGATCAAGATCGATCATATGTTGATAATCTCCACATCATGATATATATGTCGAGAAGCGACACGTCCTTACCCTGGAGGACAATTATTTCGTCGTGGATTTGTCATAATGCTCCACAATTAAACTAAACCTTCCTGTAATATAAACACTTCTATAGCCATTAATGAAGCAAACGTTGCAGGGTGGAGAAGAGGGCGACAGCAACAATGGTGATGACGTCACAGTTCAAGATGGTGGCTGTATTTTGCGGACATAACGTTTGGCACTGAAAGTCTGATAGATCGACTTTACAAATGGCCTTCCAACCCTTCTTGTAGTTAGCGCACATCTTTTTATCTGCAAGGAAATATAAATATAGTTTTCAACATTATTTCTCCAGCTGTCAGAGAAGAGAGCTGTCACTCAGGGGACACAAACAAACTGGATACCAATAGAGGGACCAACAGCAAGCAAACTGCCTTCTCGGAGTTTAGCTGCTGCTTTTTAGGGCCGACTAGTTACGGGTTGCTAGAGAGTGGTTACCAGCAAGGAGGCACCTAAAGGGGCTGTCAGTAAATGGGCCACCACAAGCCACCAACCAATAAAGGGAAAACCAGCATAGGACCAAAAATAAGAAACATCCAACAGGGTCAATGGGGGATTTCCCTAAAATGACCAATAGTAAGAAGACTACCAGTAAAAGGGCCACCAGTAAGGAAACTACCAATAAAGGAATCACCAGTAAGGGAACTACCAGTAAAAGGATCACCAGAAAGGAGTCTACCATTTAAGGGTCACCAGTAAGGATACTACCAATAAAAAGTTCCAATAAGAAGAGTGCCAGTAAAGGGGTCACCAGTAAGGAGACAAACACGAAAAGGGTCACCAGTAAGGGGACTACCAATTAGAGGGACACCAGTACCAACACTACACGGAAAGGATTCCTCAGTACAATGTCCAAGAAAAGGACCAAAAGTAACATGACTACCAGTAAAAGGGCCACCAGTAACGAGAGTAAAATATAGGGTTCACTAGTACGAATACTACCAGGAAAAGGGACAACGGGAAGACAGGAAGACAGGGTGAGCATAAAAAGGGGATCCAACGGTAAGGGGCAGTCAGCAAATGGACTATGAGTCTATGACTCCTGTAAGAGGACATCAGTAAAAGAGCACAAGGAAAGGTGCCATAGGTGAATATAAGATGGGTAACCAGTGAGAAGCAAGATATGCGAGTTAACTGTGAGGAGCCACCTGTGGTATGCCGACAGTGAGGAGCCACCTGGGGGGATTACTATAGTGAGGAGCCATCTGGGAGGGACTACTAGTGAGGAGCCACCTAGGAGGAACTACTAGTAAGGAGCCACCTAGGAGGGACTACTAGTGAGGAGCCACCTAGGAGGGACTACTAGTGACTTGCCACCTTGGAGGGACGACTAGTGAGGAGCCACCTAGGAGGGACTTTTTCTTTTAAACATATTTATTCCAGAGAATGGATTGGGTACAAGTTATCCCAACTTAGTGAAACCCTCTCCTATATACAATGCTTACATGCATGAAGTGAAACAAACTATGTACCGGAATAGAAAGATATATACAAAAGGAGAATAAGCCATATAAAACAAATAATTATAGGGAATACATCATTTCCTTACATGAGTAACATTATATCCAATCACTGAACCTTTTAGATTTTAATATATATTTTTTTAACTTCTTTAAAAATCTGGATATTATCACGGTACGGAAGATCTGCACTGCCATTTAATAATAACTGTAGGTTTGCTGGTACTCTATTGCTACAAATTCTGTTAATGTTTTGAAACAGTTGTTGTCTGATATTAGAATATAAAGTACATTTCATAAAATAATGATGAGGGTTTTCACAGGTAAATTTACACTTACATTCAGAGCTCTCTGTAAGACCATTTCTGCAAAGATCATCATTTAATCTACTTTTTGAGTATCTTAGCTGGGTCTGAATAACGTTGAGTTTCCTATTACCAAATGAGAAATATCCTGGTGCGTTTGACATATGTGAGCTTATATGCGATTTAAAACTTTTAAGTGAGTCTGTTTCTCTAACATATAAGGGGAGATTATTCCAAATTTGTGAAGATGATGGAAAAAACGATTGACTGTAGAGACTTGTGCGGGAATAAGACAGGGAAAGATCACGAATGTCTCTAAGATTATAATTTGTCTTAGATTCAACAGTTTGAGGCAAAAGATCATAAAGGTAGGCTGGAGCCTTCTTGTTGTAGATGTCATAGAATAAAGACAGTTTTCGAAATGTTCTTCTCTCTTTTAACAATTGCCAACCTGTTTCACGTAACAAAGATTCTCTAGTGGCATACTTTGATAAACCAGTAACTATCCTCGCGGCCTCAAACTGAACTTTTTCTATTTTATAAGTTAAATCTACCGAACAACCATCCCACAATTCACAAGCATATTCAAGATGTGGTCTTATAAATACAACATAAATTTTGTTTAGAGTGTCTCTGTTTAACGTGAACTTTAATTTTCTCATTGATGAAACCATCAAGGACGTTTTCCTCACAATATTTTCAATATGAGCATTCCATTTACAATCAGAAGAAAGTATTACTCCGAGATGTTTGTGAGAGTTTTCGAATCGAACACATTGATTTTGAAATTCTAAATTCAGAATTGCTTTGTTAGTCTTAAGACTGAAAAGTAAAGCTTCTGTTTTGTTGGGATTGTATGTCACAAGCCAACGTTTTGCCCAACACGATGCAATTTCTAGATTTCTATTGAGTGTATCTTGCATAAGCCTGTGATTGATAGATGAAAATCCCATCGATGTATCATCGGCGAACAAGCGTGCAGCACAGTCTAGTTCATCGGCAATATCATTTACGTATACTATAAACAGAAAGGGGCCGACTATTAGGAGGGACTACTACTGGGGAACCACCTAGGAGGGACTACTAGCGAGGAGCCACCTAAGAGGGACTGCTAGTGAGGAGCCACCTCGGAGGGACTACTACTGAGGAGACACCAAGGAGGGACTGCTGGCGAGGAGCCACCTAGGAGGGACTACTAGTGAGGAGTCAACTATGGGGGACTACTAATGAGGAGCCACCTGTCTACGTGTCAGTGAGGATCAAGGTAGGGACAACTTACAGTGAAGGGCTATATAAGAAGGGCTACCCGTGGGATTCCACCTACGAAGAGCTACAGGCGATGGAGGCGCTATCTGTAATAAACTGTCATTCATGACCCACCTATCGAGAGCCTATCGATACTAGGGAGCTCAACAGGAGCGACAACAAGTGAAGAAACATCAGGAAGAACAAGTATAACTAATAGTTGGGATCCAAGCGAGGAACTAACAATAAGGACGCGATGTTAGTACAGAAGCCACTCCGAAGTGACATCCAGTAAATGGACAACCAGAAGGGGACCACTATCAAAGAGATATGGGGACTTCAAGGGAGGGAACTGCCAATAAGGGGCCACTAGTGGGTTACTAGTGAGATCTAGGATAACTGGTAAAGGGGCCATCGGTAAAGTACAAGTACAAGTACAAGTAAGACGCCCGTCTGTAACAGGGCCGTACCCAGTGTGAGTCAGTGAGTTTAGTTCTACACCGTGTTTAGGCAACATTCCAGTTATATCAGGACAGGGGACACCAGAAATGGGCTGGGGAATGTGGGGAATCGAACCTGTGATGTTCGACGTGACGAGAGAACGCCTTAACCACGAAGCTACCCCACCGCCCCCGGACAGAACTATGGGATCATCTATGGTGCATTAAAGGAATGCATAGAAGGGGAATCAAAAGACCTTAAATTCCCCTTTCGAAGTCTAGTACAAGTAACCAACAGACTTACTGTTTTCTTTACTGGGTACGCAAGCTGTACCCTCATTTTTTGGCTGGTATTTGTCTTTACATTTTTCATCCGGGGTTCCATACGGACATGACCGACAGATGCAGGAAACTGAAAAATTAGATACAGTAGACATGGGTTATGAGAACATTTCGCTCATACAATGAACAATGTCCGAAATAGAACACACTATCTGATCTCTCTCAGTGAATCATGACAGAAAATACTTAGGTTCATAAGACATTCAGACGTCAACTTTTCAACACGATACAGTTGAACAACTTTACCATCTCGCGGTTTCTAAAAACTCCTTTTGGTACTGCCCCTGTTTATGTAGTTGATATCAAATCATAAAATATCTACAGTATTGCACGGCCTTGATGAACCACCGTTTGGAACTGCACGTTTGCTACTGTTTTCAAATCAGATGCTGTTCAGAACGTTTGTCCGTTCTGAGTCTTGAACAGCCTCAAGCTTACATACTTCCTATCAACGGTTTGTTAATTGTGGACGGAGGCAGTATCGAACTGGGGTGACAGATGGGATTATAAAGAAACTGAATACACGACAATGGCAACGTATTCACGACTGTGGTGTGGGAGTGTATCACCAGGCATCGTTACCTCAATCATGTTGTTTTCCGCCGGACTCAATTGTATATAGATATATCACGGCAGCTACCATGTTATCTACTTGAAGTCAGACAGGACTTTGGGATGGTTGGGTATAGTCAGACTAACAAGTGAGACTTATTGTATTGACATCAATAGAATTGCGTTTCCACTTCAGGAACAGAAACATCAACAAGCCTGCAATGGATTCGGTTCTCATAAAAAGATCCTCTATTGATAATGGTGTGAGTGCAACTTGAAAATGAGTTATTATGCACCGAAACCATCGCATGAAAAAGTCCTCATTTAACTGTGAATCTACTTAACGGACCACTAAACTCAATTTTTTGGTACTGTTTTTATCACTGTTTATGAAAGACTTTTGGTTAGTCATAAACGAAACACCCAAACTTGTGGTTAATTAATACCAAGCGCTTAAAAGTTGCTAAAAAGCCGTCTGCTTCTCTCTTGCCCGCAAACGAAACCGCAGACAGGTTACGTAACTCCAGTAACGATTTCCAGTTAAATCTATAGAAAATGTGTAGGAAGCTCGTCATTTTGCTGATTTCTCGACGTCAACAAAGACATGCCAAATTGTTGTGTTGCCGTCAATTGTTCTTTGGGGTCGGGTGATGGTGTCACTATGCACAGATTTCCACCAGATTCAGTAGTTTGTGCTTAAATTGGTTGTTAGCGTGTGCAAAGTGAGCTTTGTGGAAGCCTGTGGTATATACTAAATCGGATGGTTCGCCCCCTACCACGCTTCCAGGATAGAAAATGGGAGTTCAAGTTTCATCGAGTTTATAAAATCAAGACTGCTTACTACACATTGCTGACCAAAAGGATTTTGCATGGATATAACGCTTTCTTCCTCGCAAACGAGGTTGTGGTCGAAGTGACAATATTATCGTAAGTAATATTATGTTGACCCCTTATATTGACCGATTCCAAGAGTGAAGTTGTTATGTTATAAGCAATGTCATGTAAAATCCTAATGTCCATCCAAAAATACATATTTTACTACCAGTAGAAAGTAATTACCCTTTTTGTAAGACAGGGCGCCACCATTTTTTAAAATCGTGAAGTCACGTGCTAAAGTCCGTTAGAATTATTGAGATTATGATTTGTTCTCATCAAGTTAGAAAATCAAAACTACATTTTACTGGTAGTTAAATATGTATTTGAATCATGGCCAAAAGGAGTTTGCATGACACAACTTTTAACATAAGGACTTCTTCCAAGGAAGCAAGGAGGGGGTCGAAGTGACATTTATATTGCAAGCAATGTTATATTGACCTCCACCTCACTTCCAAGGGTGAAATTGTTATGTTATAAGCAATGTCATGCAAAATCCTATTGTCCATCAATAAAATACATATTTTACTACCAGTAGAAAGTAATTGTCCTTTTGTAAGTCGGTGAAAACAAACTTAAATAGCATTCATCCCAAGACAGGTTGCCGCCATTTTTTAAAATGAAGTCAAATCCATTTGAATTAATGAGATTATTTATGGTTTGTTCTCATCAAGTTAGAAAATCAAAACTACATAAATATGTATTTGAATCAGTACCAAAGGGAGTTTGCATGACACAACCTGTAACATAACCTAAGCGAGGTCGGGGTCGAAGTGAAAATACTGCGCGATAGATTTCTTCACTTGCTAAGTTTAATTGGTTTGTAACGTTCACTCACCAGTATGTAAACACTTGTCAATATACGTCTTTATACGTGGTCTCATAATCCTAATTACTTTATAATCATACTTGTATGCATTTTGAAACTTAATAAAAAGAAGCGATCTGCGAATGTATAACAGGAATGTAATATGTAGACATTTCATACATGAAATCATAATTCGCACGCACGCCCTATTGTATGTCGTCTGCATCATTACACTTAACGACGAAAACGATGATTCTGTTGAAAGCTACGACAACTTATTAAAAACAAAAATGCAAATATTAAAATCAAAGTTATAGGAGCAATGTCAGGCTATTACCTTCTTCGAGGAATGAATCCATCAATATCAACAAAAACGAGTGATATATAATTCATCTACAGATTTCCCAAGTGATGTGTCTTTTAAGAGTCCAATATACGAAAACATGATGTATCGTTTCAGGCTTATCACATTGCTGTATAGTCTCATTGGTTACCCAAGATAGCACACCTGGCAACTAATTGCATTCTTTTTAAAAATTTATTTAGTTAACCAATAATGAACAATCAATGTATTGGCGGTTAAAGAAGGGTTTTGTTTTACAAAGAAACAGACACGACAGAGTGTATTCAGTATAGATTAGTAAATGTACATACATAAACACTACCTTCTGACAAATCCCCCATTTAAATCCCCATCAGCGTGTTATCGTTTAATCCTTTGATCGATCCAGACAAAAGAAATGCCAAATGGGGCCTTTGTCGGCTAATCTAAGTGGCGTTACCACTAATTATACCTGTTATAAATTTATTAACTGAACATCAAGTGAATGATGACAAATAACGTGTAGGTTTATACAACCTAACACGGATTACAAACAAGCGACACCAAGCGATTTTGACAGAATCGTCTATGAAAAAGGGTTGTAATTCGAAAACTAGGCAAAGTAGGAGACAAAACTAAATGATAGTAGATTGTGAGAACATATAGCTTTCATTTTTCACAACAGCTTTCGCGATTTCAGGTTTGTACAAACCTGTAAACGAAATAGTTTAACCCCTGAAATGTAGATGAATACTGCACAGACCCTCATTTCTATACCCACTATTACGTCACGGAGACGCGCCGCTCTGATTGGTTGACATTTCGTTTGCGGCGGAGAGTTGTGCACTGTTGACAAAAAGGTCGATTTAAGGTAATTAAAGATCGAAATGAGCAGTTTTAATGACGGGGTTTCATTTATAACGATGTCAGCAAATGATTTTGCATTTGTACCCTATTAGAGTATATGTGACCTTTAAGAAACTTCCTTTCCCGTGATCTAGGGAGAACCTTACACCATGGCGCAAGCCTGAGAGTGTACTAAATCCATTTTCTAACAGTTATCTACGTTGAAAGTGGGGCTAACCATGGGTGGGTAATTCAGTACTGGGAAGTGAGCAGTGAGCGAGAGCGTAATTGGCTGTATGGGTTAGTTTGTTTTAACGTCGCTCTGCACAGTCTACCACGGTGCTCGATGTACACGTGGTTTGTTGTTGATGGCACTGTGCAATGTTCAAGTTATATGACGGTGGTATGTAAATAGTCGAGTCTAAACCAAACAACTCAGTTACTGACACCATGACATCGATCGTCGCAAAGGGGATACAACTGCTAGCATCAACCAAGTCCTCGAGGCTGATCCCGTTAATCTAACATGGATTACTGAGGACAACCCCAACCTGGGATGGCATGGGTGGCGTGATCTGGGAAGAACACCAAAAATTATGCAGATCTTAGCCGACTGAAAGCCGACTTATGACATGTCAAAACAGGATTTTAGAGGATATTATATAGGATGCTAATTCATACGTCAAACATCCCATGTGTTGCTGCCACGAAAATAAACATTGTGGGTGGTAACATGTCCAGAGGAAACATTATTTTCGTATAAATTTATGAATAATACTCAACATTCACACGCTATAAAAAGTGTTACGCAATATGTGTGTTATTCTAGGCAGGTTTAGATTGCGCACGTATCGTGCTGGGCGGACGATAGTCTGTCTCGCTGTGGTATTAGTCAAAATGAACGATTGTCGTCATTTGTGATTAACACTGTGGTATTAGTCAAGATTAAAGATTATCGACACCTTGATTTACACTGTGGTGTTAGTCAAGATGAGCCATTATCGACATTTGTGATTAGCACTGTGCGTGGTGTTGCCCAAATGAACCATTATCGACATTTATGACTGACATTGTGGTATTGGTCTAGATGAACGATTATCAACATTTGTCAATAACACCATGGTGTCCAAGAAAGCCCATGCAAGTCTAGAAAGAGTGGCAAGTCTCTTAAAATGAAGAATGTGCCACGGCTCCTATTCATGATGTGTATTGTTTTTGTAACCGCGAACATTTTCTTCAGTAAAATGTTCATTTTAGAGTCTAGTTGTTAGTCTAAGTTACTCCAGCAGTTTCCACTTTCACTTCACCCCCTGAAGTACACCATCCCTGCTGACGCAAGAAGCGCTAACAACAGTGCCAGTGTGAGGCGTGTAACATAGATTGGCGAACGCCATGGCGTGGCTCACATACTCATTTGACCCAGACAGTTTAGATATTCACCGGCATATCAGATCTCCACGTTTCATGTCAACATCAAGGGCAAATTGTCAAAGCGTCCAACGTCGGATATTAAATTCTGAGAGAAGAAAACTTCTCTATCGCATGTAATCCAGTCCTCAGACAGAAAAGTCGGTATGCTGGACTGTTATCCTTGGTTTTAAATTGCGCGTCTTAGGGTACGGCGTAACAAAAATTAAAACATTCCAGGTGGCGTTTGAGAAGTTATTTATTAAATCTAGGTGTGCTGACACTGTTACTTATAAAGTATACAGACATATCTTTAGCTGTTGGTTTGCTAAAACTGTCAATAAATTAGCTTTCTTTAATCACTTAAGTGAATATATGTAAATATATGTAAGCACGGGGGATAACTGCTGTACTGCCAGGCATGAATATACCAGATGGCCATCATTATCTCCCATAGTTTTTGTACCGCGTGGCGTGTTCGATTTGTTGATACAGCTTAGACCCGGTTAACCAGAGAGCCCTCATCTGACCTTCAGAACAGAGGACGGCCATTCCATAAAACAAACACGTATGATTTTGTCAGTCGACGAAATACTTATTAAATGTCTGCTTCAAGCTAGTAATTGATGCATTCCACCATTCCCCAGTTCCCCAGATCAGAGCTTGTGCACGCACGTTCGTTAGACAAGCACAATCTGCTCGTTCACAAGATGGAATACAGCGATTTATCTTCCAAGGCACTATTAAGTGTTATCGCTGCTGTCGATGGGTCAATATCTGAGTGATCATTGTTCCGCTATATTAGGATCCGGAAATTGTTCTACTTTTCGGCCCGGAATTTCCAGTTATCAAATTGTGTCTATTATAACATGAACATTAAAAGCACGCAAGCACGCCCGTTATTACAGTATTGGGTTTGTGAAGTGAACCGCTAAAAGCAAGATTCCTTGGAAATGAAACGTTTTCCGTATTACTTGCTGTTTAGATCTTTCTGAATGATGATTTTATGGGTACTTATTCCATTTTTCGTTTGATAAATCGATCAGTCTTCATGTATAAAGTAATCCCGTCTCATTATGCAAATCGCGATTCTTATGTAATATATATTGCTGACAACAGCGATATCAGATAGTACAAAATTCTTATTAATTCAAGGTTTTAAAATCGTTCAGAAACTAATTCAATTTGGCATTAACAGAGTCTCTGAACGTATTTCGATTATTCATCCATCACGATTATCCCTGGTAATACACAAAAGAAGGCTATCTTTCAACTCACGCTGCCAGCCTATATATTCTCTGAATGTAGTACCATTAGAAAGTTGGCCTCAGGCCAGATTCGGTAACTATATTTATATCATGCGCGCTTGTCAATATCACCCCGACCATCATGCTTGTTTCTCCCGTTATTCTAATTCAGCTGCGCGAGAATTTATATGGAATATTATGCAAATCAGAATTGTCAATTTCAAACAGTACAGAAAGATTTTCTCGCTGAGCAGACAGTGTAATTGAATTGATTGGTGTTAATTAGCTCGTGAAATGCATGCAACGTAGCGGATACCCCTGCGACATGCTGAAAGAGAAATGTGTTGCAATGTACATCGAACATGTCAGAAACTATTCTCGTGTTAGGCGAGCTGCACGAGCGTCTGTTAAGAACATCCCTCTGAGCGGCGGGCATGTAAACAAACCGGCTTTCTGCTTAAAGGATCGTCAGAATGTCGGCATTTTCAAGGTCGATTCTTTTAGATGAATGAAACAATTAGCATATTAAAACATTACAAAGTTTAATACGTATTCTGGCACTGTCAACGCTTTTAATAAGATGCGCAGTAGAAACGGTGTTATAGCTCAGTGGAAAGTAGCCAAAGTGAACTGATTGGCACCGGTTAGGGTAGAAGTAAACAGAAGAAATAATTTACTGCTCCCTCTGTCCCCTCCTATCCCAGGTACTACCCGATTATTCCTAATTTTACTCACCTTGGTAAATTAGGGTGAAACAAAGAATCCCTGTGAGAGCAATCCTGCAGATAACTGCCATTTTGGCAGATGTGTAGCTGGGATGCGTGTATGCGATAGGGCTAAACGTCCGCCTCGCTGTGGCGCTGGATATTTTTCATTGGCAGGCTGTGCCGGACGTTGTTCCTGTTTGATTGAGAACTTGCTTGCTTTGGAGTTATTGCAGTGTTTACTGCGGTATGATATATCATATAGACTGATAAGAACCTGGACTGATCATTCAGTTGAATTGTTTACGGAAAATACTGAATTAAGACACAGGTTTTTCTGAACGGTTGTGCTCTCGGGTGATTCGGATTCAGTGGTTTCACAGGTTTGCTGGTGCTTTTGTGAGTGAGTGAGTGACTTGGATTTTTACGTGTCTAAACGACAGCACTGTGACTATATGTCCCAGTTCACCCAGCTGTGAGTAGGTACCCTGTAAGGATGGGAAAAGCCACCTCAACTCGGTGCGTTTAGTGGCTGCAAGAGTTTTATGGTACCAAATGAGTTCAGATTGACAATAGGATGTACCGTTGGGAATTGACAGCCAGTGATCGAGGGAAAAACAAAGCTCATGTTAGCAGCCGAGCTTATACAAATATCAGCATGATAATATCATGGAAAAGCAACACAGGATTTATTAAGGTATGAATGAAAGCTGGATGCAATAAAAGCGTACATCTTAGTGAACTGGCTACACCATACCTCCTCTCTCCTGTTGTTGTGTAAAATATTTTGTGAGAATAACCAGCTAGTGATAGCGATGGACAGTATCAACCGTTAGGCAGCACTAGAGGAATTGGCAGCGTGAGTGAGGTGGGTGTGACAACTCTCTGAACAGTATTTCAGCTATGTCACAGTGAAAGCCCATACATTGGTTCATATTCAAGGAGAACAGAAATTCGAATCCCAGATCATTGGTGTCTGGTGCGCCAAAGGGACGTAACTCTCGCGCCAAAGACATAGACATTTCCTTGGGGCAACATAATTCTATGTGACTTTGTGATGCTGCTATTAGAACGTCGATAAAGGAATGCAAATATATATTTTTTTCTGAGGACATAGCCGGGACATACAGTCACAAAAGAAACGCGCTGCGTTGGGATTACATACTGACAGGTCCAAAGTAAAATGTGAGGGTGGAAGGGTAAACGCCTTCTCCGTCCTTCTGTGTACATAGCTACTTATATGCAAGAGGGATTATCAGTTATTTTATTGTGTCAAGACTGTAAATATGATAAATTATTTCATAACAAATCAGTTTATTTCATGTTGGTTTGGCATAACGAACAGTTGGAAGATTAGACACAATGTCTATATGTCAGAGGCAGCCTTCAAACACTGATGTTTACGTGAACTATGTCTTTGCGTACCACAACGCAATCCGGAAATAGTTGCGTTCTCATCTCGGAAACAAAGAATACAAGAATAGCCTTGTCCACGATGAAGACGTCGTGAAATGTTGGAGTGCAGATTATGTTGTTGACAAGAATTACAATTCACAACACGGCGGCGACAACAGTGTTGACAAAACGACATCTCGGTGTATGCACAAGTTTTGTTTTCTCTAAACTCCCTGTCATTATGTAGCATCCTTATATTGCCAAGTTATCTAGAAGAGAAAGATATTTTTTGGATGCATTTTGGCAGCAAAATAATATTTCTTTTAACTTGAATGTATGCTGTCAAATCCCCTTATTTCTGTTTAACTGGAGACTGGTGTGCAAGGAGTACATCACTGGTTGTCCCAAGACGATGGGAAATTTAGTGCGTTAGTTTCAACGCTGGCCTCCCTCAACAGTGCTTTAATTGGTGGTATTTAGACTGGTCGTTCATGTTGAACAGTGATGCATTTAATAGAATTTATTTAACAGAAATCTGATGAAATCTACGGACACGAGTAGACGACAAAGCAATATATGCTGCAGGATCTGGTGTATATTATCATCATATGAAGCGCACCTCGACGCCATTACGTAGTTTTGTGTGTGATTTAGGTAAAGTCAAAACGCTCTTCCAGATACGAAACGATTTGTTCGCATTATTTTGGCCTTCGTTAGACACCAAAGAGACGCTTGAGTGGTTCGAGATACCGGTGAACAGGATGTGTTAAACCTTTTTGCGACCATCTGGTGACCTCACTCATTTTCACTATTGATGGTTCGATTAATTGAAAAAATCAAAGATTTGTCGCACTGACTACCGACCAAGGAATTGATCATGTTTTCCCATTACCGAAGACAAATTTTGGAACACGTGTTTACATCAACAATATTCTTCACATGGTTGGTCTTGCCTGTGTCAATTTACATTTCTCTGTGCACTAATACCTCGTTCCAAGTCTTGCATGACGTTATCTTAAAGACTTCTGGAATGTGCTCCGAACACACTAGTAATCCTTTAAAGATGTGAATTTGCAAATGCATCTTGTGCAATTTGGAAAAAAAACCCAAGTGCCTTATTTTTTCCTTGCTTTTTGTGTGCATTAACAAACATACCATGAATATTTGATAAATGACGCTGACCAATTATTTTCGATGATTGATCGGTTGTGCTGAACGAATCATCAATTATGAGACTTTAACCAATTTCCAAAAATAATTTTCAGTAATCCATTAACAAAGAGTAATGTCTGGAGTTGAGAAAGCAAAATCCCACCTACGATTCTGTTACAGATTTGTCTGATACATACTGGGTTTCTCTCTATGGAACAAATAGAAGTGTCGTTTAGGATTTCAGAGCATTGTTTAGAACGAGAAATCAACTAGATTAGCACATTTACACATAATAATTGTATTATCATACCGATCTGGCATAAAAGATTATCTCATCGAAATCGAAATTATAACTGTATGTAACTACTTTTCCTTTGAAAGACATTTTTAATGTACAAACCGTTTGCCGTTTTTCATAGCACAACTGCAGTGGAACCATTCCACCCGTGATGTTTTCGGATAGGAATATAGGTTCTCAGCAACCTTTATCTATGACCATACAAATGGATCGGGCGGTCAGACTTTGATCTTTATATGTTGTAGGTGTGAATCACCACTTGACGTCCTGATTCACATTCGTCATAAACCTGAAACCCTGCTTAGTGCGGCATAGAAGTACAAAAAGGCACAATTTCCCCAGAAAATGATACTTCAACGAGTGATTTCATATTTGTTCCACTTATATGAATATATCATGCTTTTATATAAACAATCAGCAAAGTCCTAAATTGAAAACAAATCCTCCTGGTCAGTCAGTATGTTCTAGTAGCAGCTGTGTCGGACTTTCATGTGTCGATTGATACGATAACAGAATTATTCTGAATTCCTAATAGAATGACGCTGTTTGTTACCAGAGAGAGCGATAATGCAAAATCGGAGAACCATTGTGTAATTATTGAATAATTTGCCTTTATGACTAAAAATGAAACTGGAAGTTTCAAGTACACCACTATAAATCATTAGGTAGTGCTTGAGAGACATATCGCATCGTGTCTGCTGAACTGTAGAAGTGGGATTTTCTTGTACATAGGAAAAAGTAATATTTGGCCCCTTTAGATTAACGTTTGTTTATTTGTTGCATCAGGCTACACAACGCTATTCTGTGTCTGTATGGTATGTGGTGTCTGCATAATGTTGTGTTGACCAGATAATCAGGTGACTGAAACCACAAGTATCGATCTACGCATGGACAGGATGACAAGCATCAACCAATTCGGGGAACCTCACTTCGCGATCTCGTTAATCTTGCCTTTTGACAAGTATGGGTTTCCTGTAGGCAATCCGCATCTACATCTGGATCAATGACCAATGTGGTAAAAGGACACTTTGAGAGCACAAAAGTTCAAATGCCACGCGTGCTTCATTAGGCGTTCACCTCATTTTGTTTGTTTGGATGGATAACTGCGTCCAGCTGAGGTCACTCAAGAGAGGTCGTGTCAGAACTCCTGTTATTTTTACATATCCCAAAGAACACCACATTCCGAAGTAACCTCGACTTAACCAAGCCAACACACCGCACAGATATGAATGGATTCGCTAGTCTGTATCACAGTCACTGAAGCACATATTTTGCCTACTGCCAAGTCTTCTCTGCAACGCTAAAACCTTAAATGAAGCAAGTCTAGATTTCAGGTCTTCCTGGGGCTCCTTTTCATTTAAAATGGGTTTACTTGTTAAATGGGTTTGTTTGTTACTATCACAATTATGTATATTCACAGACTAAGCATCAGTCTAAAAGTCACCGTTTCGTGTACACTTTTGATACTTATCTTGCACTGACATGTTCAAACCAGCCACGGGGCCCGTTTCAGTGCATTGCCTTACAGGGCATTTCTCCTGTACCCGGCAGAGTAACGAACGAACGAACGAACGAACGAACGAACGAACGAACAACTTTAGTTCAAATGCTACGATCGAGGCCGACTGCATTTGGCAGCTTGACTCCTGAGGGTTCTGTCTTGCCCCATATCAAAGCACATATAATACATGAGGCGTCTCCTTAAACAGGTAACACTGTCTGAAATATGCATCTTTTAATCCATTGGAATATGGGTACCCGATAGGAATAGATGATGAACGTTAATCTTCTGGACCTTCGTAGACAGTATGGGATGTATACTCCCTAGCGAGATGAGAATGAGAGTACAGCTAAGACTAATCCACTGACCGGGGTAAAAATGGTGCTGACACTTTGAGCATGCGTCAGCGTAGATCCTGAACCGCAAAACATACATATATTTTTCTACATATTTATCTTCTCCGACATTGATTTTGATGCAAACGAACTGTTAAGTATATTTTGTTTGGCTCATTCATTATATGACACGTAACAGACCAAGCGGCATCTACAGGTTGGCAGAGGTCAATGACGTTTTGTAAGCAGCCATGAATTGAGAGATAAATATAAGCAGACAAGCCCTCTGACCCAATCCATTTATAGATTATTTGGAGGTACAGTCCATCCTTGTTCACGTCCAGCTTGATGCGGCACTTTCGTCCATAATGATGTGTTTGTACGTCTTCATCAGCAGTCTGGAACTGGGAGTTAGAGTGGGCGTGTGAATATTAAGCAGCAGAGGAATCAGTCCTCTGGGATCAAAACAGCAGAGGAATCAGTCCTCTGGGATTAAACGTTATAGTTTGTTTTGATCTGGCATGTGCCACCCAAAGTTGGGTATTGCTGTACTGTGTACATGTATGTCTTCCACTTACATTCACAATCCTAAGAACTGTATTTTTCAGTGTGAGTCGCACATTCCGAATATTTGTGCCATTATTTAGGCTTCGTAGTTAATATTAAACTTTCTCAAATAAAGTACAAATGGTATTATAAGACTCACTATAATATACACATGGACAAAAGTTTCACAAACACCTATGATTTAACATTCATGCAGACCCGTTTGTTTTATATCATATTTATGTTTGTTTGTATTATTATTTGGACCCCCTCAGAGATGCCACATATTGATTATAAATATAAAAATGAACGACCTTACACGTCTACCCGTCATTAAGCAAATATATAGTTTCTTACATAACTATTCTTACAGCTCCATAACTTAAAAAATTAGTTGATTACGTTCAATACGTAAGCAGAAAATAGGACTTCCTCAAGTGACAACTGCTCAGTGATGGCAGAACTTTGGTTTGCGAAATGCTATCATGTCTTTGAGGATTATATTGCAGAGATGTTGATTGTCATCCATCGACTAAATGACGTTAAGGACCGTCAGCGTTCAGGTGGACAACCCTTGGGAACGATACAGCCCTTCTCTGAATCATATTTCATGCGTGTCTTCCATTACGTCGCTTCTCAACCAGATGACCCATCTCACTCCCGTCACCAGAGCACAAATAAACGTGACGAGCGTGGTGTCAAGGTCTACGTCACTGGAATTTGACGTCACGGGGAAGGCCCCACTTGTCAGTCGAAGCCGATCTGTTTTCCTCATGACCGGTGGCAGAGGTCGTTTTCAGAGTCACAGACATTGTATATGCACGACAGAATATCTTTGAGGAGGCACCGTTTCGTCGTGCTTCACAGATAGTGTTGAGGTGCCTCGGACATGGCTGTAACCTCGACCTTGTCGATCAGACAAAATATGGATGGATAACGGTACTTCACTGACATCCTAGACATGAGTGTTGTACCACATTCCGATTCATGGACAATAATATGGAAAGGTTAGTCCACACCTCCACACCTGTAGCAACCACAAGCGCCATGTTTACAGTCTGTGCAACACCTGTAGGTAAATGACTCATAAACAAATGCTTGCGAAATCAGAATCTGACAGCGTTCAGCAGCCATGTTGTATGTCCATGTAATTACGTGTGGCTTTTGATTACATAGGTCCACTTTGTCTGGGCGGCAACGAAATGAAACTAGGGGCCTCTCCCCCGAAAACACTTTCTTCCTGAGGATCATTTCCTCCTAACCTTTGGACTTCATGAAGTATGAGCATCCACCCCAAAATCCTATATTTGCCCCTGAAACACAACGAACCGTAACACTACGTGATTGTTGTGTTTGGGGGATCTTTCAGTTTTCTTGGAAGGTATAAGCGTTATCTGAAACTCCTGTGTAGTGTGAAGTGGATACGAAACTATTAGATATTGAATTATGTCTCACAACTGAAGACAATGCAGCAGTAATGTGACGCGAGCGTGGTTGGAGTATGGGAGATCCAACTAAAGTCACGTCACCCGAAGATAATCGAATGACTCTTTGTGACATAGCCTTTGAAGTTTATGGTATATGCGTGTCATGAATTGTTTTGAACCATACATTATACATAATATATGACGGACATGCCTTGACAGTTGCCAAACCGTATTTTACGCCAGATGGTAATTGAGAAATTATTCCGTGAACGTTGAAAAATCATTATGTGAGCTCGTGAAAATGTAATTTCCTTTTTCGCATTTGTTTCCTCTCCTGGGAAATGTATGCGTTTTGGAGTTGATAACAGTATGACTCAACGATGCCAAACTGAAACTGTTTCCGTTTTTGGTTGAACGATGCTGAAAAAGAAGCGTTATTACAAATCCTAGCACCTTCATGTCTTTGTCCTGGAACTTGACCTACATCTCGAGGTATTGATTAGGTGATTTTATCACATACAAACACAGACTGGCGATCTGTATGATAAATAGTTTATAATTGCGTTTCGAAAAATCGTCGTCACTCCAAAGAATATTATTCTTTGTTATGTCCTTTTTGATACAATATATGTCTTGTTCATATATTACGAAACTTGAGTCTACTGTTACCTCATCCTAACTGCTATGATACTAAGGATGGTCATTTCCTGTTGTAAACTGGTAATCACTGGACTATCCTAGAGCTTGTTCTTAAGCCAGAACACTCACCTATTTGATACATGAAAATGTTCTCGGCGATTGTAGCAAATGGGTCTTTATTGGAATCGCGATGTAATCAGAAGAAATACGGTGTGGTCTCTCGGGATCTACGTCAGTTTGAGAAAATCAATAGAAAAGATGTCATACACATATAAATGACCATTTTGTGGTCACATCACAGGGATCGTAATGCACCAATTAGATAAACGCCAATTATTACACATTATGTAAATACAAGTACAGTGCATTGCATGAGTATTTCTTAAATGTTTTTGTATGAGAAGAGAGAGAGAGAGAGAGAGAGAGAGAGAGAGAGAGAGAGAGTGTGTGTGTGTGTGTGTGTGTTACGTAAAGAGTGATGCGACATTATCAGGTCCGGTCACTCGAATCAGGTTATCTGGAATGGCTTCAACGAAGTATTACGAAGTCTCAAGTCTTGCAATACATCCCAGGAAGATTTGGGCTGGAACGGAGTGCGGGGCCGTGTTAAAGATAGCAGCCAGATTATTTAAGAAACCTTGTTTTTCACCAAGATACAGTGTGTGTAGTTGCGTAAATGGCATAAAATTAAAGTGGCCAAGTTCGGATCTGTAGTGCTTACCGCTGGGATAGGAAGATGCATTTTAATATAGACATCCGTTTGAGGTTTCGAGCAGAACGGCCCCTGTTTTAACCTCATGCATGAAACAAAGGCAGGGTAACAATATCTACCATCTATTAACGTCATGCCACCTGGGATCGAACCACCGACCCTCCCCTCTGCGGACGCTCTATCCACTGTACCACGGTATACCGTACGCCGGCAGTGGTCAGCAGAGTCACACAAAGTGGATCTGCTGCATTCTATTATTCGTCTCAACGATCAAGCCCTAACGTCGACTACAGCACGGTGCGGTTTGGTGCAGCTGTAACACTGCCAATTAAGATGTACGAGGCCCACTCACAATCTGGCAAACTATCCAGGAAATGATCGCAGCGGCAATATGAATGATCCGGAGTTGCCATAACGACTTCCGTTTATCTGTCTAGTCGACATGAAGACAGATGTATCCCCAATGCAGCCAGGATGGTAGTAGCGTCTCTACGACAATCACAGCGCGATTTGCTCCTGAGGCAAGACGTGCGACTGTTGTGGTGCGCTGTCGCCATCACTCGTCACTTGAGTTATGGATTTGCTTGTCAAGAAGGACACAAGTGGCTACGAATGAAGCTATGCGAGTGAATGAGTTGGCTGTACGTCGTTTATAGCATCATCCTAGCAATATCGTGGTTGGGGACCCAGGAAATGGACTTCACGTATTGTGCCCATGTGGGGAATCGAACCCGCGCTTTCGGCATGACGAGCGAACGCCGAAACCAGTGGACTACCCCATCGCCCCAAAGAAGCTAAGTGTCAGACCACAAAAGATGGATCCTCGCTATAAAGCATGTTATTGTGAAAAGTAACTTCCGACATTCTGTCTATGTTGCCAGACATTCAATCATCTGCTGTTTCCCCCATGACGGTAAATTGCACGATAACTATGATCAAAAACTCTTTAATGACAAACTCAGCAGATGATGTTTCTATGTCAAAGGTGGACCCGCACAAGTCTCTAATGTAAAAACCGATAGGTTAAATGATAATTTCTAAAAACATGATCAAAAATAAGGTTGACAAGCTTTTGGTTTAAGCATACAAGCAAGACACACACCCTGAGACAAACGATGTCTGTTCGGGACTGATATTATCGCGTGAAATGAAAGGAATTGGTTCCTAGCTTGTGCCTAGTCTGTCTCACAGACCCTGAACCACATTATTTTCCCGTCTTCCAAACCCTCTCTGCAGTGCTAAAGCCCTTAATTAAGCAAGTCTAGATTTCCTCAGGTTCTGAATCTCTGGTCTCCCTTTTCAGTTCATATGGGTTAGTGTGTTACTATCAAACTTATGTATATTCAGAGACAAAGGATTAGTCTAGCTTGTGCCGTTCAAATGACAATCAAACCAAAGCCAATTTTCGATCGATACTCACTCACACAAAAACGATGATTACGCCTGTGTATTTCCAAAATGTCTGCCTGGTCAGGCTACATGTACGTGATCTTTTTCTGTTCTTAAAAACTGCTACAAAACAACGTCTGATTGTGAGCTAGAGACGTGGATGACCATAGAGCAGAGCCCTGTTCCCCAAAGTTTGTCACCCTTAAAATATGTTTCCGTTAATTTTTCTGTAAAACTGGTGACTTTGATAATGCTAGGTACTTCTGTCGTGAATAACGTATGGCTGAATCCCGGTATGCTTGAAATCTTAGGAACGATAAATGAAGACCTTTAGCCCGCGCGGCGTGTACACCATTGAGTACGTTGAAAGCAGATAGAGATATTTCAGAAGAAACGTATTCTCTCGAGAATGAAAGCTATGCTGCGCGGATATGAGAAATTATTGATCTTCAGAAGTTAGTCTTAAAAAGCTGACAGATGGCATATGGGCTGCTCTTCGAAAGGTCGGCTCTGTATAGTCCACGATTTCCCGTGTGTTTTTTTGGTTGTAGTGTGTGTTGACTGAGTACGTATGAGTGTAAGGTGTCGACAGAGTGTGTCCTGACTGTAGCATGTGTTGACTGAGTGTGTATGTCTGTAGCGCATGTTGACTGAGTGTGTATTGCCTGTAGTATGTGTTGACTGAGTGTTTCCTGACTGTAGCATGTGCTGTGTCCTGACTGTAGCGTATGTTCACTGAGTGTATGTTGCCTGTAGTATGTGTTGACTGAGTGTTTTCTGACTGTATCGTGTGTTGACAGAGTGTGTCCTGACTGTAGCGTGTGTTGACTGAGTATGTCCTGACTGTAGCTAGCTTTGACTGTATCGTGTGTTGACAGAGAGTGTATTGACTGCAGTGTGTGTTGACTGATTGTGTAGTGACTGTAGCGTGTGTAGATAATAAGTACATAACCTTTACCACCTGTGTGTGCTATTTACCACCTGAAGAATCCATCAGACAAGTTGACTCTGCAGAATATTTTTGACGCTTTAATAATCATATACATTGATAGTATGACCCAGCCGTAACATTTATTTGTGGAGATTTCAATCATATCAAATGTGGAGATCTTGCTGACTATATCGAGGGCATCGACATTCCTCCACACACAGATTCTGTTGATCATAAAATGTCAATGCAAATGCCAGACTCTTTATTGATTTTTCTTTATGTGTCAATTTTTGTATGCTTAATGGCAGCAATAATGATGTGAACGGCTTTACTTTTATTGCGTCTAGAGGTTTATATGTGGTTGATTATTGCGTTTGTCTCTATGAAATGTTAAATAATTTTATAGGTTTTGGCATACAACGCCTAACTTCACTATTTCGGGAATTAGATATAGTGGGTTCACTAAATCCGAGTACCTTACTGGCAGTGGAGCATTCCTTTATTTCATGGAGTTTTGAGTTAAAATGTGCTATAGCAAAGTGTGAAGATCCAAATATAACTATCTCCTATGTTAAGTATGATAGATAAGGATAAGCAAGCTGAGGCCGACAGAATGAGGGAGCTCGAGGAGACGTCTATACAGCTGTGCACCACTGATTCCGCTTTTAACAAGTTTGCTGACCATGTTTTAAAGGCAATGCATTCTACACTTTCCGTTAGGACAATCAAGTACTGTCCGAATTCCAAGAAACGTCGGCGCGCCAAGGAATGGTGGAACGACTACTTGGACAATCTGTGGAGGGACTTGTCTGCAGCAGAGAAAAGGTGGTGTAAGTGTAAGGGTCCCGATAAGTGGCGCTACAAATCTGTGTATGTAACGAAAAGACGGTATTTCGATAAAAAAACGCGCAAACCTAAAAGTGAGTTTACTAAGAGCACTTTACAGGAACTTGATGATCTCTGTGTTGAAAGACACCCAGCAATTCTGGAAGAAAACAGGAAAAGTTGCTATTGGATAGGACAGGAAGAGGATTATACCGATGGGGGTGAAGTTAGGGGACGGATCTATCAGCACAGACACAGATGAAGTACTCGACGTCTGGAGTAAAGCCTACAAACACCTACTCAACTGCAATGAATCGCCAGATTTTAACCCGGCAGACTTAAGTGACACTGACAGCCCCCTTAATGACATTGTAGCCCTACAAGAAATCCACCAAGCATCACAAGGGAGAAGAATGGGAATCATCAAGATTTGACGGGTTACCACTGGATGTATTGAGAAATGAGAATGCAATCATGTACTTGTGTAATCTGTTTAACCATTGCCCCAAGAGTGGTACTGTACCAGAGTTCTGGGGTAGGAGTATCATCAGCCCTATATACCCAGTCAACCGCAAGTCATCTACTAGCGACCCGCGGGATCTTCTGTCATATGGGAGCATAATTCTTGCAAGCTCAACGTATAAACTTTATTGTGGAATTATAAACACTCGACTGACCAACTACTTTGAGGTAAATAATTTGCTGAGTGACTGCCAAAATGGTTTTCGGAGAGGGAGATCAACTACGGACCACTTATCAAATATCACAATTGATCATAGAAACCAGGATAAGTTGAAAGAGAGACACTTTTGTAACATTCATAGACTCTAAGAAGGTGTGACTGCATTGATCGGGAAATTGTATGGAAAAAAGGATGACTGATTTCAACATTAATGGACGTATCAGGGACGTTGTTTTATCTTTTTATCAAAATGTGACAAGTTGTGTACGTATTAACGGTTTTCACACAGATTTCTTTGCAGTTAATTGTGGACTCAAACAAGCCTGCCTCCTGTCTCCTGTATTGTTTAACATCTTTATAAACGACCTCACAGCTACAATGTGTGAACTAACATTAGGAGTTGTAATTGATGACATTCGGCTTGGAATATTAGCGTACGCTGATGATATTGTTATACTGGCTGAATCGGATGAAGAACCATCTATTATGCTTGACTTTCTGAATGTATAGTGTCGTACCAAATAAACGCTTCAAAATCCATTGTAATTAACTTTCAGAGTACAGGTAAAACAAGATCGGCCCATGTGTTCAAGTGTGGGGAGGATGTATTGGAAACTGTTGCTAGTGACAATTTCTCGGGGTTGTTACTGGACTATAAGCAAATGGCTAGAGCAACAGCAACTTCAGCGAGCAGAGCCCTTATATTTTGAAAGTCTCTACTGTCCTTTTACCGATGGTGTGGTACAACTCTCAACTATGCAGCCAGTATAGGGGGAACCACAAGGCACTCGTTCAGCATAAAGCAACACGCTTCTTTCTGGGCTTAAGTAAATTTGCTCCAAACAACGCCTCTAGAGGAGATATGGGAAGGGTGCCCACGGTTGTCCGGCAGTGAAACAGTGTTACAAGACAATATAATCGCCTACGCTATTTGGCGAATCACTGGGTTACACGCAGAATCTGGCTCTGGTCGTAGCGTTGGAGTACCCGCAACAAAAACAACTGGACGACAAGGGTTCATAGAAAGTTTACCAGTCTCAGTCTACAACACTACATCCCCCTGTAGAACAGATACTGTCCAAAGTTCGTTCTCCGTGAAGTATCCACGAAACTCTGCCAAGACTTCACTGAAACTGGACACGCGAGTTAGCAAGCCCACATGGACAAAGAGGGGCCTGTGGTAACATGTTACGCGACTGCAACACATTTAAACTTTCCTAGGAAACTTTCCTTGTCCATCCCCTTTTTAAGCTTTTTAGCTGCCAAACCCTGCAATTTTATTCTCGCTAGGGGAAGGAATTGCTTATATGTGCAGTAGTAATTTTGTTTATAACTGAATGCAAATTTTTGATAATTCATTACCCCCTTTTAACTACCTTTTAATCTTCTTGCTCTACTTTTTATTGTTAAGCCTTTACATTTCATGTGTGTTTTAGTCATGTGTATATACAGTAATTATTTTATGTCGCTCATAACTCTATTAGAGTGCCTCTTTACATATTTTACTGTCATTGTGTTTTTCTATGTGCATATTTTAACTATGTTATGTGATGAGATGTTAATAAACTATCTGTCTGCCTGTGTTGACTGAGGGTGTGTTTACTGAGTGCGTCTGGCTGTTACATGTGTTGACAGAGTGTGTATTGACTATTGCGTGTGTTGACTCAGTGTGTATGACTAGGGTGTGTTGGCTGAATGTGTTTTTGTTGTTACCTATGTTGAGAGTGTGTACTGAATGTTTCGTATGTAGAATGTTGGAATACTAACCACGTGATTGATGAGATAATTTAGTCCTAATTCAGTATGGGTATACATATGTCAAAGCGTTCATATATGGGTGGTGCGTCGACTGGGGATGAATTAGCTCATGATTGTGATGACTGGAGAATTAGTTCGGTATTAGATGAACATCACGTTGACTAAGAGAAAAGAATAGTTTAGTCGCTCAAACTTCTTTAGTTGGTTTCACAAGACATGACAAACAAGTATACATGAATGAGGTGAGCGGACTTCCGGCTCAACCCTAGGGCCTTTCCTGCGAGCGGCATAATCCTGCTCGCGGTCGTCCCTACAAAGACAGTCGGAATGCCGGACTCCATACTCATTTCACCTACAGTATAGATGTGAGCATACATATATATAGTTTTTAACAACAATAGACAGGCAAAGATTCAACAATGGACAGATAGAGAAACAATAGCTCTTCCTTCTGCAGTTGGTGTGATGACAGACACAGCCATGGGGGATGACCAATAAAGGCCATAAATGTCATATACAGTAATTAATGGAAGTGACAAAGAGGAACAAGGTAGCTCACTAGTTTGTGGTCTGTAGAAATATTTGGACATGGCTGTCCTGCAGTAGACACTATAACACATATATAGGTACGTGTACTTAGTGAGTTGAGTCAATGTGTGCAACAGCAGAGAGAACCACCTGAAACAGCAATACATATGAGAGTGACAACACTAGATCACACCTAACCATAGTTATCCATTTCAGCTCTACAATCCGGCACGCTGTCTAAATCGGATTATTTCTCCAGTCTCGTTGAGTGTCGGCTTAGACAGCTTCCATTGTCTTGTATTGCTCGTTACCACGTGTTTCAGTTTAAATAGATATACAAGGGGATTTTCACGCTGCACGACTAACCAGAACTGTGCAGATAGTCTACTCCACGTGTAACAAGCAGACAATTTACATGACAAACTGTGAACATTGCTACACCTCCCCAAAACATGGGTCAACATCGCACACAGCATGACTCAGTTTTCGCTGATTTCCAGAAGTAATGGACATCAATGACATATCAATAACATGTTAACACGGCTACCGATTAATTGAAACTTCATTTTGAGCGTCTATGTGCATTTTGTGGACATTGCAGGCATCGTAAAGTTCCCCCTTATGGGCCAGACATTTTAAATGCGATGTTTAACATGTAGGTTACAAGACCGGACGATGGATGAAGGTCAAATGTCATAACGTGGCATGAAATCAAACTAGCCCACAATAGCCTCGGTCCAGTTGAGTTAATACTCATTTAGGGATTCTGTACAAGTCTGACCGTATCGATCTGATATGAGACCTTTGTGTGAAACACGCATAATAAATACATAGATATCGATTCAGTCTATGGCTGTCGGCGAGTTGAATTATCTGGACAGAGGTATAAGAAGGGGCGGTTTTCAGCAAGGATAGAAATTAATAAATACTTGCAGCCTAAAGAAACAAATCGTTTGAAACGTTCAACGAAAACAAAGATTCCTTTCCTCCACGAAAACCCGTACTTTGTGTGTTAAATCAAAATTGGCAATTCATTTAACCATTTTTAGATTTTTAATGTTTGTACTAAGTATTACCCTCGGGTGACCTTCAACTCTTGGACATTGGAATATGGAAAATGGGATGGTAATTCATTCACCTATTTACGTCCCGGTGAGAATTTTCACACCTCTGTGAATCAAATTATTTGCATCCATTACCATTGCCAGGGCCTCACAATTTCGCTTGAGGCGAGAATGTGGACCTGATAAATTGTGTTATGGAGAGCAACATTTAAACGCACGCAAGCACGCAACGCGGCAAGCACTCACGCGTAATAAGAGCACGATTGTTTGATCTGAGGGAAATGCCAACACTTCCGTCACATAATGTACGAGACAGAGGACCCCAATCAAACATTCATAAAGGGTTTCTCTTACATCAGCTGAAATTAGATCAATCTTTCAAAAGAATTATTACTTTGGTTGATTCGGTTAGGTTCTGTTCGCTGCGAACATTATATTACATCAATGATTCGACATTCCCCCGCTGTTCTGATGAATCACAATCATGTTTCTGGTCCCGATATTCTAAAGTAGGACAATCTGTCGTTATTGATCCTAAAGTTTAACGGTCGCCATAACAAAATGACTTTTAGCTCGTGGTGATCCTATTCAAGGGATGAAACTGCAAGGGTTTTACGTGACCCTCCATATTTTTCAGGGGTTCTTTTCTGTTTTCTTGGTATACATGATAACACATTCGACCTTTCTTAAAGCTCATGTTTGTAATTATCCTATCGTCTTTACATTCTCCTTCTTCTTTGGTCAGCCTTCTGTGATTGTTTTGTTTTGTTTGTTTGTTTGGTTTTTTTTGTTGTTTTTGTTTTGTTTCGTTCTTTTTTTTGTTTGTTTTCGTTTTGTGTGTGTGCGTGTGTGTGTGCGTGTGTGTGTGTAAGGCGGACGGGGTGGGGTGGGGATATGTAGCCTAATAGTTAAAGCGTTGGCTCATCACGCCGAAGACCTCGGTTCGATTCCCCACATGTGCACGTTGTATGCAGCCCATTTCTGGTGTCCCCCGTCGTGATATTGCTGGAATATTGCAAAAAGCGGCGTAAAAATAAACACACTCACTCGCCTTCTACGGTCGTGTCGAGGCTGTATAATAACTCCCTCCAACTTCGTCACAAAGATGTTTCACTGACTTTGCACATCGAATCCATGAGCTTGGGGCATTGAGCTGCTGCATCTGCATCTGCATCTAGTTTATGCTCTGAACATTCAGAAACAAATGGTACTTGATATGTAGTAGAAAATCCAAGAGTAATCTTATAATATAATAGCTAATCTAACATAAACGATAGTTGGGTGTATGCTTTTCCTTCATGATATTATTTCTTGGACATGCTGTTAGAAGTCTTGTTCTCCATGCCAGTATTCTGGGAATGATCGACATTTCTCTATCAAATGAAAGAAAACCAGATTCCAAATATAATGAGGAGACAGGAACAGAAACGTACTTGCGCCAATCACTGTCAAATTACAAAGGCAAAAGGCGTTTGTAAACATGTCCTATCCACAGATCCTTGTGTTGTTTCATAAATATTTAACACCAATTGATGTGACGACTGTCAGAAAACTGCATTTCTGACATTCGAAATAACTGTTCAGTGGAAAATATTTCACCAACGACATAAAGGCCTTTTGCCCAAACACAGCTAAATCAATTAAGGTCTATGTCAATCATCTCAACAGAACGTTTTCTGCCCCCCAAATCTCGGGTCCATCCGAGTCCATCCGAGGTGTTATATTGTCCCCTTTATATCCGCGTGTTTCATACGTTCACGGACCAGCGACATCAAATGTATCAGCGTTGCGAGTCAGTATTACATTTTGGATGGTCATTCCGCTGATCCCTATGCAAAGCATTGAGCTGAATAGACATGCAGGCATGCCGTTCACAGATTATTGTACTCATGCAGTGACTTCAGCGATCGGTGTGTCGTAGTTTGTGATTCATGGCCTTCGGAAAAGGTTGTCCTTACGTCTTTTCTGTGGTCATGTCAGGATCAAGCACTCCTGGCCACAACTTGAGTATATGAAACTCAACTTACTTGGTCAATTCCATTGGTTTCTTCGTCTAATGTACTTGAATGAAGGGCTATCAGACCAAAGCCCAGGTGTACATTGTAACTTAATGTTCCTGGTATTGATTGAACTGTCGGCAATGAAGTAATTACAAAGTACATCCTTTGAAGTTTCCTCTGTGTGGGATTCGACGTTCTCACTAAGGAGATATACAAATCTCCTGAATTACTTGAAAACAGACAAGTAGATGCCTTCAAAGCCCATTCGACTGGAGCATGTTGCATACATAACTTTATATCTCAAGAGACTCTACGGTATATTATCATGAGCTGCTTTCATTGGGCGCTTCGTGTTCCTATGAGCAGGAGTTTGAATCCAAAGTTCGCCTTGATTATATTAAGCAATATCCCGGGTTTTTCGAAGTGGTAGCCTGTAAGTGGGCAGTGAACAATGATATACCGTGACAACACTGAACAGCTGAGCGAAAAAAGCCAAATGTAATGTTGTATGTGAAGGAACTGTACTGATATAATGACGCAAAGCCCGAAAACATCACATACAATGCGCATGGTGTTAAGAGTTGAACTATATGACATATACATGGATATAACAGATAGATATATCGACAAAATTTGATATGCAAAATAACTCGGTAGTGAACAATATGTAAAAAGATGAAAAACATGTCTGGTGTAAAATATGTTTCGACAAAAGAAGAAATTCAGGCATGAAACAGTTTACAGTTTACCGGGGGACACTATCCAGACAGTTCACTGTGACACACCACCGGGGGACACTGTCCAGACAGTCTACTGTGACACACTACCGACAGACACTGCCAGAGAGCCTACTGTGATACACCACCGGAGAACACTTTCCAGGCAGTTTTCTGTGAAACACCACCGGGGGACACTGTCCACACAGTCTACTGTGACAAACCACCAGGGGACACTTTCCAGACAGTCTACCGTGACACATCACCGGAGAACACTCTCCAGGCAGTTTACTGTGAAACACCACCGACAGACACTATTCAGACAGTCTACTGTGACACACTACCGACAGAAGCACAATATCGGGACACATCTGTAAAGCGGGAATGAGATAGTGTAGAATCACACACTACCAAGACGGGCTACTGCAAGTCACGTCTTATACTGTATGCCACAGAAACTTTATCAAATAATTTACTGACGTAGTTTGATGCTATAAATATCTGATTCCGTATTTCAGATAATGAGACCAGACATGGGGTATAAAACGGTGTAACTGCTGCACGATGTATCCCGTGGTTTAATCGACCTCTTCGTTCCGTCATTATAAAATGCCATCACTTATAGACAGTGTCTAAAATTGGCTTCTACATGCCAGGCACTGCCATATTGCTGGAAGTCTCCTTTATCTTGGAAAGCCTCGTTGTGTAGCTGGAAGACAAGTCGTTCTCAAGCTCGTGTACTGGATTGTTTTTGTCCATCTTTGTTAAACCATCGTGATAATCAGGCTCCGTGCAGTCCTGGTTTCGCATTGAATTCGTAATTGGGTCATTAACCTGATTCAAGACATACAGTTTGTACATAGGTAGGCCTTAAGGATTGAGGATTAAGCGTGGAAGATTGATTTAATATCTAAACATTCTGGGATACGATGAACCCTCACCCTAGATAAAGTGACAGATATACCCAGAAACAAAAAGAAATCTAAGGTTAAATTACTTCTTTTGTACAGTTTCGGGTCTCTAATAAAACAATCATTACATTGTTACATTTAGCATTTGCGGTATACCATAAGTATTACTTTATCTTAATATATATTACACATTACAATCAGACAGAACAACAGTAGTACGATGTTACAGATACAAATATCAAGTTTAAGATACAATATTCATTCGGAACATCACACATATAGATAACAGTATGTTTCAACCTAACCTCGGGGAGGGCAGGTGCTCCATGGTGAAGCACCAGTAAAGAGTATGTGCCTCCAATACCGAACAATATAATGGCACAACAGTATTACGCATCATTTATTCGACGCATGTACACACAAACTTTCTCACAGACACTTACGCAATTGCACGCAAACATATTTACCTAATAAAAGCACTACATCAGTACACAATACTAAACATAGCACAGATCTATGTTAAAAATAATTCATCAACTCATACAAGGCCTTGTATACTGAAATATTCATATACATGCTAATAAAATCATATTTAACTAGTTACCATAGTTACTACCGCCCACAATACAAACCAGTGTATCATGACATAAAATATACAATATCATTATATTAACAAATTCCATGTAATGTAGATGTTGCAAGATATTCTATATTAGAAATGTACAGGTAAACAGACAAACAAATAGTTAACTATACTAGTACCCATCCCAATAATGCTTGTCATTTTGTTAACAGGGCGGGGGTGACAACCATCATTGGCGTAAGTATAAAATAAAACATCACGCTCTAACCTCCTTATGGTTGGCTGATATGTTGTTTTACGCCGCACTCAGCAATATACCAGCGATCTGTATATAATCGAGTCTGGATCAGTCAACATAAGGAACAACATCATGAGCATCATTCAACGCATTTGGGGTACGACGATCCCGTTAATCATTGAAAACAATCCCTTTTTCTCAACGAATTAATATGCCCATTATGAAATCTATGTTTGTCCAGAAATCATATAATATGGTCAACACAATTAAATGACATAAGTAATCTCGCTGTCACTAAATATGGTTAGTTGTACATTTCAGTCTTAAGACACGGGTTACTACTGTTTTCATAACAACATACACATGTATAGAAGAATGACGATGTCGGATGATAACTAGAGTATCTCCCTCCTCATATCATACACCACTAATAGACTTTTCATGTGATATTGATACAGCATACATATCCAGACCCCTTAGTACATTGTGTTGACATAATTTAAATCAAAAGAAACACGGTGAGATTCTTTATTCATTCTATATTCTGTAAATAAGCATTAAATATAAGTGAGTCGAAATTATATATTCACACAATTATTTTGAACACTTATTTTCAAATGTAAATCATGCTATCAGACTCAAGAAACCCGTGTATTTAATAACTTCTATTCTCACAGTATTCGTTTCATGAAATATTGTAAGTTGTGCTAACTCTATACCTCATTGTATGTTATTTTTTTCTGTGTTTTGTTAATCCCCATTAAAATTCAGGTAGGATGTACATCCAAACACTTTGTGACTTTTCTTTGTGGGGGTACGAGAATACATACGACATTACGAGCCAATGATTACTCCCCTCGACCGGAAGTTGTCTAACACGCATGACCATAGTCAGTACCCACTCTTCTGCTATAAACACGTCAATCGGATAAACATGGGTAAGTGGTGATGTGTGTTAAACAAACCCATCAACATTAATGCAGCATGGAGAAGTATATTGTAGGAGTAGAAGGGGCGGATTGTCTTTCAGTACTTTCCTCTTGCAAAGGAATAAGACCTTGGACCTAACCATAAATAACGTGTCCACCTCGGTGTTCTCCTTGCCTGACTCATCGGGATGAGAAAAGGGTGCATACATGATTATAACGGTACTATTGTGTTTTCTTAGGTCGATTACTTCTTTCTCAGACCTTTAAGGATATCTTCAGTCACGAACATCTGAGCTTTACTAGCGTTGGACATCTACCGGTGTTGTGACGTGGACATCATATTGAGTTATCTCCCATCAGTTCCGGGATGCGGTGAAATTTATCGGATTGCCTATGCAATTGCTGCCTGAGCGTTCTTTGCTTAAGCAACAAGTCTAGAATAGAGACATACTGGGATTGTGTATTTTAAGGCATTTATTCGTCATAGGGATTTTACTAACGTTTCAACACCTAACTTGTACATGTACGTTGCGTCAACAAGTCGATACTTTCCTGCATTGTTGCAAACCTAGCTAGTCCAGCATATAACGAGACGACTTCGTACTGTACCCAGGGTTGCTCTATGTAGACCTTGGCTGGAATACTAGTTTATTCATATGAACTACAAACCTGCCATGTTTCTCGAATAAATAGTGGTCTTATAGTAATATGAAGTGTTCTTTCTATATATTTCGATGTTGCAATGATTCGTGTGCTATAACATTTCAAATTGCCAATCACTGTTGTTGTAAGTTAAGTATAATTTGCTGAAGGTGTGGCAGAATTTTGTTCAAGAGAGTCTACCAGTACTGAACTCCATGAACAGTAATGCCCCGAAACTACATAATGCTAATAAGGGGCCAGTCCATCACCATCCTTGAAACAAGTTAAGCACTGGCTACAAAAGGAATTATAATTTAAGTAAACCATGCAACTGCAAAATGGTAAACCAGCTTTCTACATTAAGACACCCTGTATCATGTTTATGATGTTCATTGTGAAAACAGCATATTGCTTTGATTTTTATGTCCTGATAGTGTATGCAAACTACCATTATGTTTTGAAATTCCAAATATTTCCTGATGAAGAGATATGTATTTTGTACATTAGTGACTCTTGGTCATTTCTTCCAGCTTTGTCAAGCAGACCATCGATGCTGATATCTGGCACCTTAGGTGTTCTGCTGTTTGCAGGCATGCAGATGTTCCGTCAACAGCTGGCATCAACAGAGTACTTCACAATCTTAGGTGGATTCCTGGGATCAGTGCTTTTCATCTTGGCACTTACTGTATCCTTGATTCTTGAAATGTATTTGGAGATAAACATGTATCGTCTGTATCAGCAAATATGCTGCATACGAGGTTTTTGTCATATTGTGATTACCTCTTGCTTATTCTTAAAACCTGTCCAATACAGAGATTATCTGTTTCATTAAACACAATGAATGTATTCTAATAGAACTCATCTTATCATAAAAGGTAGGTCCTATGGACATCTTGTACATCATGAATTTTTAAGCAAGCATCCTCTTTGATTTGCTGACATGAAATCTTGTAGTTATTCTGTCATATCTGGTTGATACATGTCTTAAAAATAATAAGTGCATTTGTAATATGCTGAATTCTACACAATGGAGAAGCATGCTGAAAGTTCTGCAATCGGGTTATTGTTACCCCAGATAACCCAAGAAGTCCTGGGAACTTTGAGAAGTCAAGCTGCCAGACAAAGTCACCCATCTGAACTCTGTCTGAGCCCACTGCTGCTGAATTCACCAGACAAAGTCACCCATCTGAACTCTGTCTGAGCCCACTGCTGCTGAATTCACCAGACAAAGTCACCCATCTGAACTCTGTCTGAGCCCACTGCTGCTGAATTCACCAGACAAAGTCACCCATCTGAACTCTGTCTGAGCCCACTGCTGCTGAATTCACCTTACTGTGACCTGAGCTCAATGCACAGGACCACACGCCTCCACAAAATTTCCTAGACCATGATTCTTTGTTTTGTGTACTGCATATCCATGGTGTTTTTCACCGAAACAGAAAACATGGATGATCCGCCTCTCTTCAGAATGTTCTCTCTCATCTAGCTGACACATGACTAAAGACTGTTCAATTCAACTTGCTCACCTTAGCAAACATTTACGAAATCAAGGTTTTTCATTTTCCTTAACCCATCTGCAGGCTGTAGGAAATTTTGAAGCTAGTACATTTGGGTATGGATTCCAAGCAAAACTTTTCCCTGAAGGTAAGTTCCCTATTGTCTGGTTACACCATGTTTTGTGGCAACAACTTCACTGACCATGTAAGCCCACTTTCCACCTCTGGCTAAAATGTTGTGGCTGGTACAAGTAATGTTCTTTTCTATGTTCCCCCTATTTCAGTATTTGCAAGTTAGATTACACCTCTCATCGCTTATATACTTCAAAACAACTGGCAGTGCCCAGTCTCTCCTGAATATTCAATTTACATTACACTATTGGCACAGCCTACTGTCCATATTGCACTACTAGTCATTTAAATCAGGACAGACTAGCTAATGGTGCAGTTTTCATGTGAATTTTGCATATTGTTTTGATGGATATACTTCTGCACCAACAACAGTAAGCAAATTTTGCTAGTTTGTGCTGCCATAGGAGCTTATGGAGCCATGAAGCCAATATAAACAGAGGATGTGAATGAAAATAGTGTTTCATCTTTTAGGATATCCTTTCTGTGACAGTCAATAATTTTCAGTGATGTCTCTCTGTTCCATGACAGAGGTACCTCTCTGACCACAAGGAACTCTGGAAGTAATCTAATTGATTCATCTTCTCCATTGTGAAAAAAGGATATCATACCTCTTGCGAAAGGCATAAGGTTCCTTCAGCAACTTGATAAAACATTAAATGATTAGGATAATACCTGTCAGCACCCAGTGGATAGTACACATTTCACAAATCCTACAATTGTGAAACTTGCTGGCATTTTGGAAACTGTACCACTGGCCATGATTGACAGTGGAGGTTACCATGAAGTGCCTGTTCCATCAAGTTTATGCAGTGTTTTAACAATCTAATTCAGAGAGAGTCGACATGATGCTGAGCTGGCTTGTTATGAAATGTGAAGATTGGCTTGTAGCCTTCCAAACTTCACTGTTTCACTATTTTCTCTCTTTCACTATTTTCACAATTTTGGTTTTCAATTAGGAGAAACAGATAGAGATCAAGTGACATGAACTAATAATGCGATTTGTATCTCCTTTTGTTCCCAGTTGTCGGCTGTCTTCTGTTGTCCATGTTTGCATCTGGCTTGATTCACCGTGTGTGTGTCACAACATGGTAAGTGAACTCGTAGTTACAAACACTTGAAAGCGTGAACAAAGTGCATCTATCTGCCCTGGATCACATACAAATCTTAAATGTTGAAACAAACTGAACATAAGCAGAGTGGCAGGGTTAATTGGATCACACCTTTTTGCATGGCCACTTTAAAAGACTTGAGTCTCAGCTGTGATTTTTCATGCCAGTTGATGTTTCTCATCCAAACATTGGTTTATTCCAAAAGATTTATCACTGATTAGAGGATTGGCAGTTTGCTGAGGCTTTCTTTATTATCTTGTGATTTGATGCCTGTTCAGATTTGCTCTCTTTAGTAGAAGCCATCAAGACCACATCCTCGATACCTCCAGAGTACAAATCTCCACTGTACCCTGGATGCATCAACAGCTGATGATTTTGTTACCTCCCTTTCATGGCTCCGTATTCTCACAGTAGCTAATCAGCTAACCCTTACAACCAAGCCTGCCAGTGTCCACAAAGATAGTGGCCGCAGTTGTTAAGGTTTGTTCGCAGTGCGACTCAGATTTTGGGGAAATCATTCAGACAAATTGATAGGTGTGAAACTTTTAAAAACTATGCATGATCTCCTACTACCTCTTTCAGTGTACATCTGTATCATTTATGTTGCAGAGTTTAATCTGTTAGGTTATTTAAAAAGGAAAATGTGAGTTGTGACTTCCCAGCGTAGACACCTGATCGGATAAAAAGCCAGCCTAGGGAGGTAATAAAATCATCGGGTTGAGTCATAGGTGCATCCAGGGTATAGTGGAGATTTTTGATTGATTGAAACATATTCTATTCAATTAAGAAACCGATTGGGAACACGTTATCCAACTTAGATAAGCCCTCTCCACATAGTTACAACAGTGTATTACAATAAAGTTCAACAAGAGGCAAACAAAGGGTAACGATATGTACAGACAGAGTTATTTAAATCGTTTTGTTATGGATGTAGATGTGTACAGGTGTAAAAGCATTCTGATTTTCACTGAGCGAGATACCTACACTGCCATTTAAATGAGATTAGAATGAGATCAGTAAGTGCTCTATAATTCATAATATTTTCTCAAGAAGTTGACACTTGTCCTCTTTAAATTTTACATAATGGACATTCAAGAAAATGATGAAAGGCATTTTCACAATTATGGCCACACTAAGTGCATCATTTTTAACCTGCAAGTTGTAACTTTTCTAATCTATTAGATTCTTCAATAGAACGCCTGGAGATATCAAGGATGTCAACACCAGGGATCATTACCTCCATAAAATATTAACTCCTTAAGACAGGATGCTAACTGCCAGATTTATCTCGTACATTGAATTCTTAATTCACTTTTAGAAAATCAAAAGTTAGTGAAATGAAATAAGTAGTTGATGTGGAAGTGTGCTCTATAGACATGATTCATTATATTTCTGGTGAGTTTATGAAACTTGACATGATGTAAGTACAAACTGCGTCTTATTCATGATCATTCTATTCCCGCAGAGGTTATTTGTCATATCTTCCTATGAACCTCTGTTCTAATATGGCCCTTCCTTGGTGCCAGTGATCTGGATTTGTGATTGCTTCCTATCAGATTTAGTTGTGAAGTCAGTGACTTTGTTTCAAAAGTGATCATTTATATAGCCTTAGTAATTTCTGTATGCTTTAGAAACTCTTCCCCATCGCGATGCAAAAATGTTTCTTTACACAGAAACAAGTCATGTAATGGCAGACCAATTGTGTCTCCTTCACCCTCATTGACAAGCTGGCCAATAATTGTCTTGTGTGTCACTTTGATACAAGTCACTGGCCGAGGAGGTATATTTGTGGCCCCACATTTGCTTGTATTAGTCAAGTTGGCTCTAAGCTGATTGGGACCCATGAAGGTCCGGGGTGGAATAGGCCTTCAGCAAACCATTCTTGCTTGTCATAAGAGGCAACTAACAGGATCAGTTGGTCAGACTCGCTGACTGGACACCCATTTGCACAGATCAATGCTCTTGCTGTTGATCACTGGATTGTCTGGTCCAGACTCAATTAGTTACAGACCACTGCCATATAGCTGTAATATTGCTGAATGTGGCATAAAACTAAACTTGCTCACAGCTCTGATTGGATAGAAAGAAGGGAGAAAATCCATATTGCAGTTTTTTGCTACTAGGGAACCAGGAAATATGGCTGTAGTCTGGTAGTGGAACAGAGGTTCGTAGTTAGACATGACAAGTAGCCTGTGTGAGAAGAAAATGATTTATGATGGCATATATGAACATATAATATAAGCATGATACTGAAATAGCCCTTTCATCCCCAAATCCACTGTGGAAACTAAATGTCTGCAGTTCCCCTCTCAACCTTCCCTCCAGATCCTGTCTCCTTGTTCCTTCCTCTCTTGCATTGTTTTCTCAGCATTTTAGGTCTTGCATTGTTGTTTGTTTTTGTGTTTCAGTTTCATCTTCTCAGTGATTGCTTTGTACTATATCAACAAAATATCCCAGGCGACATACGCTCCCCAGGTTTCAACAACAGTTACTCCAGCCAAGAAGAAGAAATAGATGTTATACAGGGAAAAGTTCACATTTGATAGTCATTTATCATATTATCACAACGATGGTAATAAACATGTTTATTAAAGATGGAGTCATGTTATTCCTGAAGTAAATATCTTTTGAATTTTAATTCATGACAAGTCTTATTGCCCAATGTGCTTGGATCAGTACTCCTGTCATCAGTCCCCAGTTTCCTTGTTCAACACTTCACCTTGATATCACTGGAATACAACATTCACACCCTTGCAGTTAAATAGGGCTAGGTGGGAGATTGAATGTTTGTCTAGTTATCTACTTTTGAAGGTTTTGATGGTCATAGTTTGATTGATTATATCACATGGTTGATACACTGACATTGTGCCACATTAACTGGGATTGGTGCTCATTCCATCAACCACTTGTTTGACTGTCCATGACTTGAACATTGATAAGCTGGAATATGATGACTATGGATGATGTTATGTCATGTTTTTACTTGCTTCTTCCTCTGTGGAGGGGATAGCTCTCAGTTGCTCTCAGCTTGAGTGAATGTTCCAGTTTCTCAGTGAGTGAATAGTAGAGCGTGTTAAAGCATGTAATGAAAATGTTGACCTAAAGATATCTTACAGACAACCAACAAATCTCACAAGAGTTACTGGCGAATGAACTGGACATCTTCCTTCCATTGCCTTTTACTCTTTTCCCCATCTCCACTCTTTCTCTTTATATTTCCACTTTCAATCATAGAAGTTATCCTTTGTTTGACCCATTTTTTATATATTATGTAAAGCAAATATACATTTCCACACACATAACTTGCATATCCATTGACAATATCTTTATCTGTATGTGAAATGGAAATATTTTGATTCACATAACAGCAGTGTAACACCTCAGTTTATATATGTACTTAGGTATCGGATATGTAACATCTGTCCCCATGCTTGAAAGAAATAAATAATATATTTTGACAATACTGAAAAAAGGACATGATGAATGTTTGATAAGTCTTGGTTCCAACAAGCTTCTGACACCAGTTGAAACCAACCACTCTCAGTGTTCATAAATCTCTCAAATGTTAACTAAACCAGGTGATTCAAAACCATGTGACTGCATCAACACTTCCAGGCAGGGACAGAAAATATGTGAGAACATCAGCCCCCTGGTTACAAAACG
Source organism: Haliotis asinina (assembly GCF_037392515.1). NCBI lineage: Eukaryota > Metazoa > Mollusca > Gastropoda > Lepetellida > Haliotidae > Haliotis > Haliotis asinina. Next base: position 43,546,197 of record NC_090282.1, read on the forward strand.
TTGGTCCTGTAAATACCAATATTATGCCTAATCTTTAATTTGCTAGGAATAGACTTTGCTGTACACTTGGATGTAATGGTGGGAAAAAAAAACTATAACAATAAGATACAAAACATATCAAATTTAATGAAAATCTGGTCATTCATGACATCAACTCCATTAGGAAGAAATACAACACTGAAATCACTTCTCTAGGTTGAACTGTAGAGTATAGTAAAGAGTATAGTTGATGAACTGCAAAGGAACTATTTTCAATTTATTTGAGGTGGAAGGACTGACAAAATAAAGAGAGAGAAAATGTACTGTGCTCAAAAAGATGGAGGAATTATAGTACCACATATCTTTAAAACAATCCAATTGCAAAAACTTTCTTGGATAAAAAGAATCTTGTTAAAAGACTCAAACCTACCAAATCTTTTTCTCATATAGCTCTGTCCACTACCTGTAAGTTTCTCAAATAAGAGAATATGCAGATAACATGAATAATCCTTTTTGGAGTGATGTACTTATGGCTTGGGCAGATTACACTGAAACCTTATTGGAACAATCACCATGTGTTGAGGAATTTCAGACATTTCCTTTGTGGTTCAACAACAAACTAATGATTGGTATTCAAACACCTTTCTATTCAGATTGGTACAAGGAAGGAGGAAGGTCAGTCAAAGAGCTACTAGATAATGATGGAAAATATTTGGATTTTAATGAATTTGTAACAAAATTTCAGATTTTGAATCAGATTGGAGAACCTACAACATTATTCCATTTAGATTTACACAGAGTACAGAATTAAGATGGTTCCAAATGAAAATTATTAACAATATCTTAGGCACAAACTGTTAACATAAAATAAAAGCCAGTGACTCATTCCTGTGTAGCTATTGTAAAATTTCCAATGAAACTATTTTACACCTTTTTGGGGACTGTAATTTGATAAATAGACTTTGGAAGAAAATTGAAGAGTGGCTCATGTCTGATGCTGGAATAAGAATTAAACTTGCCCCACAAATCATACTGTTTGGATTAAAGGAAAATCGAAATGATCCTTTCATATATAATTTTTCTTCTTACTAAACAAAAAAGCAAAAAATATGGAATATTACCAGATCAAAAGAAGAGTTTTAGAATCTGCTGCCAGTACTACTATGTTTCAAAATGTATTGCTTTTACAACTTGTTCATATGATGAGTTTACAAACTTTTGGTCATCACAGCATACTTTATTTGCCTAGTAATGTACTACCTGCTTTGGATATAGTCCATATCAAACACTGAACATAAGCAAAGACTGTAGAGCAATATACATGTATGTTTATGACATTAACACCATCACATACTGGTGAATACATGTCAGGGCTTGATTTAATGCTTTTTCACTTGCACTGGTGCAGCCTAATATTACCAAATGAACCTAGTTAATAGTCTAACTTGCACAAGGTGCAAGTCAAACTTTGAGAAATACATGAACAATAAGTCTAACATTATAAGCATACATATGTCAGCTCCTCCTTCTCCTACATTTTGAATAGTTATGGCACCAAAACAATCCTGTTCATAGACACTTCTCGGCTGTGACATTTCACCTAAACAGGGATCAGTTTTGTCTTGGTGTTGCTATGGTTTCATGGTAACTTTGTCAAGTTATATACACCAAAACCTCTGATGTTTTACACACTACTCTACAACTGGAGTTTTGGAATTTGGCTGGTGCAGCTGGGCTCTTGTCATAGGCTGCACCTGGTGCAAGTAGGATAGCATTCTTTGAATTCAACTCTGCATCCTCTCACAGATATTAAGATCATGCAATTGTTACCCACTGTTTTGTAGATTACAACATGTAACATGTAACCTGTACCTTGTAAAATTGTGCAAATAACCAAAACAACTTATGCCTAATCAAGTGCATGAGGCTGAAACACTACAAATGTGTTTTTTTTTTCTCAACCACTCGGGGTTCTAAGGGTTCTAACGCAGGAACATGTCATCAATGTATGTATTGTCACTGACGAGGTCTCAGCTCTCTATGAAAGGACAGTGCTTGGACCCCTTATAACACAATGAGGAGAACTTGAATAACCCACTAGCATATGGGAAGAGACTGCTCGGGCACACGTCAAGGCGGATATTGAGAAATGCCTTTGCAAATAGACTGCTAACAAAAGCATAATGTATATGGGTCTTTGTATTGCCAGAAAAGGACATGTTTTTTCAATTTTCTAAACTTGGAAAGTCCGAACAAAATATGTTTATATTAAAATAAAATCAGCGTCAGTTAAAGTGTAATGGTAGTCGAAGCGCCACTAAAATACCTGTTTCGGGTCGAGGAACTTTGGAAAAATGGAGCGCTTCGGTTGTCAAATTACGCAATTATCAATCAATTACCAAAATGCGGTGCCTCTACGGTGCGGGGGCGCAGTCTGTCTGAAGAGTTTGTAGAAATAACATTGCACTGGGTTTCTCCCGCCTGTTGCCAGTACCTTTCGGTGAGTTTTCTTTGTATGTTCTGCATGGCCGGTTGCCTATCTGACTGGCGGCTAGATCAGCTGTAGATCACCTAAAAACTGGTTAGCAGTTTCGTTATAATGTCGGCAGACATTGCTATAGCCAGCAGGATGATTAAACATGTACTAATAAACGCGGGTGTTAACACCCCCTGAAAATAGAGTACTGTTATCACCCGCCTGATATGAGAAGTTTATGTAGCGAGGCATTTTGAAAAATGACGTTGTTCGTCTCCGGTCTTGCGGTGTCACGATCGCCGCTCCCCTGCACCACCTATCTGGGTGAGTGAGTGAGTTTAGTTTTACGCTGCACTCAGCAATATTACAACTATATGGCGGCGGTCTGTAAATAATCGAGTCTGGACCAGACAACCCAGTGATCAACAACATGAGCATCGATCTGCGCAATTGGGAACCGATGACATGTGCCAACCAAGTCAGCAAGCCTGACCACCCGCTCCCGTTAGTCGCCTCTTACGACAAGCATAGTCGCCTTTTATGGCAAGCATGGGTTGCTGAAGGCCTATTCTACCCCGGGACCCTCACGGGTAACCACCTATCTGGACCCGCCTATGACCAGGTCATGTTCCTAGGCAATGCTTATGAAGTGATGCAGATTGTTACATTACATCATCTGAACAATGACTTGACGTGGGGATTCCATAATTTACATGACGAACGCGACCAGACTGAACAATCTATTTCTGATTATTGCAGCAATATAATCGCGATGGAATACATAATCAAAAGTATGACTGAAATTTGCCGGACCATATATATTGGGTCTTACCTTATTATTAGTGATGTTGGGGCGATCGGGTGTCCAAGCGGTTAAAGCGTTCGCTCTCCATGCTGACGACCCGGGTTCGACTCCCCACATGGGTGGAACCCATTTCTGGTGTCCCCGCCTTGATATTGCTGGAATATTGCTGAAATCAGTGTAAAGCAATACCCACTTACTATTAGTAGTACCCTATATCTGTATTTACGTGCACATTTGAAAAACACATTGATACATTAAACGTTCTGGTAGATAATCTGGTAAAGTTGGCAGGCAGTACGTTAGATGGATGTCAAAGTGCAAATCCCAGCCAGCTGTCACTACACACAGCATATGGCATTAGGACCACCACACAGACTTACATAACAGCATATTTACAAAGGGCAGTTACATCGTTTGCAGGCAATACTGGCATTCGTAAGTACTCGCCTCTTTCCGTGCCGGAAGGACACGAGTAGTTACGAATGGCAGTACTGGATGCAGATGATGCTTGATAACAGCGTCAACATCGCCTCTTTGGTGTTAAATGACATTTCTAAAACTCAGGAACAATCTATACGGGAATAAGAAGTTAACGAACACGAGACTAGAACGTAAAACACGTATTTTAGTATTTGGTCTCTCGTGTTTTATCTCAAATATTCAAGAAGCTCTCTGTTCGACCAACAGTACCTCTTCCGGTCAAATATAAACACCTATGGTGTTAATGCAAATACATCGCACATATATTCACGCCTTTGTTTAAACGAATGTACCAAAAAGCATTACTGAGAAAGTGAGAATTACTACAGTCTTCAATTACATACCTAATCCCATCCTCCGGGATAGCAAATTAATATATTTGGATTTTATTATAAAATATTTTGATCAAGCAGGGTAAAGCGCCTTTCCCCGTCTGATACCAATTTCGACTTATGTCCGTTAAGCCAGACAGAGGCAAAATATATAACAAACGCTAATCGTTTCTAAGATCTTTCCTTGACAAGTTGTATGGTTTGCATCGTCTTCCTCAGAGCAGATATACATCCTTTTCATTATAGAATTCGGAATAGATAGTCCCTTTTCCAATTTCCCCAAATGATCGAGCACCTAAAACCTGAGTCAGTGAAGGTTTTAGCTGTTCTGTCGCTAGGTTCCCGTAGCTCTCAATCTCGATCAGGGCAGCTGAAGCCAAATAACGGGACCTGAACAAGAATCATGTGAAATGTGTCGCACGTGCGTAGGACCGTCACCCCCAATCGTCTAATGAGAAATATGTTATGTCTGGTGAATACGGCATGCTAGGTGCTGCTCCGATCTCAGACCGTCTCGTCCGACATTCTTTATCGCCTCGCTGAAATTATTGTACGAAGCTAGATTTGGGGTTTGTCTTCAGAAACTCATTACGCGCAAGATCAGATACAGCTGCCTTAAACAAACCAGTTTTAGGACTACACTATTCTTCCTCTGCTGTGTTTACGGAAACGAGTATTGAATGTCAGCGTGACTCGAAAGTAACAATATTTTGTTATACATTTCGCCCCTTGGTGTTGTTCCTTGGTGAGGTCAATGGCGATATATGCTGCTTTCAAGGATAGTGAAGACAACATTTATGGCAATGTGGAAAAACGAGGACGTGTAAGAGTCATGACCATTTAGTCCTCACTAGGGTTGTGTTCAACGAAACGTGTCCTCTGTTATCGCAATAAAAGACGTAAACATGACCAACAATGATCAAGACGTAGATTATGACAACAACGATTGCGCCATTGACGACGTTGATGGTCATGATGATATTAATGGACAGGGGAGAAGCAAATTCTGTTACTAACTCATCTACATTCACATGCTTCATGTAGCCTGGCATGTGAAGCGTTCGAAGTGAGTGAATGAGTGGGATTTTATGTGGCTTTTATCAATATTCCTGGGCTTCACACATTGTACCCCATTTGGGGAATCGAACCCTGTTATTCGGTGTGACGAGCGAACGCTGTAACCACTAGGCCACTTCACAGTCCCTGAGGCGTTGGTCGCCACACCGAAGACCTTGATTACATCCCAGATATGGTTAGAATGTGTAAAGCTCATTTCTAATATGCCCTTGATGACTCAGTGTTAAAAGAGGCAAACAATATTCACTTACTGTAGCATTTGTAGTAGTGTACTTTATAACATCATATTTGCAACCCTCTAGGTGACAGCTCCCGAGGGCACTGCGTCTGATTCAATTCAGTCTTATGATAGCTCTGTTCTGCAAAGCCAAAAAGAGATGAACATGATCATATTAACACAGCTTTGTGATTTCTTTCTTTCGACTTATTTCTGGCATTGCAGAACCGGAAAAAGAAGCAAATGCTTTTCGCAGTAGGTAGTCCGTTTTTAATTTCCTGCTCTGTTAACTCAGAGTTCCAACCAAAATAAAATCACAGAACTCGTATATTCTTACGCGCAGAAACAAATACGTCTTTCGTAAATGAGATTTCAGAAAAAATGAATCTATTGTTTTGTACGGTCAGCTGTGATAAACTGCGGCAAAGGGTAATAACGAAATGTAATAACACTGTGGTAAATTATTACATTTTGTCGCAGTTATTACAGTTTAAGGGCGTTGTTACATTTTACACTGTAAAACTAGTCTGCATTACAGCACCAGCCGGGATATATCTCTAAGTTAACCATCATCGATCCAAAACGATGAGGCCAAACAGAACTTTAAGGTAACATGCAACATAAAAATCAAACATAATTGAAACAGAGCTATCACTTGTTCGTGATATTTAAAATCCATTACTGAATAAGATAAAACAACAAATATACAAAATTATAAGCGAATAATCGCAAATCAAAAGTGCAATATTTTGTACTTGGGTTTACCTGCCTCGAAACGAAGCAGCCATGATACCGAACCCAGTCAGAGCCGGTGGGTGAGCACTCAAGTGTAACGAAGCCTTTTCACTGGCCACTGGTTCATTTGCCGATACTATTAGCCGGCTCCTTGTTTATGACTTGTAAGCCCGATAATGTTAATTTCAAATTGGATTTTGGCAGTGATTGAACCTGTGTATTGCATATTGCCATCGACAGACAGGCAGGCAGGTATATAGGTGTCTATAGACCAAACATTGAGTCTGCTTATCACAATCAGCATGATTTTTTATGTAACAAGTAGATTATTTACTTGTTTGCGTACACAACCAGGATTAGACTACAGCTCACGACCTGATACTATTTCAGGCATACTGTTTCAAGGTCGGCGAAGCTATTCACTGAGCATGCGTTGTGAGCTCAGCGCAGCATAGGTGTTGAAACCACCTTTCCCACCAGCGCTGGGGAAAAAGTAGTGAATCGTTTGAACTCCGATTTCGCGGTCTTTTTTCGCGTTTATTTTCACCTTTATAGGTTGAATTGGCATTTTTGATGATTTGTTTCGGTAAGTCCATACCGAAAGGTATCAGAATCTGCAAAGAAGTGTTTTATGTTGCATGTGACCTTTAATGTAAACCTGATTCTTTCATGTTACTTTGGTTATTGTAGTGATATGAAGGAAGCGGTTGCATTGGAACTTCTTTTGGGTAGTATCAATTGCTCATGATATCAATCACCTTGTCTTCTATGTGTCTTCTGCCATACTTTAACTCAGACTGTAGCCATAGAGCTTGGTCTAGATTTTCGCAATTTACCACAGCTAACCGTGCAAAAGAATACATTCTGTTTTTTAAAATCTCATTCACGAAGCTCTCATAGCAAAGACAGTCGTATGGTCCACATATTAACATTAAATTAAGACTATCTTAACGCTAAGAGAACTTCGAAAATCTAGGCCCTGGGCATTACTTTGTACAAATCAACCACAGCGCGGCGAGTGTCGTAATTCTACCTTAAACTGTGGGAGTTACGGCAGCATTAACGCTACAACTGCTTTGTACAAGGACACCTAGGTCGCTAAGCTGAACGGGGAACTCAACTTCTCGTTTTCATTAATTTTCATTTCATTTTTTTCAATGAATGCACGTAGGTAGCAACGTATAATGTTTAAGCGTGTGTTACGTAAGAGTCAAACAGAGGGCAAGGCCCCACGTATGTGACATAATGTTTATGTGACATAATGTTTCACGCAAACACAATACCGTACACCGCAGACAAATGTCCATTTACGAACTATGGAGACACTAACGAAGCCCTTTGTATTCAGGATTGCTGAACTTTGCCTAGCGCTCATTGTATACTTAAGTGCCAATGGGCACGGTATACATTTTCAAGATGACAAAACAGAGTTTAACTGGATTCTAATCACGCGTGTTGGAGAGTGATACGTGTAGATTACGTTCGCAGCATGGGGCGCTTGTTCACTCCTGGCCACCTCGAGCAACGCAGTGAAAGCCCAGCCTAGAAACGGATAATTCAGCGCAAGGACATACTATTTAGCACCTGAGATAATCTGTGAGATAAGGATTACCGTTCGTATTTCCTGAATCTGATGCCAAGAATCAAATCACAACTCAAAGGAGATTATCTGAAACATCACCAGTCTGTACTTGATAGTACACATATATACTGTAAGGAGAACATATGTCAGTCAGGTCTCACGTTTCACGACGATATAACTCGGAGCCGCTGAAGGTATGTGTTTGTCTGTGTTTTAAGTATCTAAAGGTGCGATGATGTTGATGTTGATAATGAAAATAATAATGTCGTTAGGATGATGATGATGATGATGATGATGATGATGATGATGATGCTAAGCATTCCGGTAATATAAATAGTCTTCTTTGTCGAAGTCCCGTGGTCCCGTTTCACAAATCGATCGTATCGCTACCACTCTTGTAAAGCTATGCTAAACTATAGAAGTTACGACTGTCGTACTTTTATGACACAGTCTAATTAGCAGTGTGACCACCTGTATGATCGCCTTGAATTTAGTTCGAGGACAGACTTCTTACCGTTGTATGTTAATGTAACAGCGTTAAGGCAATATAGCAGTCACACTCGTTTATATAATAAAACGTCCAGAGTGCCGACTGTTGTCCCAGAAAGAGAAACCTCCTTTACTATTTGGTCCATTTATTTATTCAAGATTTAGTAACTGAAAATGGGAGAAGACAGTGCAATGAAAAAATATGTCTAGGTTAGGCGTAGATAAACAGAGCTTTAAAGATTCTTAAATCCCAAACAGAACAAGTCTTTATAATTCGCTCCTAAAGTTCATCCCTTCGGGAACACGATAATACGAACAACAACGTTGTTGTGGTCTAACTCAGTTGTCGAGCATTTGTATTATTGACGTAAAGTACACCGATTAAGCAGTCCTTGATTTAATTGTTTGAATTCTACAGCGGCGAAATCATCCGTGCATCTTGACGGATACTTGGCGTTGTCTGTGACCTTGCCGGACATCTGGCGTCATCTGTGACCTTGCCGAAGACTTAGCATCATTTGTGATCTTGTTTGGGTTGAATAGAAAATGCAGCTCCTGCTCTTCCATAAGGATATCATCTAGGCGCTATAACGAGGACTCTTTTTTCCTGTTGGGAGTCCAGTGGTACGGTAACATCTTTTGTCGTCAAATATATGTTTCCATGGCATTTTAAAGCTAGAAAAGAGAGCTTGCTGAAAAGATTGCGTAGTCTGTTTTTGTTTATGTAGTATATGTGGCTGCATTTGCTCCCTTCATGGTCCTATCTGTATTAACAACTACAATTCATAACACGTAGCTCTGATATGGATGTTACTTTGGTCACGTCGATATGAAAACGATTGCTGATTACGATAAGTGACGTAAGTCCTCGGGATAATCTTTTATCGAAGTTCCACAGTCCTTACGCTCATTGTTACTATCAGTTTCGTCAAGTCGGCTTTGTATGTGTACGAGTAGTAACAAATTGTGTTTGCGCTCTCACTTGAAAACACCAGTTCATGGGTTAGCATTAAAGGCTCTGCGTCTACATACGTCACAAGGGCATTGTTTTGAGGAACTGGACTAAAGCTTGGTCACCTGTAATATACTGGGCAAAATAAGTTAGGGATATTGGTATTTTGCTGATTGATATTTCATCAGTATGTCAATGAATAAATAATTCATTATTCATAATTTCAAACTTTACATATATCCCTAACTATTTGTGTCCAGTGTGTATAGTCTTGACAGAAATAAATAATCCCTTATAAACTGTAAAGTCCCACTGAGATCGGAATTTCAGAACCTGGGGAAATCTAGACTTTCTTCATGTAGGGCTTTAGCGTTGCAGAGAGGTAGGTAGTCAACAATTTGTTTTCTTTGGCAAAGCCAGTTTTGTCCATTTTTATCAACAGGGAATACATATTTTTCCCTCTCACATTCCCTGAACCACATTATTTTCTCCTCCGCCGAAGACCTCCTTCTATGCAAAAGCACTAAACAAAACATGTCTAGCTATTCAGATTCACATTCTGAACACCTCATATTGCTGGCCTTTCTTTTCTGTTTACATGGAGTTTGAAGTATATGACAAGATTTTCATACACTAAATACCTAACCGCATTGCGGCCTTGTGTCTTTGATTTAAATACTCTAAAATTACTGTACTATATATACATGCAAAATCTGATGTAGTCTCTTTACATCCCTGGTAAATGGGATCAGGCCTCTTCTCCCCTCCCGTGTCATGCCACGGAGGCAAAGAGTATTTGTAGTAGTTCCTTAAAGGATATGAGGGCATATGAGGGTTTATGGACCTGAGACTTCATACATTTAAAATTTGGTCAACGTTTATCTGTGATATTTCAGTTTTGGCATACATGTTTGATGCATTACGATACTGACGTTCCAAGGAAAGTACTCGCCTAGTACACTGCGACATTAACATGTTGTAAGGTGCACACTGCTGTGACAATCATACTCCAACACTAGATGGGTACTTTCTTTCATACGTTAATTGGTTGTTTGGTTTAATGGATTTAATGGTTCAATGGATTTAATGGAACCCCTAAATATGTGTTTTAATGGCACGTTTCAGTTTAAAACCTTTTTTCATTGCACCGGTAAATTTCTCAATGACCACTCTATAGAGTTCCAGACCACAGCAGTCTCTCTACCATAACACTTCTAGTGCAGTACGTGTTAATAATCGTTTGACACCATTCTTTCAAGTGTCAACGGGAATGAGGCAAGGCTGCACCCTGTCCACCACTCTACTCCCTCTCTACATCAATGACCTGGCGGAGGAGATTACCAGCCTTAATGGCGATGTAGATGAACTCTGTGTCTCCATACTGCTTTATGCAAACGATATAGTTCTACTAGCCCCAACCGAAGACAGACAACAGATGATGTAAGATGTGGTGATACGTTGGTGTTCTAGATGGCGTATGAGTATTAACACTTCAGACGGGTTAATAAACAAACCGTACTTAAGCTGGTGTAATGACGGTCACGTGACCACCCCTCCTAAAACTCGTTTCGACCTATCCATTTAGTAACTATTATTGAAAATATGTCGCCTATATGCCAAGCAACCAAATTCGTAATTAAAAGACTTATTATATGGTTTGGCTAATCGCAAAAGAATTCCAACATTGATCAGACTTGTTTTGGATATAAAAAGAGGTCAGTGATTTCCTAGGAGCACACGTGACCTGACAGTAAATGTTGAAACACCTCCTTGACTGATTACACATTCTGTCTCAAGGTAGGCCCTCTTGCACAACTCCCTCGTTATGTTATTTAACGTCATGACTGAAACGTTTCATTTCTGGATAGAAAGTGGCAATGTTATGTGTATCGTGTATTTGTATAATCATTGTCATGCAGAATATCTCAGTCGTAATTTGAATATTTAAGTGAACTAGATGTCTTTAGGTGTGCCTATACTGCACTCATGTATGGACACATTAGATGTGCTTCACATCGCTATTATGCTCATTTATTTCTGGATTATTTCTGAATAGACCGTGGCAATATTGTATATATGGTATATTTACATGAACATTGTCATGTGTTACGATTAATAATTTGCCGTGACAAAAGGTATATGGAATGCCCGGTGAGCCAGTAAATATAACACTGTCAAGTCTAAAATATTCAATATCATGTACTGACCAAAGATCAAGATACAATGATTCACAATAGAGGATTCTAGTATGATGCAACTGAGTCAAATATAAACTAATGGGTCACAAATATAATATCAGCTCAACAATTTAGGTGGAACGTTGGCAAAGATGCAGGTAGATGTAGATAGCCGAAAGATGACACAACTCCAGTATCCGCGCGTGTGTGTGTGCCGTCAACACAGCAACCAGCCTTATATATACACCGTCACTGATTCTTGAGCATTCAGGCGAAGTATAGAACCTTCGGGACCGGCCTTTTGTTTACTAGCAGTCAAAACACACACGAAAGGGAGGCAACTCTAAAGAGCTACCTTAAATACTATTACCATGATACGAAATGTGACCCATAATAACTTTCACTCAAAACTCTAAACAATGTGACCCAGTAATATCTATCACTTTATCAATAATAATACTAATTACAGAAAACACACTCTCGTAACACATTGCATGGTATCTCGTTACTTGAATATGTAAGGGAACTAGATGTGCTGTCATGGATTAGTTGTGCAAGTATTGCACTCATGAATAGACACATTTGATGTACTTTACATCACTATTATGCTGATGTAAATATTTTGTCCAGTGGTTCATTATCTGTGTGTTACATAACGACAGTTGACGCATAATTGTGATTTGTCTAATGTGTTAAAATTATTTGTATGAATGATTCTTCATCATAATTATTACTTTTTGTTAGGATGAAAAAAAACAACCAAGCTCTATCGTTTGAGATTCTGATTCCCCATCCACAATGTGTATATTAGATTACTGTTTATTATCTTTTATGTGTATGTACAGTGTATTGTTGAGTACAGCACACTTGATCTCGCAATATATGTTGGAACATCTCCTTCCACTGATCACTGATCTAAGGAATTTGACATTCTGTTCTGGAGTTTGGTTCCGAATCGCCAGCGCAAGGTTGTAGCCTAGCTGTTTTTAAATCGTTCATTCGTTACGCCGAACTCCCGGGGTCGATTCCCCACATGGGTGCAATGTCTGAGGTCCATTTCGTGTAACTCCGCCGCGAGATTGCTGGATTATTGCTAAATGCGGTGTAAAACTAAACTCACTCACTCACTTTTTAGCATGTCTGTAACACGTGCGGATTTATTATTTATTGTAGAAGACGGCAAACTGTTTTACCACCTTGTTCTTCGTGATGGTTACTCATTCTTCACTCGATACATCTTGAATGAAATAAAAACTTTACCCACCTATATGTGAATGGTATGTTATATGTGGACACAAAACTTTCACCTATATCTGATAAACCTGGTATTGTTTTTAACAAAGAAAGAGTCTTTTCTGAAGCAAGTTATCAACTGAAGCACTTTATGGAACAATTACGTAAACTATGTTTTTTAGGGACGTATATATGTGTTATCTGACGTATTGTAACATTTATGGTATTTAATATGCAAAACGATGTGGTCATGGTTGATAGCCTCCCGGGGGCGTTGTTGCTTACCAAAGACGAGTTCACCCGCTTAGTGTACATCATGTAACATCTTAATTATATAATTCTTTTTCTCGTTCCTGACCCGTGAAGATCTGAGTTAGAATTGGTCTTCGGTAACTGTGATCTGTAACTGGGACAGGTGGAAAGCAGAGTTGAGAGTCAAAAGCTGTTGGAAATCCTGACATTGATCCAAACGGCACTTACAAGACTCAGTATGATCTTACAAGACCTATACATGGATTGTCATGGAGCATACGTCATCTCATACCAAGGACCGTGAAGATCCGAATTAAAATTGGTCCTCGGTAACCCATGCTTCGGTAACCCAAGAGGCAACTAACAGAATCAGAGTCGCTGATCTGGTTGACACATGTCATCTAATCCTACTTGCCCAGATGGTGCTCATGCTGTTCATCACTGGATTCTCTGGTCCAGACTCGATTACTTGCAGACTACAATGATACAGATGAGTGCGACTTAAAATTAAACTCACTCACTCTTTTCCTGTAAAAAACTGGATAAGCGAGCATGTTTCGTCTCTACTGACGTCTTTTCTTTGTTTCAGGGCAGGAAGCAAGTCACTGCGTCGTGTCCTGACATTGATGTGTGATCTAATGGAGTCTAGTTGATGCTGAACACGATGACCTTTGACAGGCTATAATGGGATTGATCTAGATGACGCGAGGCACACCGTGATTTTTAATACACAGGATATCAAAGATATTGTTATCATCTGCTTGTGTGAAATTAATTAGGACACCGGGACCGAGAAAAAGCCGGTTTATTGGCATTAGTGAATGGACGCAGACCTGTTCCTTGCGGTAAGTTGGAATTTAATAACCCTACCTAGCGCAGAAGCCGCTGACAGGCAAATTGAATAAATTGTCATCGCTCAAGCAGGCGTTGTTTTCAAGCTTCACATCGAAAACCAGGAACTGTCACTATGGGAACGGTGGATTGTATTATTGCGCATGACTCTATGAAGTGCTGAAGAGTTTGTCGGGTCCACTCGCTGCACGAGGCTCTATTGGTGAAAACATTTCATTACCGTTCAGCACGCTGTTTCCCCAGCTTCAGTCGATTACTTCACGGAGCAGACGACAGACCACACGCGGACTCGGGAGCCGGAGCAGACGATCTCTCTCACTCTCCCTCCAAAATGATTCGAAACCATATACGCAAGAGTCACGATCCCAAAAGACGGGCGAGTTTGTGTTTATCCTCAGAACCGAACCCCATACTTAACGAGGGGGTGAGAAGAAGGGGGTCCCTCTTCACCCCAACGGGGCCTCTCCTGACTGTCCCTCCTGTAAGTGACCAGAGACGGAGCTCATTCCCGGGTATGGGTTCGGGATTTCCAGTGACAACAAATGGTGACATCACCCGGCGACGATCCTCGAGTGTCACTCCCGAGAAGACTGGTGGATTTACAGACATTAATGGTCAACCAAACTGCAGGTCACTGAAAGTTGTGGTGTCAACAATTGGATTATTTCTTCTGGCTGTCTTAGTTTATTCCTTCGTGAGACTTATCACATGAGAAGTGACACCAACCAACTCCAAGATGTTCTAAAACGGATACTTTCAAGGGACCAAACTGAAGATTGTGATCTATAATCAGCTGTATATAGTATTTTTGCACGTTTGCCTGTAAATACCAATATACCTATAACCATTTTGCCATGTAACGCAAAGACGTGAATCGTTCTCATGCAGGTGAACAGGTGGATGCTATTTATAGCTGAACGTCAGATGTACCTGGGACGTCAACACAAACCTGCGACCACTTTATTGGATGTGTGCATTTGCTTCATTCTTAATGGATGCTACTGTAATTGCAAAATTGCGAAAAAATAAATCTGCCGAGGTGGAGACGACGCTCGTCCCGATCAATAGAACAGTATCTTCTGAAGGAAACATGTTCGTTAGGTACCAAACTTCCACCATCCGAGAGACTGGAATGCCTCTATCGGAATCTCGTTTTCATGGAACCATTGTGATTGTTTTCAGTTCATGGGAAGTGGCTGTAATACGTAACTCTCACAACGGAAGAAGGATGGGTGGTGTGCATTTCAGGAGCCTCATTATCCTGCTCAGGATGGGTGATAGTGTTCAAGACAGAGATAACACGATGCGATTTTCACCCCGGCGTGACCCGCACGGACAACCTGTTCAGTTGTTATAACAGGTATCTGTAGGTATATAAATAGATGAACTTTGAACTCGCACGGGGCAGAATGGCAGGCAGACTGACCTATACCCAACAGCTGATCACAAGAAAATCGACCCATCTGTAATCGTTCCATTTAGTGTTAAATCACACGTATTTTCAAAACTCAAGCTCTCTTCAAAATTAGCCTCAGTTTTGAAGCATTTGGTTGAAGGTGATATATTGCCAGACAAAAGAAATTGTATACTTGAAAATTAGATCTGACCCAAGCGTTTAGATTGTAAAATTAGTTGTCACTTCGGTTCCAAAACATAATTATGACTCCAAAATAAATTAAAAATGGCCATTTCTAGTTTATTTCGGCCACCACCAGGTTTTGGTGTATAGTCCATTTTGTTTAGCAGTTTATATCTAGTATTAGTCTGAGCATCAGATTAAAGGTGTTTTGAAGTCGGAGGCTAATTTAGGAGAGAGAGCTTGTTAATCCAGACACGGCAACAGTAGAGTCTCCCAGAGTTCCTATTCATGATTCGTAGTATCTCCCTAATCTACGTCCTGGAGGTACGAACAGTAATTACCTTAAGGTGCAGTTTCTGGATTAACAGGGTCCGGGTTTAGAAAGTGTCGTTGTATACAATGTGTTATTCTCGTAAGTCATCTATTGGTATAAAATATACAAATGATAATAATCTAATACGTGTAAACCATTAAAATACATACTTTTTAGAAATCCAAATACTGGCTGATTTCGCTGTGTAGGTTTAAGGCATGATGCTACTCTCAACTGACATACATCCTGTTTCCCTGATTACACGCCATGCTCTTTTAGCATGTTGATGTGATTCATTATTACATGTCCCACACACCTGTCACACTGACTGACGTGGAATTATGCCAGTTGAAAGTATAATACATTGACTGTTTATGCGGGAAACTCGTACATATTTACAAATGCATTGGATAAAGTTTAAAACATACATCACTTGGTTGTAGAACCAGGGAACAGGCGACATGACACACGACAATGACGACTGCACACCTCGGAAGTATATACGATCAATAGTTCATTAACATTCACGTCCATTCTGACACTCACGTGTTCAAATAATTACCGTTGCATTCCCATGTGACATCAATCATCATATAACTGCTTGTGACATACCACACTGCATGCATTTCGCTCGTGAAAAGAATTAATGTGTTTGTACAAATATACCTTTGTGGGAACAGTGATTCGCAAAAGGCGTATTCCCTGTACAATGATACAGGACAGACTCTGTTTACATACTCATTCATGTAGGTTGACGTTCGTATTCTCCTCGAGTACACGTGCAGGTCAGATAGCGTGCTGGTTAAAGCGTTCGCTCGTCACGCCGAAGACCCGGAGACAAAGTGTGAAGCCCATTTCTTGTGGTCCCTACGTTGTAACACAGCATGAAGACATCCACGTACTTGCCTAACCTTCGAATGAATGAATTACGTACACTGTTAATAGAACAGCAACGTGACTCATTTAAAAAGACTGGTGGTAAAATACAACTGGGTATTTGTTATATGGCGAATCAGCGTAATAGATTATGATGTAAGCTATTGATGCTGACACGACGGACCGGCCGTACAACGACCGCGACACGGTGATATGGCAAAACGCATCAGGACCACACTGTAATAAGAGATGGGGCGACATAATTACAATTATCGAAAATTCCATCAAGACGACGCCATAATGAGAGACAGGGTGACGTAATTACAATTATTGAACATTCTCGTGTATTTCCAGGGGTTACTTTAAGTCATATAACGGTAAAAGTGCCGCGCTTGATCAATTATCGCAGTGAAATGTACACGGGAGAGATCAGATGTTACTGAAGAAAACAAGAACCTTTAGTCAAGAAGCATGTCTATATGTAGTGTATTTCATTGTAATCCTATAGGTAATCTGCGATCACGTTTTGTGGTTAATGCGCTCGTCCAGCTGATAGGGAAATATATGTCACTGAATTGTGTTCAACGTCGCGATTAGAATATTATATGAAATAGACTTCACGTTTCACTCATATAGGTAGTCGAACCCTGGTATTCCCACTAGGCGCCCCAGGCCATACAAAGAGACATACACGAAAGGCATTCGCACACCATATTATGTCAATATACCATATGTGTATATCGCGACAAAACGTGACACTAGTGAAAAGTAGTGACATAACTCGTTCCACATTCATAAGCAATCCTGGTTAATTTGCAATTCTGGCTGTATTGTGAGCATGCGTTTCTGAAACGTCATCAAACAGAGCCGATAGGCTTACTATGTGTTGGCGAAAAGGTTAGCTTATCCACGCTCCGTTGGTACCACCCGTCATATACAAATGGAAAATCTAGTCAACAAACCATCAGGAAAATAAAATTCAAAATAGGGAACTGACTTAGATGTCGTTGTTCTCATTGATGCGTCAAATTTCGAAATGTCCTCCACATGTCCATCCTCGATATCTCCAGGGTATACGCTCCGATAAATCTCCATTATACCCTGGGTGCATCTCCACTATACGTGTCCACCATGAAACTGTTTGAAAGTTTTACTGAGCAGAGTAAACAACTCAACACAACGTGATTGTGGAGCAAAATCTAATAAAATAGTATTCAGGTTATCCAGTTTAAGCACTTGAAATAGCTACCAGGCTTCTGCTATCGATGGTACTTGTATAGCTGTTTATGTTGAAGAGCAGTGTTTCTTATGAACGTTTCATTAATCCTCCGCTGTTTAGGAGGATATTGTTGGTTTAGGTAGGCATTGTTGACATCCACAGCAATCCTTTTTGTGTTTCTACGTGTCTTTCGAAGCTAGTTTTTCCATTAACCAAGTAGACTTGCAAGACACGAACAACATTACGCTTCACTTAACTGAATGTTGATGGCAGTAAGTGGAAAGGGAAAGTTTACTCTAATGACACATGTGACATACATGTAAATCAACGGACATTTTGTTGTGTGAAGACTGAGTGAGTGAGTTTAGTTTCACGCCGCAATCAGCAATATTCCAGCTAAATGGTATGTGATTAATCTATCTACGCAAATCGGATACGATGACACAGAGGTTGACAACTTGATCCCGTTACCATTGAGTAGTCAAGCATGGTTGACTGACGATCAAATCTGACCCGAACGTTCACGCATCAGGACACTATTGAAACATCAACATCGTAGTTAAAATAAACTAAAGGGATTCTGGTGTCTTTCAGCTGATGCACGGTCATCGTATGGCGTATTTCGTAGATAGATGCTCTTGATAACCATCACTGGATGGTCTGGTCTAGAGTGGATTATTTCCTGACCGCTGTTCTATAGCTCGAATCGTATTGATAATGTCGTTTAACAATATATGAACAAAGTTGATTTTGTCAGCGATACGATAGCACATACAAGAGTACCACACAAGTGACCTGGAAGTGATGTGAAAATATCTAGGTTTAATGAGGATAATCCTCTTACGTAAATTGACACGTCAACCGAAATACTGTTTAATCAACTTCTTTGATTACTGTGGACAGATCAAGACAGTCAACGTTGTCGAAAACTTTGATTGTGAGATTGTTAACCCGTTAATCCGGACAGTAACGGGCTTAACAAAGTTCCTGAAATATGGCTCAATATACCTTCATGAAGAAGTTCCAAGAACCGTGAGTCCACGGACTGACATAAGTCTGGACAAATCGGCTTTCATTGTATTATATCCACGCTACATGATGTAATTTCTTTTGCATGAGCTTGTGACAACGCGAACACCCGGTGTCACGACTATTTAGCGGTGGTTCATAGACGGTGGCTCACACCTTCGTTTGGAAGGCAGTTGTTATGGATATGGAAAACGGTTTGTGTCGATTTGAATGAATATTGTTATAGGGCCCGTAAGCACGTTACGGCACTTCGCAAGTGTTAATAAAGTTTAAAATTAAAATTTATTTGTAAATAACATTTTCTCATGAAGCAAGGAATTGGAATTCAGTGTAACCTGAGTTGTTTGTAGTGTCTGAATAAGCGCAAAAACACATAGCGGGTGTAACCAGTGAGCTAGATGCATTGTGTTTGTGGTCTCATCAAACAGTGGCAGTCCGTGATTTTTTAGTTAAGGTATGCTGCCTACACCTCACACTAAAATATAGAAATACGATGTTAATAAAGTTTAAAATTAAAATTCATTTGTAAATTACATTTTCTTATGAAGCAAGGAATTGGAATTCAGTGTAACCAGAGTTGTTTGTAGTGTCTATATTCACTTTCACACGAGAAAATTCGGATCGGCTGAAAAGTAGGTCATTGTCTGAATAGGTTAATGGGACTCATGTTTCGGTATGCAGGTGTGTGTTACGCGAACATTTGTTTTAATTTCATAAATGAAATGATATTCATTTCACTATGATTATAACGAACACAAAAGGACCATTAATCTTAGATCGTTACAACCGTTGTTCGTTATACCCATCCCGTCTGATATAGTAGGTGGCCGAGAAAACGTAAAGGTTCCTTGCTTCTGACACGCATGTTCGTTATAAACACTGCAAGTGAGTGAGTTTTAAACCGCTTTTAGCAATATTCCAGCAACATCATGACACTAGAAATCGGATTCACACATTGTACCCATGTGGAGAATCGAACTGGGTCTTCGGCGTGACAAGCGAACGCTTTAACCACTACACTACCCCATCGCCCCGTAGTTAAATATGCAATGAAACACCAGGCTGACGTATTGTTTGACTGGTGGCTAAGCGAGGTACAGTTCAGGTTATGTTAATGCTATAGCTAAGTGAAGGTATTTTCACCCGAAAATCAACAATTTCACTGAAAGACACACTTTGCCCTTCAAAGAACACGATATGAGAGTGAGTCAGAAAATATAACATTAAAGAAGGAAAAAACGTCGCTATATTTTTTCCAAAGAAATCGAAGAGAAAATTAATGATTAATGTATTGTTACCTTATCCAGCGCAATTTCTCATGGCATTATTACAGATACAGAGTAAAAGACGCATGCTAGTTTTCTGTGAAATGAACACTGATTGAAATACATGTCACGCCATCATCAAAGGCTTCATGACATGGATACATTCCATGTCAATGCATATTGTGATATTACATGTGACTTCAGATAATGGCAAATCAGAATTTGAAAAAGATTTAGTGACATGCATTGACATAGAAATTGATCACTCGCAGTTGAGGCACGAGGCAATATGGCCTGATTGACATCCCTGGTTGTCGATGTCATGTCAATATCACCAGATGTCACTCAAATGGACCATCGTGATGGACTGAGGCACATTGAACCCTTGCTTAACGATCTCTGTGTCACTCATTCCAGGTTACCCTTTGATATAATGGTCGAGAGATTTACATGATTATTTAAAATATTGCTACGTTTTCTGCTCTTGGACAGTTTTAAGGCAGTTATTGTGAGTGAGTATGGTTTTATGCCGCTTTTAGCAATATTCCATTAGTGTTACGAACGTGACGAACGAAAGATTTCACAACCTCACCGCCCGTCAGTTATTCATAACAGCAAACGGAAAGTAAGAGTATTAAATTTCCGGCTGTATTGCATATTGAATAGTGTTTGAATTTTCGTTGATGCTGTACAATCTTATCTCGTAACATTTTGAACGACTAAATGATTTTACAGTCATGTCTGCGGTCGCCTCGGGTTCCTAACTGAATTACTCTCTAAGTCCTTAAATTCTGACCAAGATGAACAAGTCGACGGGAACATATTTCATACTGCGACAATCAATAAACCATATTGCAATCGGTATGTTTTGGTTTGTAGGCTTCGCCCTCTATTTCATTATCATCCCAGGTTGCCACTATACAGTTATAAATAAAGCATTTCATGTTTCAAAAACTCGTTATATCAGTTTCTTGAGAACGTGTTTCAGATAATGTACTGGCAAGAGAACATATAGCCACAATTACTAACCTAATTACCTACTTGAGCGGGAATGTCCTCTAAACACATGTGATGAGCTGCTGACTCAGAGATAAACACAACCTCAAAATGGCACTAGTCTCTAGCGCCAATGTGCAGGTTATGGACTGAATGACAAAAATAGCAGAATCATTTCCTAGTCATAACACCCACACATGGTGCATGTACCAAGCCATAACACTGACGCATGGTGTCAAGCCAAAACACGGACGCATAATATCAAGTCATAACACTGACGCATGGTATTGAGCCATAACACTGACACTTGGTACAACGCCATAATACTGACACTTGGTACTGAGCCATAACAATGACACGTGGTACCAGGCCATAACACGGATACATGGTACCAAGCCTTAACACTATCACATGGTACCACGCCATAACACTGACACAGGGTACCGCGCCATAACACTGATACAGGGTACCAAGCTATAACACCGACACATGGCACTGATCCATAACACAGACATATGGTACTTAGCCATAAGACTGATACATGCTCCTAGGCATTGAGACTGACATGGGCCCACTGATCCATTACACAAGTACGTACTCTGAGATTGTCAAACTGGATCGCCGGAAGGTTCACACGTGAATTCTCTAAATCTGGCTTTCTACCGAACCGTACGAATTTAGTCCATTTCATTCCAGATACCCTCAAGATCAACACGTTTTATGATAAATGAGAGCCACAAGGGTTCCTTACGGCGTTTGTGTAGCATACTGCCAGTGACGATTGTGATTGTCACGTGAGAGTACATTGTGGCATGAACTCTGTGAATATTTAATGTTATGAACTAATCATGATTTAAAAACATAGAATATTGTAAAGTTTGTACATATTGTTATTTAAACAATCAATATAACCAAATGTCTATTTATATGCTGGGCTTATGTGAAATAAATGTTGCCGCAAGGCTATTTTAAAATGTCAAATTTATTGTTACATATGAATCATAGTCATTTACAGAAAGGTGTTCAGCTGGAATATCACCTATATTCTATCATGCAAACCTTCAATATTTCTCTCTCTGTTCCACATACCCTGTTTTTCAAGGAAGTAATCGATTCTTGCAACGAGGTAATAACACAGCAAGTCGATCAGTACAGACCGCACTGGGGACACAGAGCACCTGTCGAGTATTGCAGTTATCTCAGACAAGGGGTAATAAAGGTCTGACTTAATGGCGCCTCTGGTGTGAGAAATATCTCTTTGGTTAGGAGTTACATCATCATTTACACTCGTGTTTGAGGTAGATTTAGCTATTATGACGAAAACGCTCAGCTGATTCGCACCTTGAGGATTCGGGATTAGAACTGGTCCCATGAAAAGAAGGACATGGCGTTTAACTTTACTTCAACGAGTAAAATTTAATCATGGATCCTTAACGCTTCCACAGTTGTTATCACCCTAGCTGTATTTATTTTGAATATTATGATGAATTATGTTACTAAATACAAGCGAAGTCCTTGAGCATCCTCTCAAATCAGTGCTACTCTTTCTCATAAATGCTTTTGAAAGATTATTACTCGGAAATTCTAAGCAATCAAAATTTAACCTAAAAATACGGTGTACATCCATGTTAGATGATCGCCAAAGGTATAACTACAAAGGTATAACTACAAAGGTATAACTACAAAGGTATAACTACAAAGGTATAACTACAAAGGTATAACTACAAAGGTTATTCCATCGCGACGAGTTTCACACGATTATCCAATATGCGTTTTGAGCCCCACGTTTGCATGGTTTCTGTGACTTTTTTCAGCCTGCTAACCTTTTGCCTGCATTTGTAAAATTTGTTTGTTAAATGTTCAAGTGTCTACTTCATGATAAGTGACATATGTGAGACCTAGCTCCGGAACAAGCCAATATGATGGTCATGAAGCACGTGACCTCGGATAGCACGTGCAAGGGGTGGTGTGCCAGATTAACCATATCCACTTAGATTCAGTTGTGAGAAGGTCCTTATCGCTTTCTTGGAACATTATTAAACATGCGGATGTCTGGGTGTTGAATGTTCACGTGCAATGGACATGCGTCAGGTGGAATACTTCAGAATGCTGTTGTCTGAATGCACGTTTCTCAGTCTGTCATCAACAGATTATGAGCCGGATACCAACACACGTTAATTGCTCCTACGATTGGCACCAGGATAGATTACTCAAAACAATGACATGAAGAAATCGACTGCAAAATTCTTTTCCTCTATTTTCCCCCTTCCTCTGTTACGTTCGCCATGGTGATATTCCTGGAAAATAGCTAAAACGGCATAAAACCATATTCACTAACTACCACGTGATTTACCGACGTGCGCCAGTTCAAACTCAACTCTCAACCTACTCGATGCTACCCTCATTTGTGAGGGGAACATCGGGATCCCCTGTTCGTGACGAATTTGACCAGCACCTCTTTAACGATCTGGTGCGCTACTGTCTCATTACAACAACCATTATAACCCATCAGATTTGATCGCTTTCTCCCCAGCAGATACCATCACATCATCTCCATTTTCCAACGCCATAATGATAAGAAGATATGACTTGATAATTCTCACTATCCATTACCTTTCTGGCATGGTACATTATGCAATGCACAAGACATTATCTCCAATCGCTCATTAATGGTCGTCAGGATGGGTGACACTAAAAGAGCATCTTCGAAATGAAAAATAACTCTGAATACAAAATTGGGATTGGAACCAAGTTGCGTTAATAATGTACAAGCGGGTTCGATGGTGTTCAGTAATGGGAACTAGACTTTCAAGCGGTCTTTGAAATCTCACAATTTCTTTTCCTTTGGGTTGAATCTCTTATGCCATACTGAAACCTATACTTTGTTAATTAACTGTGCGTTGTTATATGAGAAAGACAAGGTGTGGCTAGGACCATATATGACATTCTAAACTTTCATGATTTATAGAAGTAGGAAAACGTCCAGACGTCATCCAGAGAGATAATATTTCAGCGTGAAGATTTTTAAGACATGGAAATAGAAGCGGCAAAACCGTTTCCACGTTCATAAAAATTTACAATGGTGAGTACATCAGAAAGCTCAATTACAGCTTCAAAGTGCACACACCACATATGTTAGAGTGAGTGAGTAAGGTTTGACGCCTCTGTGAGAAATATTCCAGCAATATCACAGCAGGGGACACCTACAATGGGCTTCAGACATTGTACCCATGTGGCGCATAGAACCCTGGGCTTCGTTGTCTGTAATCACAAGGGAACCCCACCGACCCCTTGTGTTAAACAAATATACGACTAGTATTTGAACATGAGCAAATCTTCGTCCCAGTCTTAATTTAGCTGAGTGTCTCTCTTTTGTTCATTTAGCCATGTTGTTTGTCTATTCGAGACCCAGAGGCTCACATATCATACTCAAAAGATAACAGTTTTTGTATAGAGTAAAATGTCTTTTTTCACTCAAGCTGCTTACTGGGAGCGTATATTCTATTAACCGAATTTGTTAAATAGCAGTCATCACAGAAAACATTCGCTTCTAAGTAGTGAATGAGTGAGTTTCAAGCCGCACTCAGCAATATTCCAGCTATATGGCGGCGGTCTGTAAATAATCGAGTCTGGACCAGGCAATCCAGTGATCAACTGCATGAGCATAGATCTGCGCAATTGGAACCGATGACAAGTGTCAATCAAGTCAGCGAGCCGAGCCTGAACAGCCGCTCTCGTTAGTCACCTCTTACGACACGCATGGTCGCATTTTATGGCAAGCATGGGTTGC
The DNA here is from genome assembly GCF_037392515.1 of Haliotis asinina. Classification (NCBI taxonomy): domain Eukaryota; kingdom Metazoa; phylum Mollusca; class Gastropoda; order Lepetellida; family Haliotidae; genus Haliotis; species Haliotis asinina. The sequence goes on from NC_090282.1 coordinate 43,570,902, forward strand.
TCAAGGCATATTCTACCCCAGAGAGAGAGAGAGAGAGAGAGAGAGAGATGGAGAGAGAGAGAGAAAGAGAGAGAGAGAGAGAATTACTATACCTACATGGATGGATTACTATACATACATGCACGAAATACTATACATGGATGAATTACTAAACATACACAGGTGAATTACTATACATACATGGGCATAGTCTTCACTACGGCATTGGAGCACAGCACTGGAGCAAGTCTACGACTAGGGCCACGACAGTATCACGTTTGTAGTTTTCGTTTTAGGACTCACAGTCAAGCATATTGTTAAACCTACCAAAAACACGAAGTGTTATGACGATATTGCCTGGAGTTACCAATTCAAGGGGGAATCAAAAGATGAACATCAACATTCTACTTTCTGTCCTTGTTATCGAGAGCATGTTTTTAACAGAACATTTCTTAATGAAGGTAATATTTCGGTTTGGAATTGATTTTTACTCCTTAAAACCAACTGAAAACGAAAAGAAGGCTGCAATATGGTTTTCGGTCGAAGAATCCACTTGCATCCACGAATCATCAGCTCTGGTGCACAACCGAATCTAGTGGCTTGTTTTGGATGTTTCAAGTCTCGGAGGTAAAACCAAGGCCATAACTGGCAGTAGTTTCGTGATCACTCGCGTGGGCTGCTGAAAGAACTGATAATACTGAACGCTTAAAAAGTTCCATCATTAATAACAAAGTTCTTATATTTGAAACCATCATTACAGAAAACATGTCAGTGTAACCAATTTTTATCATAATTGCTAAAATATATCTGTATTACCGTAAAACATATTTGCCAGCTATCAATGGTTGCAACATTCCAAAAGTTTGCTGCAGATATGGATATGAGATGAAACAATGACGGAGAGTTTCAACCGCCAACCGGTCTCATCTCTTAACTCTCCCCAGTCACAGACACTACTTCTTCTGGTAGTGTGAATTTCTTCTTTTACTGTCAACGTTAAATTACCGTGCTCAAAAAGACAAAAACAACAACAACAAAAAACCCCAGTTATTTCACCTGTTACAGATACGCAAATGAATTTCCACAACAGATAATCAAATTTACTGTTCAAATTACTTAAAGTGCTTTGAACAGCTGAACAGGAACGTTTTTTTCCATCAATCACATTCTCAGTGATCGGTAATTTTCCACAGACAGATTCTGTATGGATTGTAAGTCCCCGGACTCCCAGTTTCATGCATCAGACTATTCAACTGAAGAAGAAATTAATCCCAAGGTGCCGTTGGATTTCGAATTAATGTTTCCATTTTCAATCCAGAAATATTTTCGAAAATACTAAAAATAAGTCTAATTACTTTCAATGTAATGCCTCACTCGGCATGGAATCCAATAGCAGAAGCAACATTTCTAAAAAATTCTGACCGCGCGTTATTTCATTCTCCAATAACTCATTCATTGATTATATGGTGTGGTTTTAAATGCTCCCTGTACTAGGATTTAATGCTTTTCCATCCATTCCTGTCCAATGGTATGTTTACAATTGATTTTATTCATGTTACACCGTAAATATATCCGCAGTAATTTTTGTATTTAAAAAAGTGAATTGTTTGGAGAACTTCCCGGAAGTTTTTGTGCATGGATTGTGTCGGATTACTTTGCATTATGCATTATGCATGCAACATGTAAGACTAAGCATGAATATTATGTAAGAGCGGCAGGGAAGCCGAGTTGTTTTTTCGTTCGTGTAGGACAGACATTAATGAGCAGTTACTGATAAGTAAGAGACTAAGTATGGTCTTACACAGCTCTTAACAGTATTCAAGCAATATCACAGCGGATGACGCCAGGTGGTCTTCAGACGTTGTTCCCATGTGGGAGATCGAACCCAGGTCTTTGGCGTGACGAGCGAAAGCTGTAACCACTCTGTCCCACCGTCCCGAAGTTACCGGTAATGTCGATATAGATGACCAATATGGAGAAGAACGAGGTGACTCTGTCCAAATGTATGAGAATTCCGAGACAGCGAAGCCAACAAGGTTTGTCCATCATCTTTATATTGCCCTGGCAGACAAGTTGAAGGACATCGACATCTGTTAGAAAACAGTAAACTGAATATTTGTGTTCCCTTCTTTCTTCACCTTGAAATATATGGGGTTACATTCTGAGCAGAAGTAACAAATCATTCCCGACCTTGAACCGATGTTCCCGCACAACATACTCATCTTAAGAGACAGCAAATTGTAAAATTAAATCCTGCAGTCTGAAATGAATGTGGTATGATAGCTATCCCGTCGGTATGCGAGCCTTTACGTCTGCAAAACACCCCAAAACTATCTATGTTTTGAGATCTTAGAAAACACTTAATGTCATCGTTTGATTTAAACGTCATCTGCCACATTCTGACATCCGAAGTGCAAACCGTAGAGCTATGTGTCATTGGAGAACTGCTACACACTAAATACAAGCAATGTGACAGTTACTGTATTGGTCAATTGCTAAAACAGGAGATAACAGAATTTGGCCATTGCATGTTTCTTGTGTGGAATTGAGGATAATAGCCAGTTCTACCTCCATTTGATTGAGTGAGCGCGTGAACGATGTTTTAATAGCAGGCAGCAATTCCACGTCGACCGTTTGAAGCCAGGCTGGCTGTAAGTTCGTCTTACACACATTTGGATACTACCGTTTCAAATGACGCTTTCAAGTCTTTGATCCCTTAAATCAATATTCTGGCAGTGGGTGGTATTTTTAACGTGACATGCGTGTTAGTTATTTGTCGAAGCGATCATTACGGGAGTGTGATCGATAGCGGTATCATTGTTCCTCGCCTCACGCAAATTATCCGATTCTGGATCAGATGAACTGGTGATCTATAGTGTGAACGCCCATGACACACCCCTTTCTTCGTCTGTAACTGACACTGTACAACCAATCCTCATTGTCCACGCGAAATAGGAAACTGTTGGTCTGACGACGAAGTTCTAGTGAAACATCATTGAGTAAGTGAGTATCGTTTTACGCCGCTTTCAGCAATATTTCAGCAATATCACGGCGGGGCACACCATAAATTTGCTTCACACATTGTACCCATATTGGCAATCGAAAAGACATAGTGACGAGTGCTTAGGCTAGATAATAGTGTGTGCACTATGGGAACGTAACAGTTTATGAAATAAATTATCTTGTCTGAAGGTAGACCGAACGGTGTTAAAATATTGCATTCATTTTTCTTTCGCAAAATATTTTACCGTTATCCAATCGAAAACCCTATATGCAAGAATACAAAGTGCGCACTCATTCTTCATCAAGTTTACTTTGCACTTTACGGATGTTTAACAGGTGGCATGGTTGACATGTACGTTACCGTTATCTCATTTGATAACGTGTTTACAGGAATTTGCACGATCTCATAAATCACAAAATGCATTTCGCCATCCTCACTTTTCCGGTCACTTGAGATACCAGGCACAATGCACTTGTCATCAAACTGTAGGCATCAGGCACTACGCACTTGTCATTACACATAGGCATCATACACCACGCACTTGTCATCACACACATAGTACAACGCACTTGTCATTACACACAAGTATTAGGCACCATCAAACAGAAATTGTAAACATGGGCAATGTACCAATCGCCATGCACAAAACACAACGCATGAGTTTTAAGGCACCCCTACGTAGAGTGGTACCCTTACTTAAGCAAGACAAAACAGATTATCAGTTAGACTGGCCTGAGCATCGACACTGATATGTCACAATAAACGTGGGTTTCACTACAGTACCACGTCCCCCACCACATCCACCTTCATTACGTGAGAAATAACAAAAAAAACCTAATCAAAGCGGCGTTAAACCCAAATGAAAGCAGCATCCTCATCCTTCTCTCCTTTATCATCTTTTGCCGCCCACGCCTCCGCCTCGACATCGTTTAAAGAATATTTATCTGAGCAAGAACCAGATCTGTGGCAGAAAATACAAGCGGCCACTGCAGCAGGGAAAACACCATGCATGTTGAAAGCTGAGAGAAACCTTTGGTGGGCTACTTCAATATTCCTGTAACAAGACTGATGGTTCTACAGGCAGTAATGGACTGTGGCAACAATCGTTTCAAGTCACTTCCGTCCCACTGACTTTTGCGTGTCCGGTCAAGTTGGACATTGGCGATCGCTTCCACTGAATGTTTTATAAGCGATTCGACAACAACCCCTGGTGTGCTCCTTTTCTAGCACTGAGTCTTGTCGCTCTGTAGTGCTGAATGTTATCCAAGCGTACTCCTGTCTCGAAGGGGATAAATGTTTTTGCGTCCGTGTGCAGAGGCTTGGAAGTTTTGTTTCCACTGTCCATTAATTAGCCAAATGGGACGTTTTCACTCCAACTACAAATGAATAATTGAAGCGGAAGATCTTTTGGTGTAATACGACATCAAAAGAACGGTTACTGTGCACTGCTGTCTCAAAGTCAGAGATCAAGGCAGATGGTGCTGTGGTATTAAACTTTTATATCTGCTGTGAATTATTTGACACATTCTTTATTATCATATTAATCATTTTTAATACACAAACTTGTTTGTGTCAGTTATATCAAGACGTTTACCTTAATCAGTAGTGCACAAGTAGAAATGACTAAACGAATGTGTGTTAAAATTATGAAAAATATTCAAACGAAACCATTTGATATATTCACGACCTTCCGTTGGAATATTTTCCATATCCAACATCTATGAGTCTTGTGATCCATTTATTTCACACAGGACGTGATAACAGTATGGTCCATGACAGCAAATCAACCAGATTATAATGTAATGAAAACAAACGGGAAAGCGTTGTGACCATGAGTATCTCACGTACTCTGGTGTCTTGCATAAGTAAAGAGTGAAATGTTCAAGTGATAACTTTCTTTTCCAGTCTGTTTAAAAAATGGTGGATAGAACGCACTGTAGAATAAGTAGTGCTGAATGTTAAGAGCCTGGAACGACACAGACACGCCAATGCGCATGAGCACATATCAATGCCAAAATGACATGATGATACCGAATCTGACCATCCGATCCGCCTTAATCGACTCCAACGACAAGCTTCCGTTGCGGTGACCGCTTCATACAACAGCCCATTGTATATGTAAATCCGACACACATAGTTATTTATACTTGAAATACATAAGAATATATGACACTGAGAAATTGTTCCGGTCCCCAGCGAGTATTTGCAAGTCACACGTGGCTGCAGTTTCCCATTGCATTTTTGTCCGAAACTTTCAATATCCGTAACGGTCAACCATTTCAACAGCCCTGCTTTAGGTGTGGTAACTATGTCCCGTTATGCCATTCAGGTGAAATATTGGATGTGGGATTAACAGAATGTGCGATGACCCTGTGGGTTAACTAACCTGATGGTGGCAGTGACCAGTTGTGTTATGACAATACTGGGCCAGACCTTGGAGACATGTATCTATTCCCTGCATAGGAAACACGAATATCCATCTCACGCAAATATTCACGATTCCCTTCTTGAATAAATAAAATATTGATTTATTGTAACTCGACACTTTACTGTACTGAAGTTGTTGAATATTTGCCCATATTCTTGTGGAATATTAGACGTAGAGGCTGTGACAGGGAGGTAGCATAAGAAACCTCCCCAACTTCCAATCAATACTTTCACGTGCTTCCATTGTTCTAGCAGTCAGGGGGAGGATGTCGAGCTAAAATAACAATGCAAGGGTCTCGACATCGTAGACTTTACAAACAAGCAAAACATGTCAAAATTATGCACAGCACCACCAAGCGACAATGCAAGAATTCACCCACACGACATTGTGACCATGAGTTGCTTTGTTCGCTATAAAGAATATGTTTTTCGTTTACTTGAGTACAGTGCACAACCATGTGTACATACAAGAACCCATGAATCCGTTGGTACATGGCCAGATGGTGGCCACATGAATACGTGCAAACACCGAGTTGCGGGTACAGAAACGAGCAATAAACTTGGATAAAGGACTGTGACTATATATCCCAGTCTACCCAGTTGTAAATGGGTACCTCGTAATGATTGAAAAGCCACACCAATTTGGTGCATCTAAATGGTTGCAAGGGATGTGTGGTCCCCAGGGAGTTGACATTTAAAAATATAATGTGGCGTTGAGATTGACGTCCCATACCGAGGAGAAAACAGAGCGTCTTTGAGTAGCTGGGATGAGCTGGATACTGGCGCTATAAAAATATGATAAAATATCATATAGTACTTACATGTTATGATACGTTTGAACAGTGCTGACTGCAGTGAAAAACCACATATAACGCATACACATGTCAAACAGTCAAAAATGTATCCTTGGAATATTTTTATGATGACATGTTTGTTAACTCTCCAGGGGCTCGACTCGAAATATTGACAAGTCGGAAATGTGGTTTCAAAGCTAACACTTAGTTCCAATTTTGTGTGGACATGATTAACCATTCAACAACAAATGGATTTCCATTGGTCAGAAATTTGCTAAAGATGAAAATTCATTCCGTAAGACACATTACGACAGCTTAGCTTTATGGGATTGCACTAGCATATTTGAGTTTGACTCTCAGTATTTCTCCATGGATGCTAAGACATTCATCACACTGCTCATCTCACAACACATCCACATATAATGTTAACTTCGGTTAATCTAAACTGCAAATGAGTGTTACTTTTTGTACAATCTATTATACCTTATATCACCCCTAGAGAGTTTTGAAACAGGACTGCCGGGAGAGCAATACCCCTTTTCAATCACGCAGAACATAAGTTTCAAATATTTCAGAAAGGAATAACATTTATGAAAACATATCAACAGAATTCACGGCAGATGTTAATCGGATACACAAACGAGTACATGGAATAAAATAACATGTTTAGACAGAAACAAGCAGAAATGACATGTTAAGTAGCATATCCATGCATATACAAGACTGCAGTTTGCATATACTATATTCTCCTTCAGCAACTCATGCTTGTCGAAAGAGGCGACTAAAGGTATTTAAAGCTGAGTACTTCATATTTCTTACCTTTCTACTCTTATTGTTCAATAAAGTCTTGGATAGTGGCGTATTTCCAGATAGCTGGAATACTGATATGATAATCCCGTTATTTAAATCAGGGCCAAGAAATAACCCAAACATCTACAGAGGCATATCTCTCTTGAACTGCTGTGGGAAGGTTTTTACATGAATCATAGAAAAACGTTTAAGAATTTGGTTAGATATTAATGGACTTATTGCTGAATCTCATGCGGATGTTTAAGCGGGGTTTCGCCCAGAGTATTCAACTGCAGACCAAATATGTACTTTACAGGTCGTATGTACTAAATATCTGAGTAAGCACAAAGGTAGATTTTATTGTGCATTTATAGATTTTAAAAAGGCCTTTGACCTCGTTGACAGAAGAAAATTGTTATATTTCCTTGTAAAAATGGATGTCATGGTAAAATCTATATTGTTTTAAGAAACATGTATTCTTCCGTTAAAGCAGCGGTCAAAGTCGGTAATCATAAGACACCATCGTTCAGTACATCAGCTGGAGTTAAACAAGGTTGTATTCTAAGTCCTCTATTATTTATATTCTTTATCAATGAACTTGTGCACGAAATATATGAAGCCTGCAATTATGGTATATTTGTTAACCAGAGTATTGACGACCTAATGTTATTGTTATTTGCAGATGACGTTGTTATATTCTCTTTCTCCACTGTTGGTCTGCAAAGTCAATTAGATGTTTTATTTGAGTATTCTTCGAAATGGGGACTAAGTGTAAACATAAGCAAATAAAAAATCTTTGTCTTCAGAAATGGAGGTATACTTTCCAAGTATGAAAAATGGACTTATAATAATATAAATATTGAAACTGTGACTTCTTACAAGTACCTGGGTATTGTGTTTTCCTCAAGACTGATATGGACAAAAGCATGTGAAACTTTGGCAATGCAAGGACGGAAAGCAATGGAACCAGTGTTATCATTGTTAACTAGCAACAAACATATTGATTTTCAAACTGCATGCAAAATATTTGATTCCAAAATATCTCGTCACTGCCTCTGGGGGACTTCAAGATCCATTTCAGCCCCCAGTATGATGATGTCCAGGGTCTTGAGAGTAAAGATAATGAAGAGTTTAGTGTTTGAGTGAGTGAGTGAGTTTAGTTTTACGCCGCACTCAGCAATATTACAGCTATATGGCGGCGGTCTGTAAACAATCGAGTCTGGACCAGACAATCCAGTGATCAACAGTATGAGCATCGATCTGCGCAATTGGGAACCGATGACACACGTCAACCAAGTCAGCGAGCCTGACCACCCGATCCCGTTAGTCGCCTCTTACGACAAGCTGAGTCGCCTTTTATGGCAAGCATGGGTTGCTGAAGGCCTATTCTACCCCGGGACCTTCACGGGTCGTTTAGTGTTTGAAAGAGTTGATCTTAATATATATATATACTTGCCTATTCTCATATATGGGTCAGAAATCTGGGGTGTAAAATACCACGAAGTTATAGAAAAAGTGCAAACAAGCTTCTTCAAAAGATTTCTAGGAGTGGGCAAATATGCAGCAAACAAAGCTATTCTTGGAGAAACCGGACGATACTGTTTATTCATAACAACACAGATAAAAGTAATAAAATATTGGATCAAGTTATTAAGAATGAATGTTTCACGTTACCCTTTACATTGTTATGAACTGTTTAAATTGCATGACGAACATGGTAAAACTAACTGGGTTTCTCATGTTCGTGAGATGTTGTTCACCAGTGGCTTTAGCTATGCATGGATTATGCAAGATGTTGGGGATGCCACTGTTTTTATATCAATATTTAAAAGACGTCTGATTGATATGTACATCCAGTCCTGGCAGCAGAATATTGAATCGACATCTTATTTATCACACTATTCTAGTATTAAGAATCTATTCCAATGTGAAACATATATACATAAACTTGAAAATAGAAAATTAATTAGATCTATGTGTAAATTTCGTATATCTCTCCATGACTTCAGGGTTAACCAACAACGTAAAAAGAAAGGCTGTGATAAATCCGACACAGAATCGAATTGCTTGCACTGTGATATGAACGTTATGGAAAACGAATACCACGTTTTCTTCATCTGTGATAGGTATGTTCTGCTCCGTAATGAATACTTTTTGTCTATCAAAAAATATCACAAAGCTAGATTAACATTGCAACAAATATTCAACACACCTGATGTAAATGTATTACGTCTAACAGCTATATATCTGTTAAAAATATTTAGTTTAAGATCTTCTTAATACAACGTTGGTCACGTGAACATAACTGTATACCTTATAATACAATTGTACTATGGGCCATGAGGCCTGAAATATGGAATAAAGTTGATGAATGTAAACTAACGGTATCTTGTGGTCAGGCTCGCTGACTAGGCTGGCACAACTCATCGTGTCCCAGTTCCGTGGATCGATGCTCTTGCTGTTGATCACTGGATTATCTGGTTCAGACTCGATTATTCACAGACTGCCGCCATGTAGCTGTAATATCGCTGAGTACAGCGTAAAACTAAACTCACTCAAACACTAGAAGTTCTGAATCAGAAAATCAAAGTTGACTGCTGAGCTTTAAGCTGTAAGTACCTCCTCATGCCCATTTTGTTTAATAACGAATGTCGGATATTACAATTCCCCACGCTGTCATCCGCCAAACGCACATTTCCCAAAAACATCCAACGGTTTCATCACTGTGATGATTGCACAGAATACGAAAAAGACACACAGGCAAATATACTGCATTACATTTCATCATCAAACTCGAAGTGCTCACTGCACACGGAAACAGGCGTCGATGATTCGTGTTTTTCCTCTATTGATCTCATCCTACCACTTAACTACATCTTACAGACATTGTACATTTCACGAACAACCCATCTTCCATCAAACTCATTACCAACCATCAACGGCTGAAAGTGCCTCAACAACCCGGGTAATATTCATAATCACAGATCACACCATATTTCCATTCCTTCAATTACGACACTGCGACTGTAACAAGAAACTAGTTTCTAAAATTACTTTTCGCAAAGATGTAAATGTGTTCCCCAAAGTGATAAGTAGCACTTCTGCATAAAATCAGTAATATAGAAACCTTCAAGCAAAAAGGAATTGATGGCAGAAAATAGTCTGAAAAATGAGGAAACTGAACCTGAATTCTTAGAATATTCGTAGAAAAAAATACATTTCTTAAACATTTGCGTGCAAGGGACTCATGTCGTTAAAATCTAGCATGTGCTGTGAGGGAGGTGGACCAGCAAGACGTTCTGAACACCTTCAGCAGTTGCCTATCTAATCTGTTGCAGAGGTGAGGTAATGGATAAGAAAAAGCGTAGGACGGCCGCACAATAAGATGTGGACTAAGAACGTATTAAGAACTTTGATGATGAATTCTCGCAAATCCCGTGCCTCTCGAATATAAATTCATTTCTTCAAGAATGATTTCTCAGGAAGCAATCAACTGGAATGAAGTCATCATCCACACGGTAAAAGATGGACTCAGAATTGTATAAATCGTGTTGACATTCTGTTACCGTTTATTCAAAATATCCTTCATCCTCCGTGTTTGTTCTACTTCAATAGCCGCTTTCATTATCTATCCTATCTCCGATTATACTCAACACTGAAATGAGCGCTAAACATTTTCCTCGTTCTGGATTAAGCACATTACTAAAATCATAAAATTGGATTTTTTCCTTGAAGTTGGTGAATTCTGTGTTTGATGGCGTGTGTGCACAATGCTCCGAATCATGGCGCATATGTATTATCTAGTTCTTCATACGTCTTTGGACCCGTGAAGATCCAGGGTAGAATAGGTCTTCAGTAACCAGTGCGTTCAACAAAAGGCGATTATGCTTGTCGTAAGTGGCGACTGACGGGATCGGGTTGTCAGGCTCGTTGATTTTGTTGAAACATGCCTTCAGTTCCCAGTTGCGCAGATCAATGCTCCTGCTGTTGTTCACTGGATTGTTTGGTCCAGATTCAGTTATTTACAGAATATCGCCATATAGCTAGGATATTGCTGAGCACGGCGTAAAATTAAACTCATTCACTCATATGTCATTAATAGTGAGGTAATTGGGTTATCTGTTGTAAATGCATGTCCATGTATGTAATATAGTTAGTGTGGGACAGAGGAGCAGGTCTGGAGTAGTCCGTCCTGTGGCTCACGTCATGGGTAAAGAGATGGAAACCATATGTGTCAAAAGTCTGTATAGGTCTGTCTGTCATTAGAAGTAATTGTGAGATATTACATTAGTCTGTCGTTACACCAAGTATGGGATCTGAGCATCAGTGTAATGTCATATATCTGCTTTATCATTATGAGGTATTACATTGGTCTGTCGTTACACCAAGTATGGGATCTGAGCATCAGTGTAATGTCATATATCTGCTTTATCATTATGAGGTATTACATTGGTCTGTCGTTACACCAAGTATGGGATCTGAGCATCAGTGTAATGTCATATATCTGCTTTATCATTATGAGGTATTACATTGGTCTGTCGTTACACCAAGCATATAGTATAGTATAGTGTTGTATTGTCCTATATCTGTATTGTCGCTGTGAGATGTTACATTGGTCTTTCTTTGCTGTGTTGTGTTGTGTTGTGTTGTGTTGTGAAATGTTTGCATTGTTATTGTGAGGTATTTCATTGGATCGTCATTACATCAGGTCAAAGACAAGACATTGTTTGTAACATAAAAGTGCACGATAACAACAACTGCGACGACACGAGATCACTGGCTGTCATTTTTTCCTTATTTGCTGAGACTTGCTGTCGGTCGTTTTGAGCAACCGAGTTTAACTGTTACCCGTGAGTGTTCTGTTCATCATCGTCTACAACCTTCGATAGCTTGAGTTGGCGTCACATTCTATCATTGTAAAGCAATGTAATATACAGGAACACACAGTCGTATGTCATAAAATACACAACTGGTTGTATAAAGTATCATAAACTTCATCCTCAAGTGAAGGTTATTAGTCCTTTCACTATCTTGGACTAAAGAACTCATTCTTCGTGATCGCTGGCCCTACTTAGTCTGTGTTTCATATTCAATAGTGACAACCGGCACTTTGTCTTCCCTTTTCTCATTAACTGAACAGGACCTTCTCCGACAAAATGACAGGAAAAAGCTCTTTCATTTGACAAACATATTCAAACCACGGCTGACCACTGTATCTTAGACAGACATAAATGCTTTTTGTCAGTAGTCTCGTTTTAAAAGAGTCTGTTCAGTTTCCAAAGTGATATATTAATTGTGCAGTATGTAATCGACCTCTCACAACGGTACATAGTGGCAGACTCATCGGTTGTGGCGTGAACCTCCTCAACCAAACCGACCCCAAGGGCCAAATGCATTCGTGAGAATTAGGACCACTGGATTCGGATGACAGATGACCACGTGTATGTCTATCTACTACCAAATAAATACTTTGTATAATAGTTTTTAAACAATTTACATCATGTGAAACTTAACGTGCTGAACGAACGCTTTAACCACTTGGCTACCCACCGCCCATCCAAACCTAGGGATAGCCCTGACCTTACCATACTCACTCGCTCAGAGTCAATACAGATCCCCAGCAATTTAGCGAGGTCATAAAATCTGATTTGGGTTTAAGCACTCTTGTTAAATCGCCATCGTATCCCGATAGCATGGACCGTTGCTCATATTATCAACTTACGGTTTGTCTGGGTCAAAAATGATTAACTACAATTCGTTGTCATAAGCTAGGTTATAAGGTTGCTGGCATGTAACCTCAGTGTAAAGAATGCAATACTGATAGTGGCAGACAGGCAACAGACTCCACGCCGTGTATAAGATATTTTCATTTGAAATCTACTTCATAACACTTTGGTGTCAGTAATGTCCTCGCCAACACAGCCGAGTAAACCACACTTAATATGACATCATCATCACCGATTCTGGAGACTGTGGTATTGCTTTGTTTGACGCGCTAAGCCCATGAGGTAAACACAGTACAGAATTGGGCCGTTACGCTATTGCTTCACTGACAGGTCTGGAAATATGAATGTGAACTTGTGAAGTACACGTATACCAGTTCAACTGCCGCTCTGGGGAAGGTGTTAGCGGCAGTTATTTTGCAAAGACGAAAGAAAAGATTTAAGATTTAAGACCGTCATTTTATAAACGGAAAAGATTTTCTAATAATTTTGACAATAACTTCATTGCACTAATGGACATTCATTTAGAATGACTTGAGCTGAGTTGGGCTCTACGTCACATCGGCATTATCCTAGCCATAAAGTGACGAGATCAAGTTTGCATTTATTTCCGTTCTGTGTCTATGGTTGTTCGAAGCATATATTTCACGACCATTTAAAAATGTCATAGCACCAAATACAAAAGCAAGCAATTTGTACATTCATTTAGAAAGAGTCAAAGCGTCAAAATTACATATTTCACAAACCATAGTTCATTCACAAAGGGCACAAAGAGTCTTACAATGAGACAGTGAGGGGACACGTCATCAATAGTGAGTGTGACCAACCCGGGCATCCGTACACGTCAACACACGCCCCCTCTTTGACGTCGTCGGTGATGATGTCGGCAGGAATGACCGTCCATAAGTCCAAGAGCGTTTGTTCAAGTTCCTGTCAGTTTGCTTGAGGTAGTACACGCTGTCTCAGCTGACGGCCAAGATGGCCCCAGAGATGTTCAACGGGGTTCATGTCTAGAGAAAGCGCAGGTAAAGGCAATACGTTGCATAGCAACAATAAGGTTTTCTTATGGTGCACATACTGTGTGCCTGCTCGTATCCAACCATGCATACATACATTCACACGGTAAGACATACATTGGGTCGAAGAGAGCTTGGTATTTGAGTTCAGTACAGTCAGGTCGTTACAACCTTTCGTCTGTACTCCCGGACTTCACTAATGTATTCAATCAAAATAACAATCCGGAACAACCGTCTTAATATTACGAGGGTCATAACATATGAGTCGGTCCAACGACTTTTGTTTTCAAGGTGCAACAGCATTATCTAGACTTTTATCAACAAACGGAGCAAAAGAATGATCAAACACAATTTGTACGTGATGTAACGATATTTCAACAAAGTTGATGACAAAACTGTTCATAATGAATAATGCGAATATTTTGTTGTCATGCCCTTGTTGAAAGCAAATATAGCTATCGCATCTGATCAGTTATGACCATGATTTATTTTCAGGTAGATAATTGACTTTGCTTGTGATGATTCCACTGAGGCGTATCATCATTTGAGTAATTGATTTTTGAGAACATGCTTTATTTGAAACAGCCTGAATAGTACACTGTGGCCTATGTATAGGGTCTGAGTTAGTGAGTGAATATGGTTTTACGCCTCTTTTAGCAATATCAAATGCAATAGCTGGCGTGGAACCCCAGAAATGGGCTTCACAGATTGTACCCAAGTGTACCCAAGCATGCTTTCATGCTAATGAAAGGGCACAAGTGGAATTTTCCTCAAGGCACCACAAATAGCACACCAGAGTTGGGCACAAACGTTTGATCGAGTTGTCTGTCCCGATCCCTGAGGCCCATGAGAAGATGTGTGTTTTGCAAATTGTTTTCTTTCATTTTTCAAAGGTTTTTCACCTAATTAGATGTTATTTTCTTAATACCGTCTAAACGTAGTAGAGTTCATGTGGATGTTCTTGGATATTTTCTTGAGGTATTTTGATTTGAAAATCGAACGTTTCAAAAAGAGCAGAAATCAACTGAGAGGTGTTCCTTCATTTGCCCCATCGGATGTCGTCATTGTGTAAGAAGACGAAGCTCGTACGTCAGGCTTTCAGTAATCTTCGATCAGATGAGTGTTTGTCTATTCTAATTTGATATTTTATTTGAGATTAATGTCATTACTGCCAAAGAATAGCTCGATATCACATCCTTGTTCCTGAGCAGGCCCAGGGGCAGCCATCTGCAGCAGTGACGCTAATGGATTACAACCATCCATATGCCTAGTAGTAATTAAGACAAAAACATGATAATAAAAAATGACTACATTGATAAATGCTCATAATCAAATGTTTCTTGAATGAAATATGAACACATGCGTTGACATTAACCAGTAACTCAGCAAAGTAATTAAGTTCAAGTAACTTTAATTCAGGACACGATGAAGGTCAATAAGGCCTTAGGGTTTTAGAAATTTAATGATTCGTTTCTCGTGTTGTCTGTTATTTTCCCGTTAATTTTGTCGACAGATTAACAATGAACAGTTTATTAAACACACCAAAATATCTACCCAGCTTAACAAATTAAATCGTTTTAGAAACGATCTTATACTTTTGAAATAACCCGCAGAGGTGCAAATAATGAGCCAGTTATTGCAGTCCTTGAGGCAGGAGAGCATTTACTGCTGTCCAAGGAAGAACATCCAGTTACATCCTTTGAAAAGTTGATCTTACGCTTAAAAATCATTATCAAAGTATTGTTGTCCTTGATGCAGATGAAGAGCTACTGCTTGCCACGAGCACATTAATTGTTGCCGAAAAGCATTTAATAATAAGTTGGGATCATACAATCTGCATTTCGTAGAACATCTGCTCTACATGTTATCACATATGTGAGGGCTGGGGATGGGTCTCTAGCGTTCTAGCACCTGTTAAGATCCCGTTAGATTGGCCGCCAGAGCCTATAGATTTTCGAAGCTCTCTTAGCTAAGATAGTTGTAAGTTCCATACATAAATATTAACTTACGACTATCTTAGCGCTAACGGAACTTCAAAACTTTATACCTAGCAATCTATATTTGTCGTGAAAGGTGACTAACGAGATCGGGTTATCAAACTCTTTGGCTTTATTGACAAATATCATGTTATCCCAGTTGACTCAATTAGTTACAGACCGCCGTCTTACAGCTGAAGGATGAATAGCGCTTTGAATGTATTAAGTAACATATTTTCTGTGCTGCTTTTGAATACTAGTAACTACACAGACAGTTATTATACAATTATCATACTGCTGTCTTCAGGTATAACCAGAATCGAGGTGGACAGCAGAGGTGAAGCCACAGTTTCACAGATGTTATATTTGCATCTTTCAGCTATGAATATGTGCGTACATATGATACTAATATTTTAATGGAGTCCGCTTGATGCTACCCCATACTGCACCTCCAAAGTATAGCAGGGGATAAAAAGGTCCCAAAGCTCCTTATCAACACTTCTTCAAAATATACAATGCCATGTCTCAGGTAAAAATATATATCTATTATCAGCCGGGTTATGAATTCGGTTTTGTGTAAAAGTAAAACTAGCAGTAAAATCTATATAATGCACTATGGATCACTGGAAATTGGCAATGTCGGCACTTTATGCTCCTTTTTCAAGTGTTCACCCTGTGTTGCACTTTTGCTCTCACAGGTTAGGTCCCATCTGTCTCACAATTAGTAGGTGTGTGTGTGAATTTGTTGAGAATAGTTTGCAAATGTAAATTGTACCAGACAGCCATTTGTAACCTTGCAGTTGACAGTCAAAATAGGTGTAAGCTATTTTTATATTATTCTCTCTCTCTCTCTCTCACTCTCTCTCTCTCTCTCTCACACACACATAATCTCTCTACATCGTAGATTTCTTTCACCTGATAAAGCAGTAAAATGTTCTCCGGCACGTGGTATTCCTTAAGTTTGAAGTTTGAAGCTCGCTAAATGTCATTCAAAGAGCTGTCAGTGTTTCCGATGTCTGTTTACGAACATGTACGTGCGGGTTAACCTCCTCAGGAGAAAATACCACATGGAATTGTCGTATGCAACAAAAAATTATATATGTTGGTTTTGCTTTGGATCACTTCAGGAAAATGTTTCTGTTCCAATACACCATCACTGTCGGGTTTTATGTCTTCTTTTTATTTTCATTTCATATCTTTCATCATCCAAGGTCCTCAAGTTGTTTTCCATTATGTCCCATTCGAGCTCCAATATGGATCTTATTTTCAAACTAATTGTCATCTGTCTTTTCAAACGACCTGACCCTTCCTATTTAACCCCCATGTCACTCCTATTTAAGCCCCGTGTCATTTTTCATCAAAACTTACCTGTCAGGTCTGTTAAAACAGGATAAAGTACAGGTCACAATCTACTGAGTTTCCTGACACGATATCCTGACATACAGACCCCAACCTCAATTACCAACTATATACAAAGATACCCCTTTTCCCTTCACGTCAGCTTTAGGAAGCTGGCTGACAACTGTGCCGGTCGGCAAACTAAATAATAAATAGCCATGCACAGATGGAAAGTTGCAAGGAAGACGCCAGACAACGTCCCTTTCGCTAAGAAGACGTTCACTGTTTCATGATGACCCTTGCTTGAAATGGTTATTCGACAGTACCTCTAAGACCATGGTTTGCACCATTTGTCATGTCTAATGTGCCTTTTCTCAACGTTCACTATTGAAAATTTAAGCAATTAACTTGCAACCTCTCACTCTTTGGCCTTGGAAATTAGTCAAGCTACATACAGACTGATCCCCATTGGATGGAGACTGTAGTCATTTGTCTTCATTTTCAACGACTTTAGATGTATTTGCCGTGCTCTGCAAAGAGACAAGAACAGTAGCAGTTCGATCGGCCACAAAGATGTTTGGCTGTAAAGAACAATTAGACCAAAGACATAGTTTGACCTTTTCCTTGAAGTTACAAGAGACGGCAATGTCAGTCCTTAAAATCCACTATGATCAGGCCGGAGAAAGGTCGAACCAATATCTAATTTGTGCCTATGTAGTTAAGAGGTAAATTGGTTCATTGGGGTCCTTAATGTCTTGTGCATGTCAAAAGTAATATCTGTCATCACAACACATCTGTTTAGTTCATGGAACACGAACTAAAAGTCACTGGTAGCCCATTCGTCGAAGGCGCGGCATTTCACTGCAGTAAGATCTCCTTGGACTCGAATCCTAGATTTGCTCATGATTGTTTTTCTTGATTAAGCAAGGGATAAGTCATCTTACTCCAAACAACCATTAGATGCTTTGGGTAATAAATGCTGGAAATCCCTAATTGTCACATTTTCACTTTCTCGACTCTAAAAAATAATCCGTAACAAATAACGCCAAAAAATGTACAACCAGTGATAAATATCGTGAGCATCGATGTACGCAGTTGGGATACGATACATGTGTCTACCACGTCAGCGATCCAGACCACTCGATCCTGTTAGTCGCCTCCTTCGACAAGCATGTTGGAGACTAATTCTTACCCGTATCTTCATGGGTCGATATAACAGAAGACGTATGTCTGAAAATCTGTTATTATTATAGGTCTTGTGAGATCTCAGAGTGCCAGCTCGATCTGGCTGCATGTCCTGTTGCAAATATCAAGATTTCCAACAGCTCTTGACACTAAACTCCACTTAACATCTGTCCAATAGGCCTGTTACAGACCACGGAATGATTACCTCGATCCTGTGTGGCACTCAACATGTCGAAACCCCGTGTGTTGGCAACCGTTGTTGAACCTTAATATCTGGGCATGGAAGTCACACAACATGCACGAATCATATCACATTTTGCCAAATATCTTTGAGTTCATTTTGTCAAATAACTTCGAGTTTATATTTATACTAGCCTGTCTTTGGAACTTCGAGTAAATCGCCAGTGTCAAAACTGCGTCTACTTCTACCATACTTTCTGTCAAATCTGGCAGTCCTAGTACAGAATCCACACATGCGCGTGTTTGCATTCTCGTTACATCAAGACTCGATCACTGTAATAGCACGTTCCGTTGACAAGCTGAAGAAAGTATAGAATACAGTTGCGCTTCACCACAGCATCCTCCACAACATCGGTAGTGCCAGGACTCAGAACAATTTCTGATCAGGCTGTGAGGAAACGTTTACGTGAGGCTGGTATTCGTTCCAGAAGACCTTTGCGAGGACCTGTTCTTACACGTCAACAGTGGCAACAACGTAGACAGTGGTGTAGCCAACATCTCTCATGGCCATTGCAAAGGTGGAGAATTGTTATCTTCAGTAATGTGCCACGTCCCGTCGAAAGTAACGTATATCGACGTCGTAACGAACACTACGCTGCAAATTGTGTACAGGAAGTGGACAGATTTGGTGGTGGAAAAGTCATGGTTTGGGCTTGCATCTCATACAGTACCAGGACAGATCTCTTTCAGGTCCAGGGTAATTTGACGGCACGACGTTACCGTGATGAAATCATCAGGCCTCGTGTCCTTCCTTTCATGAACCGCCAGAACGTCATTTACAGCCTGATAACGCTAGGTCGCATACAGCTTTTAATAACCAGGGATTTCCTTGCCCATAACAACGTTCAGGTTGTTGATTGGCCCTCACGATCACCTGATCTTAACCCTGTTGAACATTTGTTTGACGAATTGGATCGTCGTGTGCGACAGTGTGACCCCTCAGCCACAGACGTTACCTCCTCTTTTTGTGGCCTTTAGGAAGAGTACCAACTCGTTCCCAGGCACTTCATCCGGAATCCGGCCCTGTGTGTGTTACGTCGATGCCAAGCAACCATTGATGCTAATGTTGGCCACAATAGCTGCTGACTGCTCTGCGACCTTGACCTTGGAACACTTGTCATTTGTGACGTAGAGTTTCTTGCAGCATTGAATGTTGAATGTTGAATCATGTTTTCTTCATGACTGCCCTGTATTACTGAACCTTACGTTTATAAATTGATAATAATTTTCAGCTATCCGTTTCTTTTTTCAGGAGTATATATCTGAGGAACCAATAAACAAGGAGACTTTCAACCTGTCATGCTGCCTGGAGTACAAAGAATTGCGAATGTTTGTGTATCTCTGAATATATAATCTTCTTCATTGTATACCAGTTGGTGTTCTCATTTACCCACTGGAATATATTCATAACCGTGAGAACACAACGGTTCGTGTTGTCTGTATGGGACAAGATGCATGGAAGGCTAGAAATCAATAGAATACCACTTACTGAAGTAAGTATGTCAGAGCTTCGTTGTAGGTGTACATGTGTTCTCTGGCATGAGAAGCGATTTAACACTCCCTTGAGTCTAACAACATCCATCATGCATATGTGAACTTTTACACAGTACCATGCTCTATACCGACATGAACATCAGTGTTGGGGTCACACTGACTGAGGAACATCCCCGCCCTCGCTTGTATGTTGGGTGTAGGCCCGTCTTACCATCCACTGTTACTAAACGTGTGTTTCACTTCAGATGCAGACTGATTTAGGAAAGTGAGTCAGTGGAAAAAAGTCACGGATAAAATAATCAGCTGGAACGAAGTTAAAATACAATAACACGCATGTATACTACTACAACACTATAATATTTACTAAGATTTATCAATATTGATTCTGTGATTGCCCCTGCAATTTAATTGTGATCATAATATTATTAAACAAATAATGAAAAATAATTATTGTCACGTTCTTTTACCGTTACTTTTTCCCTAGCCAAAATTGTGTTTTTCCCTGTGACTTTCCTTAGTGACTGGATGTTGTTACAAGGGGAATATTCAACAACTGCTGTGGACTTCAAGGCGTTGTGCTGGATTGTTATGTTTTGCATACAGCTTCCCAGTGCCCAGATATTAATGCGAGAACTGGTACTAGTACACCTAGTATGTATTCTGAGGCTCACTAACTGTGGGTATGTGTCAGAGGGAAAGAATCAAGTTCGTATGTCAAGGCATGTCTGTCCTTTTTGTGAGCGACTGATGTTCAGGGTCGATTCTCATGTTTTTCGATACTATTTTGCCTTTTGAGCATGTTGGAATCTGTCCTGTGGGGTAGACAGGCCAGACTGCTTTCTGGGCGTCGATGTGCTTTCATATTTTCATATTCAGGTAATGACATGGGTCACATCTGTCCTTTGTACTCTGTACATTGCACAATTTCCAGCTATACTTGTACCATGGGCAGATGAGATAATATTGAAATAATATATAGTAGCTTAGAACTTTATACAGGGAAGTGCGTGCTTGTGTGGTGGCTAATTGTACTGGTTCTACAGTACTAGCCTACTTTGATACCATGCCGAGCTGGTATCGTACCCGAGCCCAACACCATACAAAAAAAACCCAAAACAAATGGAAACATAAAAGAAAGAAAAAAAAGAGGCAACCAGAAATCCATAAACCCCGTGCTATACCAAACATGCGTGGAGTGAAATAATACGTACACTTTCTTTCAAATAACGACTTTTACCCACACCGACTAGATTCTAGATTCTTAAACTGTAACAAAAGGGTATATCTTATAGGTATATTTCAATCATGTACCAGACGAACAGGACAAAAGGTCAAGATATGCATTGTTTTGTCAGTCATTGTACCCACAGACAAATGTCAAACTCTATATAAAAGAAGTCATTTCAGCACAGCTAGTGCAGTATGTACCCATGGTTTTTGTTTCACCAAACATTCCATACATTCATCCTATTTTGTGATGTAGGGAACATGGTTTGCTGTCTGCTAACGCAATGTAATTATACCCCGGTCTTGCAGGTAATGGCGCCACTTACACCGTCTAGACGTGGAATGACTGCCAGACAATGGGATACATTGTCCCTCTTTAACTGTTGATTGTGATTGGATGTCCAAGCAGGTGTTAGACTGAAGATTTCAAGAACCGGCAAAGTGTTACCCATAATATCCTAAGAGCATACATGTGTGAATCTGTAATTTAGTATAAAAAAGGTATGTCTGAAGCTTTAAGTGATGGTGTCAGATCTAGAGCACCAGCGCCACTGAAGTAACTATGTCCTGGCGTGGTAAACAATTTACACACCATATAATCATGATCATGTTAACTGTCACATAGACTCAGCTGAATAGAGAAGTAGATGTGTGACATTCACAAATCTTTATAAAAAGAGTTGGGAGTGCATACGGACAGATACACAGTAGCTAGATTGATTTGGCATGTGAGTTTAGTTTTACGCCGCTCACAGCAATATTCAAGCTATATGGTCGCGGTCAGTATATAATCGAGTCTGGACCAGACATAAATTGATCTGGTGAATGAAAGAAGGGAAGCGTGTGATGATATATTTAACGGTTTGTGCAACTTTTGAGCATCTTGTTTTTCCTTAAAAGCTTTCGACCTATGCTGACCCGAGACTCAAAGCCATTGCTCACTCGCCACAGTTCAATGTACAGAGTAGCTTCCTTTCCAGACACTGAAGATCATGGATTCGAATCCGAAATCATCCTGAATAGGATGATTGATCTGACAGTGCAGCAAAAAGCCAAAGTGGTTGATGTCCAGGGCGTCAACTGGTCTTTACAGGGGTGAGAAACGCCATACAAAAAGTTGACCACATTACCCTCAAACAGATCAGCTGTATTTCCTATGGGGGCTGAAAGGACGGACTTCAGGTCAAGTGAATATTACAGACAAGAAGACCAAACCATGGCGAATCTTCATGAAAGGAAACCTTCACCATTGGATTGGCCAGAACAGGGGTTTATGTCTTCTACATGGCAGGGTGTGAGATTTGATAACTGCGACCACTCCACCTGCCTGTGTACATGTCAGAGATGTGTGTCCGCACGACAGCTTCTTCCGATGCAACTCAAGTCCTCAGACAACCCTCAGCAACAGCTTCTTCTCTGCACTCTTGGCGTGACGCGCTAATGGATTACGAGACGTATAGAAAGTACAAGATCCATAAAATCTGGAACAGAAGGCAACAAATCTAGATGATGAATGCTTCACATTAATACCCATTGATTGTAAATGGTGCTATGACAAGCTGCATGCAGTAAAAGCTCTCAGGTTGAGTTTTATAAACTTTAACAACAATAGGTTATTTGAGGTGCGTCAGTGTAAGAAGACATTTTCCACTTTGGATAACATCACGATCATGATGCAAAACCACCCAGTCCCGGAAGAGTTCAGAGTACTGGCACTGTTTACTTTGTGCCCGGCCTGTCCTCCAACCTGGCTTCAGTTGCCACGTTCTTGACCCTTGTTTCCTGGAAAAAGGTTTTTACTTTGACAGTGGTCAAACTACTGACCCTGTCGTCAAGCAACACTGTATCGCCTTGACACTTATTTTTAGCAAACCATTACCCATTTGACCTTGGTTTAAACGAACACTGTCTCATCCTTGACGCCAGCTTCAGCAAACACTGTCAACCACTGTCCCACCCCACTTCAAGGGAACACTGTTAATCCTTGACCTACAATCATCTCGTGCAATTCTGTTGTTCGTCATTAATATTAATGGTTTAATTTGATTTCAGTTTTAATAAATGATATTGAATAATCAACCACTGACAGCATCTTTGTCATGGCATGCTGAAGGCCTGCCTCAGTCCTCCCTTGATACTGATGAGATTCTGTTCAATCAGTCTCTGTATGACGATACCATCCTATGCGTCACAGTGTCAATGTTGCAATGTCGGTTGTGCCGTTTTTACCAGAATCAATACACTCGATGCGGCTTCCGTCTTCTACCGTGACAGTGAAACAGGGCCCCTTAACGCGATACTGTTCTATTACGATTAATGGTAGAGGTGGACTATTTGCAAGAAAGGTCCTGATTTGTATATCAATAGATATTGTTCCGAATCTGATTGACGATGGAAGATTTTAATCCGTCCGAACACTGTCACAATTCGGATACTCTGCTTTTTTCAGTCTGAATTAACACCAATCTAGTTTCGTCCATGTGTTATATGTATGATTCAACACATTGAAATAAACATCACAAACAGTCAAGACCCAATTCAAATTATTACAGTTTCCATCCCATATTAAATGTCTGTTGCCATTCTTTAAGAGGGGGTTTCACATAAATATATCAACACACAGGGCGAATCTGCTGAATTGGAAAGTACGCTCACCAGGAGTTGATATATATTCCAATAAAAGCGACAACCCTCCTTCCACAAACATATTATATATCTAGCAAAGGCGGAGGTCATCCTGCTACATGATAAGCACTACTGTGTTTATATCCTACTCAAACATTGCTAAAGATCAACGCCAAGTCATACTGCAAACGTCTTCAGTCACAGCATTAAAGTTTGGGCGTGGAGTTTGGATGAGCTAGCCAGCGGTGGTCGACAGTTGGAAGACAGGCAGCAATGTGCACATCACTTCATGACTGCCACCACATTCAGAAATAAGCCGTGGAACATCAGAGGCGTCGTGTGCTCTACGTAGATAGTGCGTTATCGTCTACTGTCACCAGAGTCACATCAATCTGACATCATCCCTCCAGTACTACCAATCATAATGAGTGAGACCATTAATATCTCGCCAACTCCACACGCTATGTGTATGCCAGTAGGGCTACAAATCTGTTACAATATTAACTATGTCAGTGGAACACAAAATACAAGGCAGCAGATTTTAGTCCGGGGAAATCTGAGGAAAAAAATATGATTTAAACTGAGACTTGAAAAGCGACAATGTTTCGAGTTCTTTGAGTTCAGTTGGGAGTTGTTCTATAGAACTGCAGTATTATAACTGAAGGATCTTTGTCCAAGTCGTTTGAAGTACTGATATTGTTACATTTGGGTCAGATACTATCATCGTGATCACTGGCCACATGTTTTCCGATCGCATTGTTTGGCACATGACAACGGACATTAAGACTACCATTACATAGTGTCATATATTTCAATAGATGCTCCCCAGTTGCCTTTGAAAGAAGTAACCTTTTTCCAGCTTTGCATAGGATACAGCGCTTCATCGTGATATCGTTAAATGTTATTTTATCCAGCCTCAAAGAAAGTCACGTGCTCAAAATATAAGTCATTAAAATAGTAGAAAACAGTATAACATCTCATGTTGATCCACGGTGGATCGATCCTGTTATCAGACTGATATGGAGAATAGTGTGCGCCATATTTCACCTCTTTAGTCCAAACAAAAGAATATTCGCCAGTTAACATAAACTTCCTTGAGAGTTATTCCTTAAAGTAAGAAACTTAATTTGAATTATGGAACTATTGAACAGCTTGCTGCTTCTATCAGCCTTACTGCTGACATGAAATGGCATCTCCGAGATAGAATGAAGATATAATGGAACTGGTAAAGATTGTGGCTTTCTGCCAAACATTGATTGACAAAAATTAGTCCATTGGAGGAATAAACTCCCAGCTTTGACACATGAAGGTCACAGAAAGGTCAATGCATTGTTACATATTTGAACGTACAAAGTAACCTGCTGCTTACTTGATGTTTCAAAAGAATTATAAGAGCAGATAAGCTGTTTTTAAGCCTTCTTTAAGGTTACATCCTATTCAAAATTAAGTCTCACGAATTAATGTATTTACTGGTAATGATATAGAAAGATTATTAGTATTTCCTCAGACTTCTTAGAGAATGTACAATCAGTATGTTTATGCAGTGCGTAAATGCAACTAAATTATATTTAGAGTGGGTCTGTCAAAGATGACGGGAGATGGTAACACATGGGTGTATCCATGAGAAACTGGTTTTAGTAGCAATGGAGAATCCAATGTACTTGTCATTACGATGTTGGAAATACGTTCTTTCACTGAGGTGTTGCTATATTTTCAAATGTGTACGCATTGGAAATATTGGCTAACACACACAGACACACACACACACAGAGAGAGAGAGAGAGAGAGAGAGAGAGAGAGAGAGAGACACACAAATGAACACATTGTCCTAAACACAATACGACACAATAACATTACTATTATAATAATATTATTATTGTTACTGTTATTGGTACTGAATAAAGATATGTTCATAACTCTGATATCATACTAACATATTAACACAACACAACAACTGTCTTTGTATAAGATGTTATGTACCATTTAGACACCGTGAGGTTTCCGGGTTCACATGGACAACGACCATGCATATCGCAGAATCTACTAAATGCATCTAGTTAGTCTCTGCAACATGGACATCGCTCTCTGACCCTAACGCTCGGTTCACCTCCACTCGGTATGATACATTTTACACACGCAGGTTCTTGTTTCAACCGCCTGTTCCTTGCCTACTCTATTCATGTCTTCTTGGTGCTTGTGGGCGTACTAACTATGCCAATTCCGCTGTAGCTGGCTGTTCGACAGTGTAACTCATGCGCGTTGGTCGTTATCAATGTTGACAGCTTGCAGCACGGCACAAGCTTGATGTTGAAATCCAGTCCTCTGTGTCAACTACGTGTCACAGTGCCATTTCGGTGCTGTGCTGACCGTTGCATGAAACAATTCGCTCCACAAGATAACACATCACCACCTACTAAATATCATGGAAATAGGGCTGCTATATTTGACTAAGGCGAATATTCAATCTATATTTTCCTTTTATCTCATCTTTATACATTGCGGAATATTCCAAAGAGCAGAAACAAAAAGAAAAAAACACACGTCAGAACATTATCTCCTATAATGTAGAACACAACAACTCAGCGTTCCAGACCTCCATGCTAGTTCCCATGATTTGGTATGAGTGCCAGATACACCAGGGTGTCTGCTGCGTTATTATACAACATCCACATTTCATGAATTATTCTGGCAAAAGGATTCTGGCGCTTCAAAGTCACAGAACCATGTAACTTCCAGACAAATGTTTACATGTATCTGAAGAGGCGTGGGTTCCACGAGCTGCAGTTTCAATGTACAGTGGAATCTGTCTTGCACGGACATGAATGGAACCGTCATTTTTGTCAGGATTTTAAACAAGTCCGGATTGCAAAACTTATCTCCGCTACCGGTCTGTAGATTTATACCTCCCCTTGTTAAGAACAACCAACAGATTGAACACTTCTGGGATTTTTTTTATTTGCACATACGCGTATTTATGATTTAAAGATGACCCTCAGGTATCACTCCACCATTTATTAAACGTACAAATGTATTTACAGATAAACGTGAGGTATCATTTCATTTTTAATGCATGTATTTAAAGACGGAATTTTCACTCTCCAGTCTTTCAGTATGCAGTATGAGTATGTTGGTTGGAGGAGTAAATCAGATATCCACAACATAATACAAACTTGAAGATGAAAGTGTGAGTACGACGTATCCATGTTGGTGTTTTAGATTTCAGTTACTGACGGTGTCTTCAATACACATGAAATGTGGTAGTGTTTGAATTGTGTTAGTGGTATTCAAGCTTTATCAAATAAAGCTGTAAATTCTTTTTTCTAAACCAGGCAGACCAGTGATTGATATTATGAACAACAAGCCATACCGTCGAGATACGATGGCACATGGTCAACCAGGTCACGTCATCGAGCCTCACCCCACGAACCAAACAGTTTTGTCTGACAACCAGCATGTGGTACTGGGAACTCCCCACACATGAATATTTAGATATGCAGATGACTAGACAGAAGCGATAAGAAACGGATGTCAATTCAGTGGACAAAAGAGTGTATAAGCTTAGGGCATTGATAATTTTTTGTTGTTGCGTATGTTTAATTTAAATAAATTTCACTAAAATGTCGGTTTCTGATGAAAATCAAGATTCTGGAAAGTCAAGTTGTGCAAGTGAACATGATTATTGTTTAAGGGAAAACATGTCGTAAAGATAAACTGAAGCTTTTTATCCGGTTGATTTCTTTGGGAGTAAATATACTGACATAAGTAAACTATGAAGTTACAACCCCTTCAGTGTATTTTACTGTACATGTCCATATCAATTTGGCAGTGATCCTCTCTCCTTGAGATGTCTACTTATCTGGATCAATAGCACTCAATCACATCATCAGCACGATCAAACGCAGCAGCACTGGCAGCTAAAGCTTCTAATGCAGATCTCCGAAACGAAACATTAAAAATAGGCGCACATCTGAATAAACTCTATCCAGCATCAAACGCTGGTTGGGACATTCATCCCTTGTAATAAAGGAAAACAAACATGTGTCAACCATGTATTGATCTCAGGCTTCATCATTCCACTGAACTAATCTAACAAACATCATCACGCAGTCTGGCTTGTCAATAACTACTACAATACTTTTGGTTATAAGAAACATCACCACGCCATCTGGCTTGTCAATAACTATTACAAGACTTTTAGTTATAAGAAACATCATCAAGCCATCTGGCTTGTCAATAACTATGACAAAACCTTCAGTTATAAGACACATCATCACGCCACCTGGCTTGTCAGTAACTGTTACAATTCAATTACAATATAGCATAGTCAGACGAAATTTTGTGTTTCCACTAAGGAAGCATCCAAGCATACCCACCATAAACAATTACCTTCGTAGTCAGGGAAACATGGCAGACAACCAAACAGGTACCATCAGAGGCTCCGTTTGTCATAAGAAGGAACCGCAGACTTTGGATGGCAATATTTATTTAAATTTAGGCTTACACTGACGAACTGAATCATAACCCTTTTGGTCTCTCTTGATATGAAAATTGACAAGGACCTGTTTGTATAACATTTGATGTGTTATTGTACCATTTAGAGCCTTTGCAAACGTTACACCAATAAAATGTACATTTCCAAGGAGAAAAACGTATTCGACTAGCCTCCAGCTCCATGTACCATTATCGTCATTGTCCATATTATGAGTGCAGGATGAGTGTGAGGAAATACATGCTCAGATACTGAATCAGGGACAATACAGATCCGCTTCCGTCTTTCTCAACAACAGTGGTCAATAATGAAATCATTGTAAACGAGGCTAATTTTCTTTTAAGTATTTCCTTTTAAACTTTAACAAGACGATAAGAAGCACTTCAAATCCACTTTCAATATCCAATTACTTTTGTAAAACCAAGATCATTAGTTAGCTTCTTCCCGAAACACAAAGCTGTTGTGACTCTTGTGTTTGCGCAAGTGATTTGGAACATTGCACAAAAGTGAAGTCTTCGGTAATTCATGATGTGCTTTTCAAGACCAGACTATGTGGATGTGGATGCGCTTGCAGTACTTGAATGTATAGCCACTGACAGACATTGTTCTAGACATGATTA
The DNA here is from genome assembly GCF_037392515.1 of Haliotis asinina. NCBI lineage: Eukaryota > Metazoa > Mollusca > Gastropoda > Lepetellida > Haliotidae > Haliotis > Haliotis asinina. Next base: position 43,599,828 of record NC_090282.1, read on the forward strand.
TTATCAATCCGTATTCGTAGAGGAATTTCAACAACTCATGATCAAAATGTGCGTTTTGTATGAAGTTACACTCATTGAACAATTAGATCTCCCCGCTCGTGAACGTTGATTCCATATAACCAGATTTTATATAGATTGTATGTCTGAGATACTCGAAACAATTTCATGCACGAAATGTTAAATGATCAAGAGGCGTGGAGCAATTTTCTCCTTTGATAATTTCTTCTGGACGGCTTCCTGGCTGGATCCTGCAAATCAGGCTGAGAAATTGTTGTTCATTTTGATTATCATGTGTGATTGTTAATAAGGATATATACAGTAAAATAAAGTTAACTCCTCTACACGGATTGTTGAGAAATCCAGTAATAAAGCCTGGGTTCCAGTCTCCGGACGTGCAGGACCGATGTATGTTCCTCAAGACGTTAACTGTATGAAAATATTGCTAAAGTGTCTCCAACTTCTGGGAACAGTCAGTCTTCTTGATCTGCTGAGACAGATGCATCATGCTTATACTTTGTCATCTTACTCCCCTTATTCTAATATTTAGGAACCAGAACTATCAGTTTCTGTAGTTCACCTTTATACTTAATATTCAGTCTTTTGGTTGTTAGCTTTGGTCTGATCATTTACATAAATGTATTGTTGCGATTAACTGTAAGACATTTCCTTACCAGTAGGTACTAGAGTTAAATAGAAACGTATGTTTGTAGACAGTGATCCAGTATTAGGTATCTTTCCAAAATTTGAATTATAGAGAAACAATAAGTGGAACACAATAATTTCTGCTAGAATAGCATACCATTTTTATGGCAAAGGTCTATATTGTTGTCACTCGTATTTTATTTCCAAGTCGTTGACCTAAAAGAAAAACGAAGAAAAAAGCCAAAATATATTACCTGTTTCTTATGGCCACAAATATAAGCTGACATGTTATGATTGTATACGTGAGACAATGATATGTGCCGAGTACTTCATTGACACAGACAGACTCTCATTATTGAAGCATCATACTTAATATTCCATGCTCAGACAATTAACATCCGTTCTGAAGCCACACACCTACACAATCACTGTCATGTCTTATCTTCATAGGAAGTTCCCAAGTCAAGACGATTTTATCCGCTTGTATTGTAATCCTTCAATAAACACAGTGTCTGGTCTGGAAGGTCTGGATGGCTTGACATGTGTCGTTGTCTGGATAGCTTAAAGTGTATAGTATTCTGGAAGGCCTGAGGTTTGTCCTACATAGTCCAGAAGGGCTGACTTGTGTCGAAGACTGGAAAACCTGCAGTGTATAGTAGTCTCGAAGGCTTGAGGTCTGTGCTACCTAGTCTGGAAGGCTTGAAGTTTATAGTAGTCTCGAAGGCTTGAGGTCTGTGCTACCTAGTCTGGAAGGAATATGTTATTACAACCCAGAAGTGTTGATGTCGCTTTATCTCCAGTAAAACCTGTGAAGATCCGAGCTAGTATTTTTTCAGGAGTTCATTCTTGTCTTAAACGGCGACCAACGAGATGGGCTCGCTGACTTTATGGATGGCCCTCGATTGCGTGGATCAATTCCTAAGATACAATCCAAAGTCAATGGATTTTTTGTCCAGGTCAGCGTCGGATAGCTGGAATATTGCTCTGCAATCAAAGAACACACCTACTGAAAAGAGCCAGGAAAGACCTACGGAGTTTGGTACTATAAAATCGGTAAATAGGTAGTCAGTAACCTCATTCATAAGATTTTCTGTGTCTAGATACCGCTTGGCACGTACATTTCACGCTTCACGGTTGATTTTTGCTACGCTGGCTGGTCATTTTCGTAACAAGGTATTATCAACACAATATTTCAGCACGTTGTGTCAGTTGTGTGATTATCGATGAATTGAACAAAGACCGAAGCGTCTGGTGGATATATGTTAATTAGCATATACTTAACCAATGTTAAAGTCTGCTGCTGATGCGGCGACTGGCAGTATTCATTCACTCCTTTATAACCGGTAATAAGAAACTATGGAAACAGGTGGTCGCACTGGCTGACAGTAGTTGATGCATGTCATTATATCCCAATTATATTCAAGCTCATGAGGTGTCAACAGTTCAAATCTTCAGATTGTCCCAAACTGCCTGTCAGTGCCGGAAGTGTAATTAGTGTTGCTTCCCTTCCTGTTCATTCCCTATTAGACGTGTGTATCAGTGCTACGTCGAGCCTGCTTTTGGGGTGACAGCTAACTCAAGCAATCGCCTTCCAGTGAGCAGATTGTGAGCCGTTCCCGGAGAAGAAGTTGCACAAAATCCACACAGCAGGCTTAACCCATCACCGCACAAGATTTCTCTGATAAACATGGCAGATTAGAAACTTTGGGATTTTTGTCAGAACAGATTAGGTAAGATGGGTAAAATTATTTATATTCAACAGCAAAAAGACGATGACACAATGAAGGACGGATTTAAACTGTTATGAGAACCCAGGTTACAAAACATCCGCGACCACCTGCACGTATCAGAGGCAGTAGAAATAGCTAGAACATTCCTGACGGAGACTGACATTCCTACCATGTCCATGATGCATGTAGCCTAGTATCGTATTGATTGTTGGCCATACATGTATATACAGAGGGGGCGTGACTGAGAGACTGCGCAGGTAATACCAGATACAGATGTTCTAAAAGCGTCGCGTTTCACCTTATATGAATGCTGTTCATTCGCATGTTTAGTTAATTTGTTCTGTCATATTGAATGCGAAGGTTGAGGAGTGTAAAATAAGCAAACATATAACAGCTAGCATGCAGATGTGAACAGTGCATGTAATGTATAGTAGGCATGTAAAGAGACTGTGGATACAAAAGTTTAAAATCTAAATTTATCAAACCTGTGTAGAAACATAAGGATTTAAATTCAGAGATTAGTGACATGAATTCCGTGACGTCAGTGGTTACGTCCTTGAGACGTGCAATACGTTGCTGCACGTGCATTCCAGGAAAGAGAAACAGAGCAAATGAATGCCACACAATACTGTCACTTTGGAAAGCTCAACCCCTGCCCTTGCGATAGTTCACAATATTAAACGGCTATTAAAACATATAGCATGCCAAGGCTATTGTCTGCACAACGTTATGAGGCCATTGGTATGGTCCGTGCGGGGAATGTCTCAACGACAAGTGGCTGCACATTTCCACTGCCACTGGAACACCATTTCTGCATTGGTGAGACGCTACCAGAACACAAATGACGTCATCGACCGGCCACGTTGTATTGCTAAAGGATGTAGAATTTTTTGGACATGTTTTTTCTTTCGAAAATAATCAAAATGGCCGCCATTTTGGCCGCCATCTTGAATTGTCTTGGGTTGCCTCCGCGGCAGTTAAATTTACATGAAAATTAACACCGAATGTGTCCATTTTCATACAATGGTGACACTTTTGATGTTTTTTTACACTTGTCTCTTCTCGAGTGATGGCTTCATTCATTTGATGTCACATGTTTAACACAGTTTAGAAAAACACTACAACTTCAATGTTATGGTTAATAAGTTTTGTTTCTTGATGTGTTTCTTTGTTGGCAGTGTTTAGAAGTGTGTGGCAGTGTATGGCAAAAACAAGCACTCCTGCACGGCGATAAAGTTGGGCACATCCGATTTTCATGGAGATAAACAGTTCTTCTCGAGTACACAACTTCCAAAAACAAAACAACAAAACAAACAAGTACAATTGAACAAGCTGTGTGGATTACGTTTTTTTAATGTCATCATTCCCAACATGAACAGTACCAAATCTTCGAACATAAACACCAACATTGTTGCCGCAGAATGTGTGTCTAAATTTACCTTGGTCAAATTTGAGATTTGAACAAGGTCAAAGGTAACTGAAGCCCGACACGTAAAACCAGAGATAAAAAACATTTTGAGATTTTAAAAAAACCTCTGGAACCGTGTTCCCTCAACGTATGCAACGCCACCTATTCTACTGGAGGGTTTACAGTAGAAGACACGCATAGAACATTGTCACAGAATGTACGAAGAGTAAAACATCCACACCCTGCTCAAGAAGAATCGCTGATCCACTTCTGTCCATTGAATGTCTTTTTGGCAGTTGTCCTGCCTCTGGGGGACTTCAGGATCCATTTCCGACCCCAGGACGATGGCATCCACGCTCCTGATAAAAAAAGGTAAACATATTCTACTCATTGGTACTGTGTGTACTAATGCAAAATATATACCTCCACGAGAAAAAATCTCAAACATGAAACACAAGTTGTGCCTTGAAGTAGACATCATTGTAAACAAGGCGGCATGTTATGTTTTCTTTCAAGGATCGTTTGAAAATAACACAGTTGCTTCCGTGGGCGACGCTTTTACTAATTAAGGTAAAAACTATTCTACATCATTTATATTTCCCACACATATTAAGATAGCATGAGTGTTGTTTTTACACCGTTGTTAGGAATATTACAGCTTCATCACGGTGAGAATCAACCAATATATATTTCACACATCATTGCCATATATGGGAAATCGAATGAGGGTTGTTTGGAGCATCATGAGCGAACGCTTTCAACCATTCGGTTATTCGACGATCCCCATAGATTTAAATGCAAAACAAATACGTCGGGTTGTGAAAAAAACATTTAATCTAAATTTGAAACTGAAATATTAAAATGCTTTACCAGCTGGGGGCCGCGCAGTCGGCCAGTGCACTGACTCCCAAAGTGACCATCCGGGATTTGCTTTGTCTCGAACTACCTATTGAAGGACGGAATGGTGGGTTAACACTAAGTTATGCCATCTATAGACATCATCGTACAGGGCATGCACGAAGGGGGCCCTATCTACTCTACCACGTAATCTACCAGTCAAGTGTAGTCAGCATTGGACCTACTGGGGATGCTGAAAAGACTGGGCCACAGAGTGTGCCAACCCTAAACTAGCTGGGTTGCTGTAACAACCATCCTGACTGTACAATCAGGCCCTAGCACCGAACCTACTCCATGTACAGTTGGCGGGGAGCTACATGAGACAAAACTCATCCCGTCGGCCCCTCGGAAAGCCAGTGTACTGGTAGAAGGGTTTAGAAGGACACAACACCAAATCCAGAATGTGCCAGGGTTCCTGCGTCTGAAAGAAATGAGTCATTCATAAGCATCAGGAATCACATTTCTCATGTATGTAGATTGGTTTAACAACAGCGGGTAAGTGTGGTTTTATGCCGCTTTGGGCAATATTCCAACGACGGGCCTCAGAAGTGGGCGTGAGACATAGTATTTAAGTGGGGACTCGAACACTGGCACTGAACATGGTGTGCCAGCACTTGAACAACTAGGCTACACTACCACTCTGTTTACATGCAGAAACCAGTATCAACTTTTCCCATCTATACCTAAATGGCTGTATACTATGAAAGAATGAGTGTGCACTGTATATTAAACAAATATTCATGAAGAAGCATATTTTCTTCCAAACAGAGTTGGAAACACCTGCCTGTCTGGTCCTGTGCCACCCTTCCGAAGAATCCTTGGTCCACTTCTGTCCATGGAATGTCTTCTTGGCAGTCGTCCTGCCTCTGGGGGACTTCAGGGTCCAATTCTGGCCCCAGGACGATGATATCCACGTTCCTAGCACTAAAGATAACAAATAGGTTAATGTTTCATATCACTGATCCTTACTACATAGATAATGAATATCAAATGTATATGCTTTTCCGTGAGAAAAACGCTGTAACCTGTAACATGACGTCATTGTCAACAAGAATATATTGTATGTTGTGTTCAAAAGATTGTTAGGAGAACTTGCCTTCCTGGTAGTCGAGCGGCTTTGTGGCCGTTGTCCTGCCGCCAGAAGAGTCCTTGATTCATACTTCTGTCCATGGAATATCTTCTTGGCAGTCGTACTGCCTCTGGGGGACTTCAGGGTCCAGTTCTGGCCCCAGGACGATGGTATCCCTGCTCCTAATAGTAAAGAGAATATATTTTACATCATTGGTACTTACTGTGTGTATAAATGCAAGTTATATGCCTACACATGAAAAAATCTCAAACATGAAACTCAAGTTGTGACTTTGCAGTAGACGTCATGGTAATCAAGGATACACTGCACTTTTATGTTTTCTTCAACAGATTGTTTGAAAGAAACAGTTGTTTGTGTAAGTGAAGGTTCTACTGATAAAAAGCAAAGAACATTTTACATAACTTATGCTTCCCACACAGACTATGACTGCATGAGTGTACTTTATTCACAGCTTTTAGCAATTTACCAGCTATATCACGGTGGGAAACAACAAATATAGGCTTCACACATCATCCCCATACGGGAAATCGAATGAGGGTTGTTTGGAGCATCAGTAGCGAACATTTTGATCATTCGGTTATTCGACGATCCCCATAGATTTAAATGCAAAACAAATACGTCGGGTCCTAAAAACAAAATTTAATCTAAATATGAAACTGGAATCTTGAAATACTTTACCAGCAGCGAGCCGCGCAGTCGGCCAGTACACTGACTCTCAAAGTGACCATCCGGGATTTGCTTTGTCTCGAACTACCTATTGAAGGACGGAATGGTGGGTTAACACTAAGTTATGCCATCTATAGACACAGCATCGTACAGGGCATGCACGAAGGGGGCCCAATCTACGCTACCACCTAATCTACCAGTCAAGTGCAGTCAGCATTGGACCTACTGGGGATGCTGAAAAGACTGGGCCACAGAGTGTGCCAACCCTAAACTAGCTGGGTTGCTGTAACAACCATCCTGACTGTACAATCAGGCCCTAGCACCGAACCTACTCCATGTACAGTCGGTGGGGAGCTACGCGGAGAGCGGACGTACAATGGAGGCACCATCAGACAAAAACTCATCCCGTCGGCCCCTCAGAAAGCCAGTGTACTAAAGTCCAGGTGGAAGGGTTTAGGAGGACACAACACCAAATCCAGTATGTGCCAGGGTTCCTGCGTCTGAAAGAAATGAGTCATTCATAAGCATCAAGAATCACATTTCTCATGTATGTAGATTGGTTTAACAACAGCGGGTAAGTGTGGTTTTATGCCGCTTTGGGCAATATTCCAACGACGGGCCTCAGAAGTGGGCGTGAGACATAGTATTTAAGTGGGGACTCGAACACTGGCACTGAACATGGTGTGCCAGCACTTGAACAACTAGGCTACACTACCACTCTGTTTACATGCAGAAACCAGTATCAACTTTTCCCATCTATACCTAAATGGCTGTATACTATGAAAGAATATTAATGAGTGTGCACTGTATATTAAACAAATATTCATGAAGAAGCATATTTTCTTCCAAATAGAGTTGGAAACACCTGCCTGTCTGGTCCTCTGTTGACCTTCCGAGGAATCCTCGAAGTCGTCCTACCTCTACAGGATTTCAAGACTTTCTGCCCCTACGACGAATATTTCACATCATTGTGAGTCGGTGCTCAGACTCCAAGCGGGCAGCAGTCGCTCGCTGGAAACGACAAAGGGCAAACCAGCCACCTTACGTAACCTAATCCCAGTCGCCGAACCCGAAACAAAGGGTTAAAGCTATTGAAACACCTCAATCACAAGTGTTTGCACAGAGACATGTTTTTTTGATATAGCGTGAGCCAAGTAATATTCTGGTAATATTCTTTATTGAAACAAAACGAGACCAAACGTTCTTCCATTAATTACATAATCATTATATATTATAATCATATAAATAATTATTTATGTAAGACAATATAATTAAACATGATCAACGTCTAATACAGTAAGGTATGACGCATTGTACATTTAAAATTACAAGTTGAACCCAAAATGACATAGGTGTATGGATCATTCGATACAAATGAATTAAAACAACCTGTTGTCCGTGGGTGGGAATGTTGTAAATTGTGATGTGCTTATCACTGCTCATTGCATTCGTGACTCACTCGTGTTATTCTGCGATTACAGTCTGTTTGCCGTGAAAACGTACCGATGAATGTCTCTTTAAACAAAAAAGTAAATCGAATAAAGTGAAATTAAGACTGGAAATTCTTATAATTTTACCTTGCCAATAAAACATCTAATTATCAGCAGTTTATTCAATTTAAGATGAAAGTTGTTTAACAAACGATCATAATTTCAAATCACTTTCTTTGTATTACAAGGGGGTATGCACATTACATAAAACGCCGAGAAGAAGTTGGGTTGGTCTAAGTTAACGCTCATCACGTGCTCTTGTTTTACTGTTCCAACTGCTGCGCTTACCCCCTTGTAATAGAAACCAGCAATAACTATTTGAATCTAAGATCGTTTGTTAAACAACTTTTATTCTACGATGAATAATATTCTAAGACTTAAACGTTCAATTGGTATGATAAAATTACGTGGATTTGAAACATTAATTTCACGATGTCTCGTTTACTTTTTGTTTAAGGCGAGAAATCATCTAAACATCGGACAGCACCATATATATATGTACATGAGACACCACCATCACATTCACCAATACATGGCGCACCACCACCGGCATTACGTGGGACACCACAACATCTACCAATGCATGGGGCACCACCACCACATGCACCACTACACATAGACACAGCCACCGACACAACATGGAACTCAACACAGCCACCACTGATTACGGCACAACTACATCCACCACTACACCACTGGAACACCCAAACCACATCTATCACTGTATGCATGTTATCATCAAGATATGGTGATATGGTGGACAGTGAAGTGTTTTAGTCCAGCATGTTTAGTGGTGGGTTTGTTCATCCTTTCCTTGTGCAAACTGTTCTAAAGATGTGTTGTGATGCGATATGCATCCTAGAAAGACAAAGTAGGATCATACCTTTTGAATTAATTAAATCTCTCGATATGCATGAATTTGAAATTAAAGGAATATGCATTTGAAACCACAATATTGACACCTAGGTGATTTACAAAGTACATACGATATACTCCCAGTTTTGCGATATTCTAAAAAAAAACCCTCTTAAAACTCATGACACGTTTTATTGATAACAGTACTTCTTTTTTTAATCTTTATACCACGTTTCAGAACCACTTCATTTTATTCTTCATACGACGTTTCAGATCTAATTCTTGCTCCTAGTCAGCTATTGTTTCCAGATGATAAGATGTTACATTTACTAGCCAGTGTTTAGAATACAGCTTGGCTACATTTTCAGCTATATGTACTTTTGCTGAATCAGCTGTCACGTACATACAAGTCACGGTGTGGATGCATCTTGCAGTCATCGTACAGTGTAGGTTTAACATTTGTGGATTTAGATCTGGTTTTACATAATCGTAGATTATACATCTGTTTATTGAGAATTGCATCGAAATGATCGTAGATTGTACATTTATGAATTAAATCTGGTTTTGAATAATCGCACATTGCCTATGCGTGTATTAAGACAATAGAACATATAAATTAATACATGTTTTATATAATTGTATCAAATTCCGATTTATTCCCTTAAAACTTAAAGATATTCTTGTGAAATTCCGATGATTTAATGGCCTTTCCTGTGTCTTGTTTCGGGGAAAGGGCATATTCGGTAGACTGGATCAGCTGCACAAAATGAAGACATAATAATATAGGACTTCACTAAACGTGAGGATCCTTGAGAATGGCTTTAAAACTAACATTTTGAGCGATCGAACCTACCTACACTAATTGACAAAACGCTTCACTCACTCACTCACTTACTCACTCTCTCAGCTATTCCGGACGTTGGATTTGATTTCTGCTTTGTATGCGTATACAATCTGGAACATTCTGTGATATTACATTGACGTGTTTTGACCTGTTTCCAAAGTATATTCAAACTGCCCACAAGATATAATGTGTGTATAGACCTGCCTGCCTGCCTGCCTGCCTGCCTGCCTGCCTGCCTGCCTGCCTGCCTGCCTGCCTGCCTGCCTGCCTGCCTGCCTGCCTGCCTGCCTGCCTGCCTGCCTGCCTGCCTGCCTGCCTGCCTGCCTGCCTGCCTGCCTGCCTGCCTGCCTGCCTGCCTGCCTGCCTGCCTGCCTGCCTGCCTGCCTGCCTGCCTGCCTGCCTGCCTGCCTGCCTGCCTGCCTGCCTGCCTGCCTGCCTGCCTGCCTGCCTGCCTGCCTGCCTGCCTGCCTGCCTGCCTGCCTGCCTGCCTGTGTTATGTCCTCCCATGTTATGTCCTCCCATGTTATAACATGTAGAACATTGGACAATGGGAATTGTCTGACTGAAGTCCTCTGATACGCACCAACTACATTCACACGAATAGATGACAATCAGGATTTTGTCGGTCATGACAGCTGCAAATTTGTTCATGTTTCACAAGCAGAAATGTTTATCCCAAATGGAGAACATGTTAATAACGCATGTCTGTATACCCTGCCGTGTCATATCCTAATGCACACAGTGTTGACATAGTGAGACCTGTTTGAGACCTGCATAAACGCAGAACGAATAGAACTTGATGGGAATCTATTGCGCTCTTTCAGATCCGAGTAGAAATGTACTTCAAACTTTTTAAGAACAATTCATGGTAAGCAACATGAAGTTAGAAACGGATTCGGGATTCGAGATTCGGGATTCGAATCCCGAATCTGAATGTTTTGTTCACATTCGGGATTCAAATCCTGAATTTGAATTTCTGTATGTATGCATGCATGCCTGTATGTATGTGTGTATGTCTGTATGTATGTGTGTATGTCTGTATGTATGTGTGTCTGTCTGTATGTCTGTATGTCTGTGTGTCTGTCTGTCTGTATGTGTGTGTGTGTGTGTGTGTGTGTGTGTGTGTGTATGTGTATGTATGTATGTATGATTTGGTTTTGAGAATATTTGCACGGAATACCTAAGTAACTAAAAACATAATGCGGGCGAGTTTCGTCTGTCTGAGAACGGAGTTGACCTGGTGGCAACTGTGTACCTACGTTTCGCAACTGATGTCCAGCTATATTATGTCTGCACACATCCCCATTAGGTTTGAAGTACGGCGATTCCGTTCGCCATATGGCATCTCCGTCCCATTTTAGAACATGTAGAACATTGGACAAAGGGTCTCACTGAAGTCCTCTCAACATGTGTTCATGTTTCACAAACAGAAATGTTCTCCATGTTCTCCATTTGGGATAAACATTTCTGCTTGTTAAATATGAACAAATTTGCAGATGTCAGCATGCTGAATGCTTACTTCCTGCAATTATTTTTGGAAGCAGAACAAGAGTACAATGGACCGGTAGAGCAAGAAAGGAGGAAACGAACAAGATCTTGTTGGGTGAGAAACTGGCTTTAACCCGAGAGGCCGATAGCTGTGGAACATCTCATCAACTGTCACAGGATCTCGCCTTGATGACCATGCGTCCTTCTAAAATTTCTTGAGAATCACCCCACCCATGTTTAGTGAAATTCTTGAATGCATCACCCCTTCATTAAATAAGATGTCTTTCTTGATCCATCCTCATTTTTCTGTGGAGGCATGGTGAAACTGATAACGGAAATATGAATGGGCTGGTTACTTACAGAAATCAAACCTGGACATGACTTCTATTACCACTGCACACGCTAGAATCAGAGTGAGAATGTAGTGCGAACGGGAAGAGGTGTCTGAATACGAGCTGGTTGAGTTAAGAAAGAGTTAGAGCTGGGTAGTGCATATTAAGAACGTGGTAGGTATAATTCAGAACGGATATTAAATGACTCAAGGACGGGGTTGAACTGCTTGGAAACGTTGTTCACATGGGGTGAATGCGCATTTCTTCCCAGTCTATACGTAATACCAACTGTCTGGGGATTGGGCACAGATGAGGTAGACATACTGACAACAGTTTATTATCAAACGAGCATCGTAATTTATATAATCATTACACCTTCTATCCCGTTCAATCTCTTTTTATAGTTATTGTTAAGAGAGGTCAGGGCGTCCTAAGAACTACAAATGACCTTGGTGTGCATCGGGCCAACCAACAGGTAGCATGGCCGGACCAACAGAACCGCGTCGTTCGTTCGTTCGCGACAAGACTAGACTTGTTGAAAGGACAGCTGATTTGTCCCAATGTCTTGGTAGTGGTGTGTTTTTGCCAACAATCTTGACTTCTTGTGCCTTTGACGATCATCTTTGATTCTCACCCCTACTTTGACCGACTCTTGCCTGGCATACCTGTTACAAACAGCATCAACTCTAATGCAGTCAGTTCGATTCCGAATTTATCTCAATGCATCAGCCAAGTCTCCAAATTTTGAAGCAGCTCCCTTTCTGCACATTTGCAATTTTGCCATGCCATTAACTATAGGAAGAGCCAGCATTCTCTCCTCTGCTAGTAGGGAATGAAGGATCAAACACTCCCGTTTAAAGTTCCACTTACAAACCGCATTTGATGATTTTCTTGATGTTCCACCCGAATGAGCCATTGTAAAAGGAACACCAGAAATGTCAATGTGCTAATCAGGATTGATGGGAAAATCCACTCAGTCTTCCAAATTAACGACGTGTCATGTCTGTATCTTATGAGCATTGCAAGTGGAGTTGTTGTCCCAAAGGATATAATTCACATCTTCTTGCATGCTGAACACAGCAAAAGGATTAATATCATATGTAGTCAGCTGAACTCTTCCAAGGTAAATTTTTGGTCACCTTTACATCAATTGAACCTGAAACTCTTCTACATTGATTCCCTAAAAGTCTATAAAGCCCAAGGATGAGAAGCTCCACACAACAAATGGATCACAGTTGTGATGTTCACGAAACAATCTTTACATCTTGTGGACAGGTTTCTAATGCTATGTATGTACAAAATAATCTAATGATGTTTGTAGATGAAGTATTTACAAAAACTCCCACCAACATCCAACAGTCTAAAACGTCTTATTGAGTGAGTTAACTACCAAGTGCATGTGTGGATACAACCAGCTGGCCCTGGTTGGAGCATTTGTGATGGTCAGCTTATCCCTTTTGTGATGTCGAGAGATCTTGCTCCCTGTGGGTTGGTTGAACTGACGTCGAGTAAATGCAAAAAGTCAGCATGCCAGCAGAGAGATCTATGTCAATGCAGATGAACTGATTTATTGTGCACAGAGACATGTCTTTTTGTACGGCAGGTGACTGTTGCCCGAACAGCTTTGCCTTGTAGATGACTCCAATTCTGACATGATGTAACATATGATGTGAAAGAAAGTGAAGAGGACTATCAACATTAAAAGGGTGTTATATCAATACGTTTATGCATAAAAGGTAACCTGTAAAAAATTGTAGGGGGCAGCTGTACCCCTGCTTTCCCGACCCTGTATTACCAGAGCTTAGCATAGTTTTCTAACACTTTGGATGATGCTATTTCATCAGCTATTTTAGGCAATTGACGCTTTCATAAACCATACCATTTTGTTCTTTTTCAATACTGTATAAAACATTTGACATCAAATGAATTGTTTCTTTACAGATCAGTACACACTTAGTCCTCTGTTATGTATAAGTAGTAAAACTACAATGGCTGCCATCTTGGTAGCCATTTTGAATTCTGGATTATATGAAATAATTTCATATAACATGGTGTCACTCTAGAAGTAAACAGGAAACACAAACAACTGATTCTAGTTACAAGAATAATGTAAACTTTCAATAAATAAATCACCACAACACATTTCCACGAAAAGTCAGAGAATCGCTAAAATCCCCCGTCTCAAAGAGTATGCTGTAAAACATTGTATTACCACGACACGACCATACAAAATTACGTGTTTTGTGCCCAAGCCACCACTCTAAAAGAGACATGTGTCAAAAATATCTAAGGCATCAACATTGGATGTAAATTGACACATTCGGTGTTATTTTTTATGTAAATGTAACTGTCGAGAAGGCAACCCACGACAATTCAAGATGGCGGCCAAAATGGCAACCATTTTGATTATTTTCAAAAGCAAAAATATGCCAAAAGCATTCTACATCCTTTAGCAATACACTAACGTCAAAATGAAAGAGATCAGATTGATGGTAGTAAAACTATCCATGATTAGCTTTGAGATGTCGGGCAGCAAACCAAATGTCATGAAAATGCTCACACACACACACACCACATAACATGGCCTGTGAAACAAAACTGACAGACCAATCTGAGAGTATCACAGGCCTTCTCATGAGCCCAAGACAACATACTAACTGAAAATAGTGTCAAACCAAATCAGTACTGGGGAGGCTACGAAATCCTATTTCTAGGAACTGTTTGAGATTCTCCTCCTGGGCTAACTGGAGAGGAATCAACATATGATGATGCAGCTTGCTCGATGCATCATCCAGTCGCATCGACCTCTTCTGTTTGTATGATTACGTTTCTTTAAATAGTTAAGTTGAATTACTTCATTGAAACTCAATTATAGCCAAGCCCTCTCATTTTAAACAATAATCGAATTTCACGTTTTAATGCTTTTAATAGCTGAAGAGGAAATGTATTTTCCATCCATTCTGTTAATCAGCAAAACCGGCAAAACCGATTTTGTATGGATTGTAGGTTCCACGGATTCTGCTCAATATTATGCGTTGGACGCTCTCATCTGAAGTACAAATAACCTTCAAATGCCCTCTGGATCACTTTCAATCTGTTTCTCCTTTCGGTTAAACTGCGATATCAGCAGACAGTTTATAACGTTAGTGTTGAATTGTAATTACTTTCTAACTGATTACTCTGCCCCTGTACTGTAACATTTCTCAAATAGCTGCATTTGTTTAACTGTGTAATGTGCAATTTTCCATATCTTAAACCCTATAACTCAATTTCCGACAACGCATTGGTTTTAATGTGTCCATTGTTGTGAATAAATCACCTATTGATTTCAGAACCACGTATTGATTTCAGAACTTCTCATCTCTTTATGATGCATTGGTAACCCCAGAATTATTTCATCAAGTATTTTGTTTTGAAGGCTATTCAGTGACCTGACGTGTTATTCTTGTCTAGTCAGGGTTGCAGCTCACACACAAGCATCTCATACCTAGAGGCAGTCGGGACATTTGCATTTCTTGCCAAGTAAATTTCGCCATGTCAGTGGGGAAGTTTTCCGATCATGAGATGAACTTTTACTGCAACTATTCTTTTTATCACATATATTCGTGATCTCACTCTGAAAACCATGGTTCCTTAATCTATTATAGCATTTCTTTATGCACGATAGAAATATTGGGTGTCTCTGTTCACCTGGGGAAACCTTGACAATTCACTTGCACAGAAATTCACAGAAATCATGTTGACTACCTGTTAGACGTATTTATGTTATAAACTGTCTTTGGTATACCACAGAAAATCACCTTATTCTGACTGCAGAACATAACCTTCTGACGACATATCCCTGCCGCAGTCCATATTGGTCAGAGCAAAGTCCACGATATACATGAACAACCAATACCCCTGAGTCATCGTGTCACCAAACACCATTCAGTCTGGGCCAAATTAAAGTTTCGGATATAAACGAAGCACCTATCTTGTATCCCCACTAAATCGTGGCCACAAAATTGTCAGATGCCGCAGTTCAAAGTAAACCGAGGGTAATCATTTTAATCACCATTTCTGTGATTGTGTTTCCATATTGAATTACATTATTGTGGTGCTATGTGTTCAAAGAAATTCTGACCTTATTTATTTAGTTCTTTGTTGTTTGACGCCACTATGCTAGCAATAGACAAGATTAATGTCATTACAAGAGGATAATCCCGTGCTTGAAGACATGCGTAAAACAGGATTATCAAAATACATATGTAGACTTCTTGTTCGAAGCATTTCAACCATTCTTCGATGGCTGACCAGTTTGTCGCACATATACACGGTCGCACGTGAGGTGTGTACACGTGATGTGCTTCACACATAAAAGAGATTTGTCTAATCAAAGTCTTTATAGTAAATATACCACAGTTTACAATTGGTGATTTTTCTACAAATTCGAGCGGTGGAACTCATCAACATGTCGGGAGCCATGGAGGAACGATGACAAGCCACCTGCCATGTCGCCGAGTTTAACTTTGAGTCTTACACAAAGCATACTGATTTACTTTCCTCCACCATGTTTTCTATCGCTTACACACAGTGGGTGCACCCGTAAAGGACTGTCCCAAGCTGGGTATTTAGAGTCTTGCTGATGAATAATACCTATACAACTGAAACTTAACACCTGAGATACCAGAAACACTCGCCATTGTGGACATTGTGGGAAAAAGTTCAGGAAGATTTAGAAAGTGTTAACTCAGATCTGTTTTTAGAAACATAGAGAGACAAAAAATAGTCCTAAATTCAGTTGTTATTTCACATGGAGCAAATAAAAAACTTCGACTTTTAAATTTGAGCCAATAAGTCCTTTTATCCATCACTGTGACAAAGTAGGTTTTCATTTTGCTGCGAAGCTTCTTTTCATCTTGCTAAAGGTCAAACTGTTTTATGGGTTTAATTATCTCACTACACCTACTGAAAGTTTAAAACCGGGGTAAATTGGCTCGGCTGGTGTCTCCTTGAGCAGAAAAACAAATACATCAGATTTATTTAAGAGCAAATGCCGAATCACATGTCAGAAAGAACGATATCATTCCGCAGATATTTACGATAATAGTTAGTAGGGTCTCTTCGTCGCTGAACAAATCAAAATATGAAAAGGGAAAACCGTTCATCAGTCACTCGAGGACTATGTCCTGTGTCATTATACGCAGAGGGGACAAACACGTCGTGGAATAATGTCCTAGGGTTTAGAATGTATTCATGTTTCTTGATATACAACGGGCTGTCGAATAGCCGAGTGGCTAAATCGTTCATTAGTCACGCCTTACGCCGTGGTTCGATTCCGCTTATGGGTACAATGTGTGACGCCCCTCTCTGGTGTGGTCCGTCGTCATATTGATAGAATATTACTAAACGCGGCGTAACACTAAACTTGCCCACTGACACCAGTCTTAGTGCACACAACATACAGTGAGGGTCAACTCTTTGAGTACCTTTGTAGAAAAATAGTGCCTGTAAATGAAGTTCTTTGGCATTGAGCACACTTGATTACATGCAGTTGATGTGTTCTTTATTCGTAAACAAATTATATTTTCTCGAGTCAATAAAAACTTGGTACAACGCCAGTTGACACCAAATGTTTCATTTGTCACGCAGTTACGAATACGGTAGAAATGTAGTTTCCATTTGTTGACATATTTCTCTTTTCATGTCAGTTCCCCTGACAGAAAGTGTTAAGCTGTGCCCTTTATTTGTTTATTCTTTATTTGTGCTCTTTTTGTGCATCATCTTGTATGTATTAAAAAAACTTCAAAAGGCAAATAGGGCCTTGTTTCTGTTTACATCACACAAACGGTTCTCGTTATTGCTGTTAGGCATTCACACAGGTTGTGGCCTTTATCATAACAAGTCATAAATCACTGTCCCAGAGACTGATGGGATAATCTTGCTCAATAAACGCCCTATCGAATTCATGGTGAAGCATACTGGTTTACAGTGTGCATCACTCCAGTAGAAGTATCTGCATGTCATAGCACGCACCGTGTCGGGACACCCATTCCTTCAAGACCCGTGAAGGTCCCGGGGTAGAATAGGCCTTCAGCAACCCAGGCTTGCCATAAAAGGCGACTATGCTTGTCGTAAGAGGCGACTAACGGGATCGAGTGACTTGGTTGACACATGTCATCGGTTCCCAATTGCGCAGATCGATGCTCATTTTGTTACTCACTGGATTGTCTGGTCCAGACTCGATTCTTTACAGACCGTCGCCATATAGCTGGAATATTGCTGAGCGCGGCGTAAAGCTAAACTCACTCACTCACTCACTCCTTCAAGCATAAGGGACTAATGTTTGACGCTGCATGAACAATTTGTCCTGTACATAATTTACCTTAAAGTAACGTCACTGGACCAACCTTGGCACAGGTGACTATTGCCCGTCACCAGTCACAGTGCTGACATGAACGTACAAGTCACAGTTTTGCGTTGAAGCATCATTAACGCCCCAATGTGGAAATCTGCTTGGAGAGTGGCATGGTGTGTTATTGATCAGGGTTAATGAGCATTTCATGTCATCAGTTAAACATTCCAGTGTAGGAGTATG
This sequence comes from Haliotis asinina, assembly GCF_037392515.1. Lineage (NCBI taxonomy): Eukaryota > Metazoa > Mollusca > Gastropoda > Lepetellida > Haliotidae > Haliotis > Haliotis asinina. The sequence continues at coordinate 43,617,847 of NC_090282.1, forward strand.
AACATGTATAGGAAGGAACAGTTTGGCCTTTTAAAATTCCCTATCGGAAATAAGTAGAAAATGGGTTATGCATATTGACCTTTTGATAAGACTCAAAGTGTTTATATTGGTGTTTGATTGGTTCGACCTCCCATGATACCTTACCCTCGCTCTCCGTTAAAGTTTAGCTCTTATCTATTCTCATTTCCTGATTACACTACCCATTACATATTTCCCACCATTCAGATCAGATACCAACTACTAGTGTTTGTGAAACAGATACATCAGAACACGACAACTATTTTTTCTGATCTTCCATTTCTCAAAAAAAAAAAATAATAATTCAAGAAGGATTCATGCATAAAGACTGTTGACAGAACAATATCCGTTGGTATATACCTTTTCACCGAAGATCAGTTTAACAAACACTTGGCATCATACTGAGCAGCTTAATACTTTACCGCTGGTAATCGATTTGCTGTTGTTACTAGAATTTATGTTTCAGTGAGTGAGTGAGTGAGTTTAGTTTTACGTCGCACTTAGCAATATTCCAGCTATATGGCGACGGTCTGTAAATAATCGAGTCTGGACCAGACAATCCAGTGATCAACAACATGAGCATCGATCTGCGCAATTGGGAACCGATGACATGTGTCAACCAAGTCAGCTAGTCTGACCACCCGATCCCGTTAGTCGCCTCTTACGACAAGCATAGTCACCTTTTATGGCAAGCATGGGTTGCTGAAGGCCTATTCTACCCCGGGACCTTCACGGGTCTTATGTTTTAGTGTCTCCATGAAATCTTGCAGTCATTTACAGAATTCATGCCATCTTCCCGGGGTTCCGGTTTTGAAAGGTGAAGTCGGTTAACAAACCCGAGGGTTCTAACGCACGCTTTATCCATTGTCTCCCTGAAGTACTGGGTTTGCGATAGAACGAAGTTAACCCTATGCTATGATGATAAATCATGCTTTTCAAGTATCGTTTTTCTGTAGCATACTGTGTCGCAGTGAATGCCTGCAATATGTCGTAGTTCTAATATATTCTTTTCGGACTCTATCTTCACCCCTGTGTTGACAATATTCCCCCAAATCCCCCTTACATGTGCTCATACATGTGTGACTGTACCTCGGACATTCGGTCAATACATGTTTGTCTGGACTTCATGTAGTCGTGCAAACGTATGGCGGCGTGTTGTAGTACCATTCTACAAGTCTGAATAATGAAATCAGATAGTGGAGCATCTTATTATCATTACAAATTAAAATACAAAATGCGTTTGGCAGAATCTGGCCGGTGAGGTTCATCATCAGTTCAGGGACCTGGCCGCATAGACTGTACGTGGGACTCCCATAAAGTGCTGTCTAGTAGCAGCTCTTCGACTGGTGTAATCTTACTCAGCATTGCAAACTCATGCATTACTCAAACGTATGCGTGTTTATAATTCTTTTCAATGTTTTCAATAATTTTGTCAACAACATTGTTCTATAAATGGGAAGAAAATTTCCTGATAAAATATTTGCAATACATTTATCGAAAAGGACACGGTTTGTATTTTTTAACAGAACATGGACCTAGGGATTAAATCCTTAACTATGGCCAAAACGGTAATAGAAGGATTTGCTGACAAGCTCCATTTTATTCAATGCATGAGGGACATTTAATAAATTTCATGCGAAATCACACACTGACGGTTTCGGTTTGGATGTGGCTCGACATGACCAGCAAACAGAAAGCTTGCTGTTTCCTTTTCAGGCCAGTTTGCAGGCTGCTCTGCTCTCAACTAACTCGAAGCCATGGACGTTCAGAATGACTTTTCTTGAAATTCCACTTTTAAGCCTGTGCCTGATAGAGAACATGGTTTGGTTGAACCTCCTTTCTCTTCCATCCAGGAGTACAGAACCATACACAAATTCAACACTAAAGTTATGCAGAACACTCTTGACGCCTTTTTATTATATATCTCGACCTGCTCCACAAAGGGAACAAAATACAAATCTGTCAACAAGAACCTTTATGTTCATCTGATATGACTTTTCATGACTGAGGGAAGAGTCAAACTGGAGAGACCTATAGTCTGGCATAATGTTTCCTGTGAGGGCGTCAGTAAACTGAATTTCTCGTCGCATCCAATTGACATCATCTGAAAAATACGAAAGAATGGATACGGCCTAAGTATTTCAGTTTGACTTTGCTGTGACCGTCCACGTCTCAACTCCGGATTTCTGGATTTCCATCCAAAGCCTTTCCTTTGTATCGGCGTTCTGAAGTTTCTCACCAGCCTGCATCAATAACCAAGCCAACATTTCACGAGATTGTTCTCCTCCTAGTAAATGGACTGGCCATACCTACGCTAACGTGTATCCTTTCAGTGTTGTTTTTGTCGAGCCCAAAGGTGATTCCGGGCATCTCTTCATGGCTGTTGATTTTCCTTTGGCAAGAGGTTCAAAGGAATAAATGTAAAGGAGACTAAAAGGAGATCCCGTAAAGGAGGTCAAGGATGATCAATCACCTATGCCTGTCCAAAATCTATAGAGGCTAAAATGACAAGCAGTTGTCTCTTCAAGGGTACTTTTTAACGAACAATTGCTCCTTGAAACCCTAGCATCTCTTCATGGCTTCTCTTTGTGTCACTAATTGTCAAACTGATCAATAATCAATTTATGATTACATGCTAAAATCATTTCAGATTGTGTTAGGATAAAAACATAACACAGCTTGTTATAATATCCCAATTGTATTATATTTTCCTTCAGAAGAATGTCATGTCCCTTTTTTATCTGCATTTCAGATGTGTCTCATCATCTGCCAAACTGCTCCACTCTGCTGAATTATGCCATATAGTCGTCAGACGTATTCCCAGATTACTAGACCGCTCCCGGCAAACACACACACTGTGATCTCAATCTCCTAAAAAGCTTCTTCTTCCTCCCGACCTCCACCGAAGGGGATATTTGACTGCGCTGACATCCGTCAGATCCGCGGCTGCAAACACCAGTAGTTGTTACCTGTGGGCAAAACCCCATGTCTTTTACTGGCAGAGAAGCTACGCGTTATTCAATAGACAGCATCAGTGCCGCTGTAACAAGATTAAAGGTTTGATGATGCTATTTGCCATGAAATGGACTGAGTTAATATTTGATCTTTGTATTAAGATACCTTTTGTCCATTTCAGAACCCTTTGACATTCTGAGAGGACGTTTGTGATAGAGTGTGTGTCTGGGGTCCATCGATCGCTTCTAGTAAATGACATTATGAGTCATTTGAAATTTTCACCTTGGAGACTGAGGAGCTACTAAGATTATATCATTTATTTATTAGGGGTCATTTATATCAGTTAAACCATACGGTCATACGGTTGTTATTTCGTTCACGCGAGGGCAGTGTCTATTAATCTTCATCTTCGCAGAGTTAGGTGCATTTGTTATACGATGTAAAGAAACCAGAACAGAAGCCATTTACCTTGCTTATGAAGTAGAGTAGCCAAAATGATAAAAATAACTGAACCGATAAAACTGTTTCACAATTTACAAGGGCAAAAGAAGCACCACAGTCAAATAAAAGCCTACTTTGTGACTGGGTGGATAACAGATGATATTGCCTTTACATACAGATGGAGGCTGTCGTGGATTTCGAGGGGTAAAATATGTGAAATTGCGACCCATTGAGGGGGATAGATATAGATTGTGACATTTTTATTAGCACCACAGTAGCTCTCTTTTAGTTTCAATGATTACATTTCAATGTAGACACCTATTTTACCCAAACACAGCATGTGTTATGTTAAAAGGAAGTTCAAGTATGATGCGAGCAAGGATTATTACACTCGCTGCATCTTGTGAGACATCCTGATTCAATACTCCCACTGAGAAATGTAGTGATATGATATCCTTCTTTGAGGCACACATGCGTTGTACCTGACGTCTGTGAACTTGCAATCCAAAAAGATAAACAGTAAAACATCTATCCATCTGTCCATCCAACACCCATCACCCATACCTATCAATCCACTTACCCATCCATCTACCTGCCTGCCTGCCTTCCTTCCTATCTGTTTATCTATCTATCAATCTATTCATTTTGCAGCACTATAACCCATACACGCCCCCCTTTCATTGCAACATATGGCTAGTGTAGCTGATTCACAAACGGTTGTGTAGAAACAATTTTAAATACCTGAAGGGTTTGCTTAAAAGTCTGACTTTAATAGAACACCACTTTGAACACTCAGTATTTCTGCTTTATTTTAGTGATAGCTCGTTATGAGAGACAACAGATCAAAATTGTGCTGCTCGAAGATGTTCACAAGTTCTCTTCAACTTGGGTGCAGACAATTCAATCATTTTCAGACAGGACACAGATTCCAAACCGACGATCATAAAACCCAGAATATGCGACTAAATGTTCCATGATGCAGAAGAAGATGTGAACATGTCCTGTGTAACACTCATATTTAATTAATATCGCGATGACATACCATCCTACACCTGGGATTTATTGCAACTCTGCACATGACAGTTAGTACTTCGTACGTTCAAAAAAAAGAATGCATGCCACTTCTGCGTTCTTATGGTTCCATTGCTAAGCAATTGAAGATACTTTCGACGTGTTTACGTTTTGTGTTGAAGACATCTTGGAATAACACAGATAATAATCTGATAGCATTTTCACGTTGACATTCGTGAGCGCTGTCGAACCAATTGTATGATGCATACGCAACCAATCACATGACTTGTTGGCATGCGTTTTGGTTGCTAAACGCATCACAGTCAACAATATTCCTGCCATGACGTGACAGGACTGTTCAAGTCTTGATCAGACAATCCAATGACATTCAGAAGATCGAGCTACGCATTTGGGATATGGTGGCATGTCATCTACCAAGTCTGCCAATCCATGACATTCACTCAGTATATATTATGTTGCTAGGAACCTGTACCGTTACAGATCAGCACTTGTACACCCAAAAGTAACCAGGAGCGGTTTGCAAAAGGTTTGGTGTGTTAACCAAATCAACTATCGTTTACAGTTACCTGTGGCTGTATTACACAAATACATCCTTTCTAAAATCGGACCCGTGAAGGTCCCGGGGTAGAATAGGTCTTCAGCAACCCAGGCTTGCCATAAAAGGCGACTATGCGTGTCGTAAGAGGCGACTAACGGGATCGAGTGGTCAGGTTCGCTGACTTGGTTGACACATGTCATCGGTTCCGAGATCGATGCTCATTTTGTTACTCACTGGATTGTCTGGCCCAGACTCGATTCTTTACAGACCGCCGCGATATAGTTGGAGTATTGCTGAGTGCGGAGTAAAACTAAACTCACCCACTCACTCACTTTCTAAAATCGGATACGTATACAATCACGTGATTCTTCTGAAATTACATGTCTTGTAAAACGGTTCAGCATTAAGGGAGTTATCAAGGACAACTTTGCGTAGTTGATATACATCTGTGAGATGGGAAGACATATGTAAGTCATGAATACGAATACACAATATAATGTGTTACATGTGTAAGTCAGTTTAACTTCCGTCTGAATGGAATCTCAGAAGGCTGTGTACATCTGGGTAATTGTATTAAAGCAGACTGGTAATTATGACTGACTGGTATTATTCACGTACGCAACCAGTGGACAAGGCTGTTGTCAGTGGCCTCTACATTTTATAACATGTTGTTCAAATAGAAGTTTATGTTTTCTGTCTAGTGTGTGGCAACAGGCGTGACGCTGTTTTCACGTAAACAGGGTTCTGTCACTGATGTAATACTTGTGAGGTCCAGACGAAGTGTGAGTTGCTATGACACGTTCAGTCATGGCATTTAGTCATCAAACCTCTATTGGCGACTGGTGATGATAGTGTCCCCGAAGAACATTGCCATCCCGGTCTTCTGAATGATTTCCCCTCTGTCGGGATAATATTAAACAGCGTTGACATCCGCCATTTCCGTTGAGGCAACACCAACAGTTTTACCTGTGGGCAAACGTATATGGAGTGAAGCTACACATTATTCAGTAGATAGCATCAATGATCCCGTAACAAGATTAACGGTTTGACGATGCTATTTGCGAGATAATGGACTGTGGCAATATTCGATCTTTGTATTAGGGTACTCCTTGTCCATTTCAGAACCCTTTGACATTCTTACAGGACATTTTTGTTCCTTTATGTGTCTGGACCTCATCGACCGCGTCCTGGTAATGGCAATATGATTCATTTGACGTTCTTTCAGTGGTGCTTAGTTACTGAGTTAATATCACGTTAAGCTCAAATATTAGTCCAACTAAATGTATAATTCTGAAATCCATCAGTGTTTATTCATCTTCAGATGTATTAGTGTTTTCAAGTAAGAAGACACTAACAAGAGCAAAAAAACTTGCAGTGAAATTCAATAGCTGCAGAGAGATATAGAATCCATACATTTAGTGTTACTCTTTACATGATCAAAAAAGCTTCGCAACAAATGGGAAACTTTGTTTGCGACATTTGAACGGTTTGTCGCCTCTGTGTTTTAATCAACTAGTTTGTCCATTTTACAAAAGGTCACAAAACCTAGCTTATTTTATTGACCTGTCACACCGAACAACAACACGGGATGGTACTTATACATGACATCATGCGATGTCCACAACAGTAGATGCAGAGTTACGTGATTCCTCTAATATGAGGCTTGGATCTCACCAATTAACCCTCTTAATTTCGTATTAATTTTGCATCTCCCTGGTTACAAGTTTCTGTACTTCTGTACTGTGTTATCACAGCCATGGTTAACGACAACCATTGTGCGAATGCACACTTAATTCCATAAGCTGATGTAGCTTGACATGTACATGTCTCCACCACTTAATTGTCATTGTCCATATGACGCTAATGACTATAGCTAATACACCTCACTATTGTTTGGCACAAGCCATCTGCCAACAGTGACAACTGTGACTTTATGACATATACTGAACCGCCAAAGAAACGTCTCCCTACCGAAACTTTCATCTTTTTCTTTTAATGACTTTTTTCACTTTTTATTTGATAGCTAGACATGGTTTCGTAGCCAATGTTCAAGAAAATTTGGTTCAGATTCTGTATTTGATAGAGAGAAAAAACACGTCAAAACACAGTTACTAAAGTAATGATGGGACGAAGATTATCATGAAAATGACAATGTACCTGCATCCCGAGGTGTCATCCCTATAAGAAGAGCCACCGAACATGCACCTAATCATTCACTGTTCGACCGTAGCGACATGACACGATTTTCAAGGGAACAGAGGGACCAAGCTTTACGAAGACTGAATATCGGCCAGGCTGCAAGACATGTTGCAAATCAATTTTTCTGTCCATGTTCGAACCATATACCGCCTGCAGCAACGAACTGGATGCACAGCCCCGCAGTGGAAGATCGCCTTCTACAATGTTGAGCAAAATCGGCAGATCCTCCTTCATCACCTGCAAAATCGTTTCGCTTGGGCTATGGAAACTGAATGGCAATCACCAGAGAACAATCAGCGACGACATAGTGCTGAGGCGTTTGAGGCAGAGAAACGTCAGATGTTGCAGGCCTTACCGGGGTGCGATCCTCACTATTCGACATCGTCTCCTGTGGACCACGCATCATCGGAATTGGCGTTACCGGGAATGGCGAACTGTAGTCTTCCTCGATGAAAGCCGGTATTGCGTCTCGACTCTGATGGCAGAGTGAGAGTGTGGGTATAGTGTCCTGGAAAGAGACTCGTGGGGAGGTCCGAGCATAATACCAGTCACAAACTGTGTCATATGGTGTTCCAGAATATTGGTCCTGGTAGAGGAAATGGTGTAACATCTGCCAGCTACAATGATCAAGCACTGCGACCCTTCATTGTGCCACATTTTTGTCGTCATGTAAACCTGTCATGTAAACCAGTCATGTAAACCACGTCTTCCAGCATGTCAACACGCGTGGCCATACTGTCAGAGCAACTAGAGACTTTCTCAGTCAAGACGGCAAACAAACTCTTCAATGGCCTGCCCTCAGTCCAGATTTAAACCCGACAGAACAATTGTGGGACGAAATTCAGAGGAGGCTCAATAATGGGCGACCAGGACCGACAACTGCAACTGAACTCTCTCAGGTGTATCACCGAGTCTGGGCGCAAGTTCCTATGGCCTTCATCAACCGTCTCATCCATTCCATATACAGATGATGCACTGCTGTTGTCAACGCTCAAGGAAGTCACACACGTTATTGACTTTCGGACTGCACTGTTGCGCCACCTGTCGTCATTTTGACTTGTAATTGTCTGAAATTCGTCTTTAAGTATTGATGATCAAACTTGTCAATTGTGAAATCTTTCCTACAATTATTATGTTATGTACATGTGTTTGAATTAAACTGATACCACTTTCAAAAAAGGAAGTGACTGCATTTTGCGGTTTAGAGTGTATAGCCTTAATGGAATATCTCTGGGATGTCGCGGTAAATATAAGACAAGTACAACTTCATTACATCAATGTGTCTTCATCTAACCATTGTTGTCCATTCCCACATATATTTTTTAAAGAAAGTAGGGGATTAAAAAAACCCAACAAAACATGTCACTACTATTTGGGATGATATTTGAATTAGTCGTTGAATGTAATATACATTCGCGGGAACCCGCCATGGTTCTTAAAATAATCAAGGATTCGCCGAGACATGCTCCTAATCAAACTTTCCTTGACCACTTAGTTATTCAAATCCACTCTTCCTGCAGGACAGCGCCAAATTCGTTGAGTGTGGTTGGTGGTTCTTGACGGTGCCAAGGATGGGTGATAAGTCTGGACTGAATGTTGTCCGTGGCTATGCTTTCCAGTAGGAGGTTCTCTGAAGCAACACCAGCGCTGGTGCTCATGCGTTGTCGACCTAAAACACAACGCATCCTCCACGTCGGAGCTCGGATTACACCACGTGTACCTCCAGGATGATGTCAGGGTAGAACACACGATCGAGTAATTGAATAACATGTATAGAGGTTCTGCCAGTCACAGTGATACCCCACTCTACTGCTGAGCCATCCGAAATCCATTTTTTCTGTCTAACGTTAACTATCTGAAACCTTCATTCCTTCTATGTTTCACTGTACCAAGTCGAAGTGGAACATAAAGCTTGATTTATCGGAAAACTTATTGTCTGCTCATCGACGATTAGGCCAGCTCTTGACACCAACGCCTTGCAGTGACGGTCCGACATTCAACGCTGTGTAGTTGTTAATAAATCGTCTGTTGTTGCTTTAACATGTAGCTTTGTGAAGCGCATCTCCAATTTAATATTCACTTTGACTCCGGTTTCGTATGACATAGCGTTCTACTGAAAGGTTCTTGTGCGTCAGTTGTCGCGTTTGGTCGTCCAGTTCGACGTCTCTCGTCAACGTTATTTTCTGTTGATACATTGATTGCAATCTGCTAATTACTGAGTGTGAAACGTTAAGAGCTGTTACTAAAATACCCTGTCTTGTTCCTACTACGAACATGCCAACTGCATGAAGTTGTTTCTGACATAATAGACGTCACGACACTTTTACTAAAGTTTAAAACAAAGCCAGGACAACTTTTAGTCTGTTTTTTAGTCTGACATGTACAGCAGCACACTGACACATTAACACAAGTTCAGTTTTGTTCCAATCATTTTCACCAGCATAGCTTTGGCACAAATTGTAACTGACTGGCATATTCAATTTTCTAAATCCATATACACTGATTAAACCTGATTCAAAAGTAATATCATACAAAAATGCCCGTAGTTTTTGTGATGGAACAGAGTAAAGTTGTATGCCTCGTTACGTTCATATCATACTGTTTATCAGTGAGATATTTACATGGCGTGTATGGGCACAAAGGCAATCAGGATGTACAGCTCTTTGAAACGCCTTGATGTTGAGCTGGAACACCACTCATCTCATTTCAGTTCGAGCTGGAAACTTAGTTCATTGCTGATCTTATGATTTCTGGCTATATATTACCCACTGTGCTTATTTGTATTCATTTATACCTTATGTAGGGGGTGTTTCGGGTGTATGGAACAGAGATCTTTTCCTTTTTTCGAAATGAGCAAGTCACTGTCGACAAGCACTCATGGACACACACAACGTTCTCCTATATCACGGTTATGTTTTGATCTAGCTTCAAGAATAGTTCGGCTCAATGCAGACTGGATTGTCTGCAGCCAATTTGTAAGCACCAGGACAGTGTCAGGCTGAGACCATATCCGAGATGACATAACGTCTAAGACTTTCAAAGATTAGTCTACGGCTCAGTGTCAATATTTTGTTGAACGAGTCTATTGGGAGACGGTAGGGGATAAAGAACAATCAAGTTCAAGTACCGAAACAAGAATGTATGCTGGAATGAGGCGAGGGAAACCTCTATTTCATCCTTCATTGGCGAAAAAGACTTTACTTCCCTGAATACATAACAAGTCACGTTCGGGTTGATAATGGACAGTAAACACGGTAAAGTCTAACCATTAAGACGAGGTTAAATCTAATGTTGATTGTTCAAACAAAGTATACGTTGTTTGGGTGCTATTTAATGACTTCGAGGTGATATCTTCTCATCGTTAGTGTCTATTTCCAGTTTCTTCTTCTTTACGGCACGTTGTTGGCATCAAGGTACAACAGGGACAGTTCCACACTGTGTCAAAACGTACGTGTTTCCAATCATACGTCGTGGATAGAAGTACAATATATAGAGTTGAATCAGTTACAAATAGAAAATTGTTTGTTTAGGTGAACAATATATAGAGTTGTTTATGGTGTTAGTTGGTTGTTAAAGGCTGCACTCAGCAATATGCCAGCTATAAGGCGGCGGTCTGTAAATAATCGTGTCTGAATCAGACAATCCAGTGACCAACAGCATGAGCACCGATCTACACAGTTGGGATACGATGGTATGTGTCAACCACCTCAGCGACCCTGATAGTCCGATCTCGTTAGTCGCCTTTTGTGACAAGTGTGGGCTGCTGCTTGAAGGCCAATTCGTACCCGGATCTTCGCGAGACATATAGTGTGTGTGTGTGTGTGTGTGTGTGTGTGTGTGTGTGTGTACATATATGTATGTATATGTATGTGTGTGTGTGTGTGTGTGTGTGTGTGTGTGTGTGTGTGTGTGTGTACTGTGTGTGAGTTGGTAGGTCGCCTCTATTCCAGTCTCTTTTTCTTTCATTTGCAATACAAACCGCCTTGATAGAGTTATATTATTTCTTTAGCGTACAACACCAGTCATTCAGAAAAAAATGTAAATACAGGTCCGTGAAGGAACACATCAAGAGTTTACCAAGCCCAAGGGAAGCAGGTAAATTGGCAATAAATGTTCTTCTTTCAAATGAAATTTTGAACGAGTCTGCCAATAAACCCTCAAGGCAAACGTGCAGCTTGGGAGATGATAACATAGTTCTTTAGGATAAGCTAGAAATATCCCATTCGGACTCTGATTTTAAGAACCCGGATGTAAATGAAGTCGAAAGTAGGATTTCTGGATAACCCTTCAACTTAAGACATTTCTGCTGAGGGATGCTAATTAACTGGGTATTCTTCGTAAGTATCTGACTATATCCAAGAGCCATTCTGTTTGCTTCTAAGTGGCAACAAGTGCCCTAGGAATGGAATTTCATCAACACTGCTAATTCAGACAAATATTTTCATTTCCGCGATGGGTTCTCGGCAATCTTAGACATAATCTCCTATCTTGAAATATCCATTTTTTTAGAAGCCTCAGAAAACGAATGTCAAGACCAATTCCGTGTTATTGCGTGGATAATGGAAACAGAGATCTTTACAGATAAATCACATGCTTCATTTTGAAATAGGGGTCTTTTCCAAGGAGGTCCAAGTAATAATGCTTAACTTATACTTCTTGCGACAAAGTTTCCTCATCTCTGACAAAAGATTTCGGGGTTGTTAGAGTAAACAGGGCAAAAGTTGACTGTCTATTCCATTTCCTTCAGTGGTTACATTGTCCACTGTTTGTCCACTGTTAAATGATGAATAATGACAGTAATACACAATATCTTTGGAAACTTACAAGACTCATGCATGATAATGAAGAGACTGAATTTATTTACAAATCATGAATACAATAAAATACACCCAGTACAGAATATTACAGTATGTGTACACATGAGGCTCTAAATGTATCTTTACTGTAATGATAAACTGAAAATTTATGAACACCCAAAGGGCTCTATCCAAATCTTGGTTTCTTAATTGCTTTAGATAAAGGAAATGTGATGGCTGGAATAGACAAAGGTGTGTTGCATGTTCTCACGGACAGTGTGAAGTTATCAGACATGCTACAAGTGCCTTTCCAGATACAATATGTAATTGAAGTGTTAAATTATTAGGACAAATAGAAGTATATGTCTACAAATAATGTGTGAGAAATCTGAAGAGTTAAGGAGGAACACTTTGAAGGGACAGGCAACTTCTGTATTGCAATATATGCGACGCTCCGGTGTAGATCCCATCAAGCACCATTTGCTTGATAAATGGTGTTCGGATCTCCACCGAAACCTCACATCTAGTCCAATAAAGTTGTCTATCAATGAAAAAGCGTTTCTCTTCCTCATACCAGCTTCTAAATGTCACTTAAAGAGGTTAGTGCAACTTACGCAGTGCTACTATTACGTCGTGAAAAGACTCCGCACGACTGTAGTAGAGAACGTAATAGTTATGGTGACAAGATACTATACATGATAATAAGTGATTATATTACAAACAAGACCACCACGTTATAGTCTGGTTCTGATTCTTAACCATTTGTGTTCGGTATATAAATGTACAGTCAATGACAAAGCGGGAGTCTAAACAACTTACTTTGTCTATATCAACTCAGACTTATTATCATGTTACATACCTACAAAATGCAACTTTCGTCTTTAATTATGACAATCATACGTTCACGACTTTAGTAACTTAGTTGTATTCCCTTAAATAGTCCCTTTGAATTATTGGTGATGGGATTGAATCCTAGACCATTATTAACGTCAAGACCGTCAAATGCTGTTCAGAAGACTGCGTGATCCCGTCATGATTGTAAGTGTAGGGAAAGACTTGGTATAGACAATTTGTCTGAGAGTGGAGTGGAGACTGAAGTACTGTGACCGGAAGTGAGGTGCGCCATCTTCAGGATTTGATTTTGTTTCCACTTTGGTAGTTGACAGAACTGGAAGCGACTGACTCTGACCACCTCCAGGAAGTCTTTGTCTGTGAGATGATGCTGAAAGTACAAAGAGAATGTCCAATAAGATCCGCTGCTGTTGCCCCTGCCTGGAAGCGGTCTAACTGTCAGCTTGTGATGAATGAACTGGTCGGATACGTCAATCCTGACAAGCAATTCCGCAATATCTCACAAAGTAATATTTCTGTCACTAACAGCAAATACAATCAATATCCTACTGACTGCAAGCGTGTCTTGCCTGAACCAAAGCTGACATTCGCCAGTGCAGGGAGATGGTCATCCCCTTTCAATTGTTTTTTATAACTTTGTATGGTTTTGTGACATCAAATTTTGTAAGCTGTTGTTTCGTTTATATAAACAAGAAGATAAAACCACCATTCACCTGTTTGTTTGCTGGGTCTACGTCAGGCGGGAGTTCCCCTTTCACCAACGTCTTGTATGGATACTTAACCTTTACAACGTGGGCTCTGTCGAGAATCTGTAACAACAGACAACAGACATAGAAAATAAAAGAACTTGAATTTAATCAAGTTCAACTTTATTGTTTGAACTATTATTATTGTTATTGCACCCTCTAAGATTTATAGCTATGGTAAGTTTACTGTTACATAATTCCCACTGCAAAACATTTTGCTCAAACTACCTTTCTTCCGTCAATACTTACATCTGAACTGATATCAATCCGAGCGTTTTCTTGTCGTACTCTCTTTCTAGCAAGGTTGTAAACATCTTTCCCCTGTAACACAAACAGTAAAGCGTGCAAGTGAATGAAACTATTTTCAGCATATTGAGACACGTCGTTATCACCGAACACACAATTTCTCACAGACATAATAGTCACTGCATTATCAATACAACACTGATTTTCAATAAAAGTCACTATAGTGACTGTCTTTTCCTCTATTTTGTCGAGTGAGAGAAGTAATCTAACTGATATATGTTTTTTTCTGACGTAATTCATGTTTCTACCTACAGTGTCTAGAACGACATCTCCTCAACTGAGCAGTCATTATGTGTCTGTACATCAACATAACAAAGTTTACACAGATATGCCCACTCTATAGGATATGTTCCCCAGCACATGGAGGTAGGAGTAGACTGGAGTATCTGATATGTGTACATGCCCTCTACCAGGCATGCACTGGTCGATATACGAGACCAGAACCGCTACTGGGGTTAAAAATACGTAATTGTAGTTTCCTAGATATTTCATGTAGCAGGTCTATGCCGTGTAGGACAGTTAAGACTATGTGCACTGTGATGAAATGAGGAGCTGAAGCGACATCAAAATGACACTGTACCACACTTGTTTGTGTTAACTGTCAGAAGACTGAATCAAAGTATCCTTAGCTAAGATTAATAAATCTCTGGGTTTGCAGCTGAAACCTTCTTCACTGTGACCTACAGGCAGGAGAAAGTATATTATCACCCGCGACAAACAAATGGCACGTATTTCCAACCACCACTGTCGGAAAACCCATCAAATTACCAGATTACATTGAATCTCGCGCCCCCTTCAAGTTAATACCTCGTTGAGCCAGGATTGATCAAGTGGGAACGTTATGATCAATCTATAGGTCAATGTTTCCTGCAAACTGGTTTGATTTCTGACCTCTGGTGTCGGCGTGTTTATCAAGAAGAGCCACTGCCCGGTGGTGTGCTGGATCAAGGAGAAGTCATCACTCAAAGAACCACTGTTTCAGAAAACCAACATGTACTTCCACAGGATTGCGGAGTTATGATTTGAAAGCTGACGTTGTGTATTTTGACAATCGGGAAGACTCACATCAAATAGAGGATTGTATTTAATTTGCTTCCTCTCTGTCAAAGGTTAAATTAAATACATAGTGAATTACTTACTTCATCGAGGAAAAGGTCGGGGGTGGCTGGATCTGAAGTTCGTTTCAAGACAGTTTTCGCACTAGACAGTGGTGTGTTCTAATTCTGTGGTATTCGCTATAAAACTACTCTCTACCCGGATCAGTGAATTTATCGCGAGCCGAGCCAACGTTTGTTCAAGACAAAGTGAGGTATATCAGTCTTAGAACAAACGACTTGATAAAATAGGAATACTTGATATTTTGCCTTCAGAACAACATTTTTTGCGACAACCATCAAGACGCACAATGATTCAGGTAATGTAAAAACACTTTCTTTTCATTTCTAAAGTCCTTTCAGCAATATGAAGAATCATGTTACAAAGAAAGGGCAGGAGATGAAGATGGTTTCGACAAGAGTACAACCGTCCCACATCCTACACACCGATCACTTACTCAAACACAACGCTAGCAGAATGTGATTAGATCTTCGACCAGAAATGGATTTACACCAATTACGGCGGCATGCTTGTAGCAACATCTGGCACTTCTGTCAACGTGTTCTCAAAACACGTGTACGCCTGTATTCAATCTCCAGGATTGGCAGGGGAACAGAACTAGTTGAGAGTGTGTTTCAATATCTTGATGGGAACTCTGTAGGCAGTGCTTGTAGACATGAATGGTAAACATTCAGGCTTCGCACAGCATAGGGCTTTCAGGGTCTAAAGGAGCGTGATCGACAGACCAGTACACGTGGTTGAAAATGTCATAACCGACGGAAAAGAAAAGTCTATGTCCATATCTGGATTTTAAAACTGATTAAAACATGTTTTGCATGGCAGACCCATGATCTCTGGAGCTAAGCTCGGTCGATTTTGTCTGACTTATCTAAAGATATATCACATGGGCTTCGTCGTTTTTCAACTTGATGAGTTAGATCAGACGATACTGTTTTCGGTGTATCGTGTGTGTGAAGCAAGCAATAGCCTCATAAAACCAACCAGTCAGTGGCGCTATTGACAGATGACTGCTACTTCGTGTTGTTTTTATTCAGCCGGTCAGTTAGTTATATATTGAAGTGATATATATATTTCCGCCTCCAAAACGTACCTCTATTAGATCTCATTAACCGCTTATTTCCACTCAGGACGAAACGTGTCGCTTCCTTACCCGTAGACATGGGTTACTGAAATAGTGATGCCTACAGTCAACATGGTGATGAGTGGCTATAGATGTATACTAACGCCTGCTTCAACCTGCCCATGGCCACGACATATTACACCGAGGTTACCAGACGTGACACACTCAAGAGAATCCTGCACATCACCGGTTGGATTCCAGACAGTTGTTCCTCACGGGCCTTGCTTTATCAGGCAGCGATCATAAGGCGTATTACGTGGCCAAAAAGCAACGGTAATAGTTCCGTGACGTGCATTGATAACGGGTGTGTCCAATACTGCATTTTCAAATACAACATCACAAGAGGTAATGCTCCAAATATTACAATAGTCATTGACACTTTGGTAACACCAACGAACGCGAACATAAGGAAAATAGACGATGAATCTGAGAAAATTTAGTACTAAGTATGAGTGTGTGAGTGTGTTCTTTTTGTTCCACAATACTAAGACAGGGAAACGGGAGACTTCACTCATTATATCCAGTTGGGAACCAGGGTATTAGCAGCAAGCATTCAACCTTGCCTACATGCCTAACTTGTCTCTTTTCAAGACTTCAAATCTCAGAACTGTTATGAGTTTCGAAGTGTTATGATTTTCTATCCTGAGAGCAATTATTTCAAGACACCACCTCGCTGTGTTTACCCTAGTGTAAATGTCAGACTAAATGTAAAAGCCAGACTGGGAGCAAACAACTATTGCCAGATCCATGCTGAGGATCATGTCTGTGACCAGTGATTGATTTTATTAACAGAAGAGTCATCCTTGACCTGAATCAATACCGTCAAATGTATCCATATCCCCCTGTCTACAGAATGGTTCGACCTGTGAAGATCCGGGTTAGAGACGGTCTTAGCAAACCATGCTTTTCATGGTATCACCATGTTATCGTATGCCAATTCCTTAGACAGATGCTCACGATGTTGATCACTGGATTGTCTGGTCCAGACATGACTATTTACTGACCGCAGTCAGATATCTGGAACATTGCTGAGTGTGGCGTTAAATAACAAACAAACCAACAGAGCGGTTCAGTTTTGACCATGTTATTGACAAGGAAATAGGAACTGACCACAAGGAAGATAGGTGATTCACAGATGAACGCCTTAAACATAATTACAGAATTTTGGGATGCATCCATAATTCAGTTCTTACGGTCGTTTTTGATTTGACAGAAAGTTCCCGACCAAGTTTGCAATTAAATGAAGCACTAACCAAAGAAGCGCCAGAGTGGATGACCTCACAGGTTTCACGACAGTGTTGTAGAGTTAGATAAGGAATCTGTGGTGGAGAGAGAGAAGTATACGTCCGATATGTCCACACTTATCTGGTGCCGGTCCTGACATTTTAAGTACCTAGACGTACAGCAGCCATGTCGTTTATGCGCTTCTTCTTGCCGCGTCATGAATAAAGATGATTTCATGGGATGAATATAGTAAGAGGTTAGGAACGTACTGTCATCAATCACCACGAGGTAAATCCTGCTGCTGGTGTGATGATATATCTAGCACAATTACTGCATGTATTGTTTGGAATATGGCTGTGGTAAACACAATATTACATGGTGTAACCATAGATTTTATACCGTTATATGGTGTAACGGTGTAACATCATGAGATTACTCTTTTGCTTCACCGATCGATTAGTTTTCATTTCTGTGTATTTGTAGTCAGTTCAATGAAGCCCGCAGTTTACATTACTTTATGTATATAGCTGAAGAAGTTCTGGAAAACAGTGAACGCCAATCAAGCGTTCTTAAACGTATTGTGAACAGTCTCTCTCTCTCTCTCTCTCTCTCTCTCTCTCTCTCTCTCTCTCTCTCTCTGTCTCTCTGTCTCTCTCTGTGTGTGCGTGTGTGTGTGTATGTGTGTGTGCGGTCGTGTGTGCTTGCTCTTGGTTCTACATTTCACATTTATGCCAATCAGCACATCAGGTTCTAAAGGCACCAGTGTTGCGCGAAGAGTGGCTAAGCTATACGGAGCACATTTCACGTGCAGTTGTGAATAGTCAATCCCACCCTATAGGTGTAGATAAGTAAAAAAGTGACACATAAAATGAAAGTTCTAAAAAAACTACATCCAATGCCGTCAGCTGCACATCACATAACAATACACGTCCACTGGTGTCGGGCGGGACAGTACAAGTTTGGTTCCTGTATAATTTTATCACACTAATCACATAGACATTCATATGGTGATCAGCGTATTCACATATGCTGCCACTACAGAGATGCCAACCCTATTTTGGGCCTAAGTGTATTACTGGACGCCAAAAAGTCACTGTGCAATACGTGCCTTCCGGTCGCTTCGATATAATGCACGGTTTTACAAAAGGAATATTCTAGACAGAAATACACGTCACCAGTCATTAAGAAGTTATTGGTTACGTGACACAAGATACTTTCATTCCTTACAAATTAATTGGAATGAGCTCGATTCTAATTAAGAATAAGCGATTTCTGTCGGTGTAAGGCCATTTCTTAACCCGTACATTAGTGCGGTACGAAACACTTACTTGTGAAATTTTATCCACTTCAATCATTTTCCTAAAATCAGCATATTATGTGTAATGGCGCAATTAATTGGCCAGAATCGTAATAATTACGCCAAAAGCTTGAGTGTTGTTGGCATCTCTGCCGCTGTAACAGCAGTACATAACGTCAGTGTGTCAGACAGAAGTCTGGATAATGCTGGGTTAGAGAGGAAACACATACAGGGACTAATTCTAACGAACGAGACAAGAGAAACGCTCTATTCTTGGAACTGAATGACTCAGTAATGTCTCTCCAGACAAACAAACACAATTATCTCTCTATTCAGTTGCGTGGGGCTATCTATGTGTCCTCTTGGTATTTCAAACCACCACTTCTAATGACACAGTGGTACAATGCTGGACTCAAGTAAAATATACCAGGTAACATGTGTCGTCAAGTCTAAACATGATATCATTCACACGTAATTGTTTTAATGTATGTTTGTTGGAGATATCACGAGTATGAGATATCATATTCTGCTTTGCCGGTGCTGTATTTGAGGCAAATGTTTCAATAACTGATGATGAGGAACCATCGATGATGTTTTGAATGAGGCAGTAGTCACCATGTCTAAACGAGGATGTTGTTCGCGATACGTTTGGAACATGGTTTACCCACGCTAGAAATGTCTCACCCCGAATCCCGTGGGTGTCCAACTCCTGAAGTATTTGGTGAAGCCGTGAGGTTCGTGTCCCTGACAGATGTACCACAACTGGATGTCTCGGGAGTTCCGGCCTGCCTGGTCTTTGGCTAGGTAGGTCTGAAACAACAACCATGGGAAAACATTTAGCATCACAATTCATGGGGTTCAAACTTTGTACTGCGTAGCCACGTGGCAAATGCTCCAATTACATGCACGGTAAGATACACGAAAGCTCGATACTTCTGGTTTGAGGAAGCCCTGTCAAGAAGTGAACTAAGCGGCCTGTAAATAATTTAGTCTGGGTCTAACGATCCGGTGATCAAACAGCATGAGCATCGATGAACGCATTTGGAATACGATGAGATGTGTCAACCAAGTTAACGAGCCTCGCCTCCCGATCCTGTTGGTCGCGTGTTACAAAAAGCCTGGGTTTCTGAAAATCATTCTAACCTGGATCTTCACGGGTCAACAAAATTGTGCCTTGGTATTGTTTGTCTTGACCGCACACGAAGAAATTATTTTCGGTATTTGAATTCACGTTCATAAATGTTCTCAAAGTGACCTGTCAATAAATCTTTCATGCCATGGCATTAAGAACCAATGAACCTATGAAAACCAACGTTGGCGGAATCGTACCCTTAGTAACAAACTTGCAGCTAAACCTAAGACAAATTCAGTTTATTCTGTATAGGGTTCGCTGTTTTCTTATCGACCTCACCATAAGTTATTGACAGGCTAAATGTTGTTTGTGGCAGTCCGCATAATTGTGCCACCGTATGTGATTTATCAAGTTTAGACGAGATATAACAGGGATGAGTGCACGGTCAACGATCCACGTTGTCGGGCGTCACATCATGAGCAAAATCACTCACCAGAACAGACGTTAGTTGGCAGTCACTTTCAAATATAGCCAATCATTTCCCAAGTGTGCTTGGAAACGTGGCGGCATACCCACGAGCTAAAGCGGAAATTGGCAATAAAGGGTAATAACGCGTGTGATTGGGAGTATGGCCTGTCTGGTCATTTCGTCCAGCTGACCAGGTGTATGTTGGAGAATTGCTGTTCGGGGTAACCGCACAGCGGATGTAATGCTTACTGTTATCTGGACTTTCAGAGAGAAGTAACAAATACAGATGCCGTTAGATACAGTTATATATACACTCCCTCCTCATATATTCTGGACTCCCGGCTCAATCTGCCGCCGTATATATCACTGTCGTCTACAACATGCCGTATATAGCTGGAATGTTTCTTGCTTGGTTGAACCTTACGCAGTGCCATCCAATTACACGATCCAGGTGTCCCTAACGAGATACTAACCTATGACAAGATCTCTGTGGCATTCTAACATTATATACTCAACCCCAAGTGACCGGAACGGTGGGGTAGCCTGATGGTTAAAGTGTTCGCTCGTCACGACGAAGACCCACGTTCGATCCGTCACATGGGTGCAATGTGGGAAGCCCACTTCTGGTGTCCCCCGTCATGATATTGCCAAAAGCGGCGTAAACCATACTCACTGACACCAAGTGACATGTTGCAACACTAGGAACTGTTCTGGACATAACACGCTTGTGCAATGTCCAGTAACTGCTAGGAATCAAACGCTGACCACAGATACAACTCACCTGTGCAACGTCTCCAAACAAATGGCGTGTGTTTGAATCAATGTTCGTACCGCACCACAGAAATATCTGTCGAAAACAGGGTTGGATAATGTAGTGATAAACAAACGTAGGTATTTTAATGGAAAAGACACGCTCTTATATCGGAGAACTTTAAATATTTTTCCATAAAATCTAATTTGTAGCTGACTACCAGTAGTCTTCGAAGCAAATATAAAAGAGATAAATACTATGTCCATTCAAGCAGGCTTAAGTTTTCACTAAACAGTTGAAATGCTAAAGAAACTGAAAACCTGTCCATGTATATTTTCTACGCATTTGTACGTAGAAGACGTATTGTTGCTTGAAAGTGTATAAAGCAATATATATATATAGCGGACTATAGGCCTGAGGTCTTTTCAGTACGGAATAAAGATTGAATAGACAGTGAATAGACAGTATAATTGATTGACTAATTGATTGGTTATTGAGCTGCAACCTCTAACAATGGATGGCGTGTGACTCAGTAAGTTCAATGAAGAAGCATTAGACAATCAAACAAAGGAAACAAATATCTGTTACAACACTCAACAGCTCTCTCTTCCTAAACTTGGCCACCGGGACGTGTTTCGGGCGGCTGTAAATAATAATGATAGCTGAACGTCCATCACTAGTGGTAATGGTTCACTTTCCTCTCAGCAAATCGACAGCAATCCCCACGGTGAAAAGAAACTTGCCGTTTGTTGGGAGACAAATGGCAGTGGGCTTTTTCTCCGTCATGACGGACTGATAAATTCCCTCCCCGAATAGAGGGTAGTGCACTTACAGTCTGCATGTGATTTTTAAACGTCAAGTCATCAACCTTAAGTCTCCAGACTGAGATTCAAGGGTTTCAACACTGTGATGGAGGCACCACTGCAGACAGTACGTATGAGGGCGCATTCTTTCACGCAGACACCAATCATCCTAACTCTGGGGAGGTCAGACCAGGGACAATTACCTGGTCAAATGTGTCGAAGAGCATCAAGTCCTGTTCCGTGAAGTCCTGTAAACAGATCGATGACCGTCAGAGAGATATGGATCGAGAAGATACAACGTTTACCACATCAGGGAGTGATTCTACTGTAGCAGACATCAGACTATGTCCTAACTCATGAGAACATCATACGTATCCTTATCACAATCAAATATTATATCTGAAGCAAGGGTTTGCTCAGTTGTATACTGTATTAATTATCAAATCAATGTGTGATTCCACTGTTGCAGACATATGACTATGTCCAGTTGGCTTTACTCATGAGAACATCATATTCATCGGTATCACAATCAGATATAATATCTAAAGCAAGGGTTTCTTTAGTTATATACTGTATTTACTACAAGTCGTTTAAGCCACTTTTTCATTCATGGCAAAAAGAGGATGACCTTATATTGCCTAATGCAGAACACGCAACCATGCATACCTCTTGACTGAAATCAACTGTCTCATCGAAGCTAAACTCAGATACTTCAACAGAGCAGTGAAACAGGCGTGGATTCCTTCTTTCTAGGCGCTGAAACATGTTTACATTATCAGTAAGTATGCTGCTTCATAAACTTCAAATATGGCAATCAAACAGATCGTTACTTTCTTAAAGTCTCCGCGATGATATTTTAACACATGGAATGACGATAGACAGGACTACAAATTTGAGCACTAATTTGAAAGGGCCTTCCTCCCAGGAATCCCTCCTTGCAACGGAACACGTTTCAGATGCATGTAGAGATGTGCCCGATGATAGTTACCGTGGTGATGTAATCTGCTTCATACTGGAGTCTTCCGCCCAACACAGACCAGAACACCTCCGTCTCCTTCGTTTCCGTCACTATGTCGTAATCGTACATTCTACAACAGGGGAAAACACGTGCACACTCACCATGAAGTCTCAGTTCTCAGGAAACGTACTAACACCACACACGCGCACACATGTACGAAAGACATGGAAATCGCGCCCATTGCTCGTTGTTCTTTTGCGATCACAGAGAAAAAGACCCGGAACGGTATCATACTTGAAATTTCGATCGATAATACATTTCATGTGACGAATAACATGAGACTGAAAATGTTAATGACCTACTTGCACGGATGAAGATACCCAAGAATGTACTTGGCGTATTCCCTCTCCGGGCCACCAGAGCGCTGCAACAGTTCCAAATCACAACACTTATACTCATATCTTGACAACTACTACCCCTTAGGCTTGTCTTGTGGCAAGTTGATGTTATCTGTGTATACCATCCAAAATGTGGCGAGATTTGTACACTATGGAAACAAATTTAATGAACTAGCGTTGAACTTGGAAAAGTAACCTTAATCATGATGAGTATGCTAATAATTTATGAAATCCTTTATACGCACGGTACGGTAGAAAATAAACGTTGGGGAGTCAGAAAGAACTTATGTTATCTTGCACGTACCCGTCCATACCACAGAAAACACTCGTCAGGGGAGATAACCACGAAAGCTGCCGACGAGTTAAGCGACGCTGCTGTTGGAGGAACCTGGGAAAAGAGTCACAATAGAGGACTGGACGTTTCAACAGCAGACACAATGGCCTACACTGTTTAGGTGCAGATGTCGTAGATCTTAGTCTCCCTTATGCACAGTTATTTGGAAATATCCCACCTTCGCTTCCAATGTACAAAATGCGTAGCTACCGTTATAGAAAAAAAGACTTCCACATGATAGTTGCTAAAATGGTCGGACAAGCCCTCAATACTATCTGAAATTAAAGCTTTGCAACCTAACGGGCTTACACGCAAACACTGGCTTGGTACGCGCTTTAATGTGAACTAGTTTACCTGAGCCACTCTAATGTTCCCTTTGATAAACTCCCGCACTGAGAACACTTGGACTGACGGCGATGTTTCCTCCAGGTCTTTATCGAACTGTACACAGATAATGACGAATGAGTTTATATTTAAATTTTAAAACAGCATCGAAATTACGTTAGAAATAGAGCGAGTATAAGGACAAATTAATAAATAAACAATTCAGACATTCACTCAGTTTTCTAGGGTGATATTGAAGAAGAATATCACTCTTTCCTGCGTCCATTGTTTGCTGATATAATGGCAGTCGGTTTAACAAAGACTGCTTTAGTTAGTACGACTGTCATTCGACCGTGTTATTATTGCATGAAATATAGCCATGGATCTTTCTGATGAAACGAATTTCCAGGTATCGCTGCAGTTATGACGTGAAGTTCACCAGTATCCACGTTAGTTATACTACGTGGATGCAACATGGTTTAAGCTGCTATTGTTATGATACTAAAGGCCACCCCAGTGTCGTGATAGAAATTTCATTGTCTCGAACGGTATGAGTTTAAGTCACTTTCACAGCTTAAGACGTATTTTATTATCCTATCAGTAACATAAAGTGTATAAACCTACGACAATCATTGCATTTCCCAGAACGTTGAGCATGTGACTTGGTTCTTTCCCATCCAGAACACGCACCTGCAACAAACCAAGTTCATGATGATCATAAATGTATTGTTTGATGAAACACATACATAGTATAGGTAATAACTGTTGGGTGTACAGATTATCCGATGACGTACTGATATCGATTGGGTTTTTTTTCAATGCAAAAATGATACCTCCATTTACTGAGGCCATTTAAAGGTTTAGCTTTATTTTGGTTTCTGTTTCCAAGAATTACGTCCCTCTCCGTAATCACGTTTCACCTGACCTCCTTTACAATCGATAATGGATGAATGACATTGTTGCAAATATAGACTGGCATCACTACATGTACTCCTTTATAAGCGATCAGCATGAAGTTTAACTGAGGGCTTTCTTTATACCCTATGAGAAGAGACCATATAATAGATGGTCTCTGCTATGATGTCAAAGTTGACCTCATCGACCCAGTGCGAGAACAACTGACGGCACCGTGATGAATGTTTAACTGTTCGTATAGACTGCACATGGTGAGCAAGGCAGCATGTCCTGCTCTATCTGCCGTCTTCTAGAGGTAACGTACCATGGCCGTGTTCTGGTGGTACGCCTCCTCCATCACCATCGCCAACTCCACGATTCTCGACCTGTCTGCTTCAGAGGCCTTACTACCCTAAGACGGGAGAAAATGGTGATTTGTAACATAACGCGAGTTTTATGACATTTGAATGACCGTGGTTACTATATCTGTCACAACAAGATTCACTAGGGGTTACTACAGGGTAGCTTGCATCCTTGTTATATCAAGGGCTGACAAAGGATGCAGAAAGTCAACCGTGTTTCAAAAACACAAAACTGTGAGATGTTAACGTTGCTTGACAAGATTGCCATTGTACCTTTGCTATTCAGGACAGTAACGTTAAAATTAACGTCGGCACATATGTATATTCAAGACGG
The DNA here is from genome assembly GCF_037392515.1 of Haliotis asinina. Lineage (NCBI taxonomy): Eukaryota > Metazoa > Mollusca > Gastropoda > Lepetellida > Haliotidae > Haliotis > Haliotis asinina. The sequence continues at coordinate 43,643,185 of NC_090282.1, forward strand.
AGGTTATTGGTCCATAAGCACCTATACCAATACATGCATACATGCATACATCGTAAAATTTCATAAAATCTGTCATAACTGACCCAGTAATTAATTACAATTAATAGGCTTTAACGAGAATACTTGTAAGTTCCTAGTCAGAATATCGCATCCCAGACATTAAACAGGTATGAGCAACTTATAGCAGACGAAAACCAATGTTAACTGGGTTCAAGCCGTGATCAAGAAGGGTTCAAGTGGGTTGTCTGGGGTTTGAAATCAAACACTAGCACAGTCACATTAAACACCATCCACACATCTTTACAAACTCCATCCTATCGTGATAACAAAGTATGTGTTAATATCAAACGTGTACAGCCTAGTTCGTTGACGTTGGCTTTAAGTTGATTACTAGACACAACGTTAATAACCCCAAGTATTATATTGCTTGATAGTGGCATATGATTTAATGAATATTTATTTTGTATGGATAAACAGGGATTACATCATTCCGTGACGGTGTTAAAAAGTCAGCTCATGTTTTCGGCAAGACGACATGAAAAACGAACGCAATTGTCATCCATCATTAGTCGGCTTTTGTCTTTAGGCCTCCCTCTGTCGTCACCTTGCTCAAACGAACGAGCCTTTTAACTCACTGAATAATGCAATTTGGTCTGATATACTAGGATAAATGTACAGACATTCCAGCGTAATGCGTCGTTAGCTGCTAGCATCATAAATAATTTCTAGAATGAGTTAGTACTTCAAAGACTGCCACCTCTATATTGCCTACTTGTTCCCAGCAGTAATACACTGCACTCAAATCTGCATCCCACCATCCTCTATCAGAACTTCTCTCACCATCCTTGCTGGGTGGATCCTCATTGACCTACTGACGTCGCTCACCCACAGTTCCCATCCTCTATTGTTGACAGTCCCTGGAAAATGACTTAATTTACCCGCACTTTCCACCTTCGTGTTATCGACTTTCTTTGCTAATACCTGACTTTATTTACTCGCAGTTCCCATCCTCACGTTATCAACATTCCTCGCAAACACCTGACTTTATTTACCCGCAGTTCCCATCCTCCTGTTATCGACTTTCCTTGCAAACACCTGACTTTATTTACCCGCAGTTCCCACCCTCCTGTTATCGACATTCCTTGCAAGCACCTGTCTTGTTACGTTCCCTTTTCCCACCCTCACATTGCTGATGGCTCTCACGAACACCTGACTCCACCAAAACCAAGTTCCCAACCATTGTTGACGATCCCCATGAACACCTCACTCATCCCAATATTGGGACTGAACATTTGAGTGTTTTCTTAATTATTTTCTGTGAGTAACTTACCATCCAGTAGTATAGGATCCTCTTGCAATGCCGGTCATCTAGATGCTGGTTGTTTATAATGTAGCACTGGCCGTTGGAGAAACTACCATTACTCCATCTCTCTACATACTCCAGGGCATTGCCCTTCAGTACGTACACCTCCAGCTGCTGAAATACCAGAATGTGTATCAACCTTGTTAGAGCTCTTGCTGAACCAGAGAAACTATTCCTCAAACATTTACAAGAGTATTCCTGCCACAAGAACGTTCACTTTATCGATATTTACAAGTGCAACCATTTACCTACACAGACTGTACATAAACTGTGAAACAGATGAAAACATGTATTTGATTCGATCAAAAATTGCAAAATTATCAAAATTGTACTCATCTGGGAAAGTCACCTAAATACTGCAAAACGACTCTACTCCATAGAACAACTACCAGTATCCAACAAACCCCCACCGATTAATAACTTCCTCTTAGTTCAATGTTTAGCCACCATCACTGATCTTTTCTATAACAACTTTGATTTCCATTTCTTGTGATGATTTATAGTGAACGAAACGGTTGTCATGCACCTGAATCCTAGCACAATAAACTAACGACTGCACCAACCTCGTCCGTGCTAATGTCGCTTTCTTCCACTACATCTTCTGATAATGTGTCCCCGACTTTGGCTACAGCTCGCTTGCTCGATCGGGAGAATAACGCCCTACCTGTGGTTAACAGGACGCAATTACAAAATTATACAATTTTCCCATGTACATTAATCTTCGAATTGAAATGGGGTACTAATTTTGCTTAGTTTAAATAACAGTTCGTTACATGCATCTCAATTAAAATATACAACGACAGGTTAGGACAAAATACAGTTCCTTATAAAAATAAATTACTGAATATGGAACAGTCACTGAACATTGGACAGGGCCGTGCTTGAGGTGATCCGTTTTCTATAAGAGTGATCTGAGACTTTATTATGGTGTCTCTATGTTGCTTTGAGTATCGAGGTAAGAAGGTGCGAAGGTGACTTATTTGAGTATCCCCGAACACTTCTGAGAAGGAACATACCCATATTTCCAGCACTGTACTTCCTAGTCTGACTTTGTGGCCGATCCCTCCAGTCATTGAACGCCTGGCGGAACACTAGCGGTTCGTGCCCCTCCAAAACTCGGAACACATTCACATTGCTGGGGTATTCCTTATGTTCTGCGAATGTCTACGCGATTAAAACAACACACCGTGAAATGTTGGAAAGTTTGAAAATGAGAAATATCCTTGGTCCCTGATATAAATATATACTATATTTTGTATGTGCTCACGGGGCAACGTAAGATAAAAAATAGCTTCGCGACAATGAGGGTCACGGCAGACGCTGTCCTTAAGTTAAACGTCGGGACCTTTGTTTCACCTTAACATATATGATCGATTTGTTTCCCCCTTTTGGAAGCAGCTAGCATGTCCATTTTACAAAGGTCACAGGGACGGAAGGGTAGACTACTGCTAAAGGCCCAGGTTCGATTCCCCACAATAACAAATACAATAAGTGAGGCATATTTCTGGAGTCCCCCACCGTGACATTATAGATATATATTGCAGGAACAGTCATAAATCACTCTCACTCACTCAGTCATAATGTAAGGCAAATTTGATTGAATAACCATGAAATACGTACCTTTCCCCTAGATATAGCATTGCTAACCTCGGAGACCGGAGCGTGAGATCCCACCCACAGAAACAGCGGGTTGTCCGGTCCGGTGTCCAGCAGGTAGCACGACTACAGCAGATCACATTTATACTCATTTCTGAACATGTGTTCTTTGTTCACAGGTAGCACGACTACAGCAGATCACATTTATACTCATTTCTGAACATGTGTTCTTTGTTCACAGGTAGCACGACTACAGCAGATCACATTTATACTCATTTCTGAACATGTGTTCTTTGTTCACAGGTAGCACGACTACAGCAGATCACATTTATACTCATTTCTGAACATGTGTTCTTTGTTCACAGGTAGCACGACTACAGCAGATCACATTTATACTCATTTCTGAACATGTGTTCTTTGTTCACAGGTAGCACGACTACAGCAGATCAGATTTATACTCATTTCCGAACATGTGTTCTTTGTTCACAGTGGATATATTATATATCTTAAACAGCCTATACAAAACCAGTAATGTGCATTTACTTATACAAGAATGTTAGATTTACATAATTGCGTCCCTTAGTCCCGCCAGGATCTGATGCTGGTCATGACCTATGGCTTGTCCCCGGTATAATCGAGTGAATGGTTTCTCAAAACCGGGAATTGTTCTCTTCACCGTTAACCAAATTATCATATGAATCCGTCATAAAATTGAAACATTGCCCAGATGGTTATTAAACGAATGAGCCCACTCAGAATGAGAGAAAGTGGCATGTGCATATACCTACCGAAGACACAAGGTATTTGTACTGGAGAGGTTTCCGTGCAGCGTATGGCATGTCATACAGCACCCGATCTCCGCTCACCCTGGGGAGTAGAGGCCCACATATAATCATTCACACAATACTGTCAACGCGTGGATCCTATGTCAACGCGTAAGTATGTGATTGACGTGCGTCGACTGGGGATCGGCTCATGGATAGGATGGCTGGGGAATTGGTTCGGTATTAGATGAACATCACGTTGACGAAGACAAATGAAAATGTTGATGAAGACGAAGGCATAGTTTAGTTGTTCAGACTTCTTTAGTTGGTTTCACAAGACATGACAAACAAGTATACATGAAAGAGGTGAGCGGACTTCCAGCTCAACACACGGGCCTTTCCTCCGAGCGGCATAATCCTGCTCGCGGTCGTCCCTACAAGGACAGTCGGAATGCCGGTCTCCACACTCACATCTCACCTCCCAGTATAGATGATTATACATATATATAGTTTTTTAACAACAATAGACAGGCAAAGATTCAACAGTGGACAGATAGAGAAACTTCCTTCTACAGTTGGTGTGATGACAGACACAGCCAAGGGGGATGGCCAATAAAGGCCATAAATGTCATATACAGTAATTAATGGAAGTGACAAAGAGGAACAAGGTAGCTGACAAAACAATGTACTCTGCGGTAGTGATAAAGATCAAGATTGTAGATTGAATAAAAATAACTAAATATCATATAGCCTACCTACCTAGTTTTATGTCTTTAGAAATATTTGGACATGGCTGTCCTGAAGTAGACACTATAACAATACTGGCTTTGACCGACGGAGCGGATAATCACTGCTATCACTAGAAATTACAACAAGTCTTCTCTTGGTGGCACCGATTATATATGTACTTAAGAGTAAATCAGCTTCTAAATGCCGCTTAAAGAAATATTTACACTACCCATCAAAAGATTAGACTCACTTGTGTAAACTTAGCCACTTTCTCCAATCCGCTGTTCTAAACAGGATGTTGAAAAATATTCCATACTGTGCTGTTTACACCTGAACGGATGTATAATAAAACGAATTCGTAACGGTGAAAAGATTACTGTCATGAGTTCAATAAATGATGAAATTCAGTGAAAATTGGCGAATCCTCAGTGAATGCTTTAACTGAGTGTAAACTTTTGATGGGTAGTATACGAGTCTGTTACCTTACCGGTGAAGTGTGATCGTTTCCTCTGTGCGGTCAGTGCACGAGTGCCCATTCATCTGATTGTGGACTGGCGACTCCTCCCGCTCGTCGTCCAGCTTCTTCAGGAATGACTTGTTCAGTTCCTCGTCTTTCTCGTCTATAGAATAACATGGTTACATTCAATATTCCTTTTTACGTGTGTCAGCACCCGTGGGTTTCGCTACATTTGGGCTTTCCTCCCACATCGAGTACGCCGCCATACACCTGGAATACTGTTTACAGAGGCCTTACAATCAACTCACTCCCTGAAAATTCCACTAGATGTAATACCTAGTTTAACTAATACAGTATTATATAGCAGGTTTGTGGCATATCTAATACATATATCAGTTGGGATATTCTCTCTTGCACTGATGGAGACAATAATCTGGAATATCTTGTAACCAAAGAAAATTTAGAACCATGTGCAAAAGCTATATATTTCTAAAACATGAGGGGAAAAGAAAACAAGGTTTGGAACCCTGATGCCTTGTAAGGCATATCTGTTACTTTCCTGTGTCTTTTATAGGTGAAAGAAAAAAACGCTCTTGGCTATATAGTTCTATTCCTGGTACGAACTGCTCTGAACATGCTATAAGATGTTGTGTAGTATTCATGATGACTGCGCGATGTCACATACCAATAACGACAACATGCGCTTTCCCTTCCCTCTGCCAATTACGTATTCGCCGAGCCACCTGAATAGCCTGAAAACAGAGAATCACGTAGTATGATATCTTTACAATTACGCTTCAGGAACAGATACAAAGCATATCCCGAGACTACGGATGTTCCTCTACCTTGACACGTGTGACGTAGCCGCACTTGCTGCCGATCCAGACGTAGACGCGAGGGTATCCGTCCAGAATGACGGCCACAGAGGGGTCAAGCGCTGATACTTTTGGCCGTTCCTGAAACACACCGTCAGTATATGAGTGAGTTTTACGCCGCACTCAGCAATATTCCAGCTATGTGGCGGCGTTTTGTAAATAATCGAGTCTGGACCAGACAATCCAGTGATCAACAACATGAGCATCGATCTGCGCAACTGTGTACCGATGACATGTTTCAACCAAGTCAGCGATCCTGACCACCCGATCCCCGGCAAGCATGGGTTGCTGAAGGCCTATTCTACCCCGGAACCTTCATATCCCTCAGTATATGAAAGATAATGCAAGTGTATTGTGTCTATTTTTAATTATAGCCTTTACAGAACATATTTGGTAGAGTAGTCATAGTAAAAGCGACCGTTGGTATAAAGTGAAGTCTTTTCGGTGTGTATGCTTCTATCCAAATTCTGACTGAAACGTTTCGTTACTGAGACAGTTACAGGAACACTTCGTTGCAATATTCCAGCAGAGGTTTAAGAAATGCTTCACATTTTGCCCCCAACTGATTGAATGAGTGAATGAAATAATCAGCGACGGGAATACCCCATGAGCTGTATGCAGGTACATACGCAGGCGGCCCGGACATGCTTCCTCCCCGTCACGACATACAGCCGCTTGACGTAGCGAGCGGTTCTGGAGAGGCTGGTGTGAGGTCCTCCCTCCAGATATCTGGAACACACGACCACGCCCAGAGGGGACGTAATGGGAACAATGAAGCTTTAAACAGCAAATAAACTATTCATGGAGATACGACACATATTCCTCATAGTTTGTAATCATATTTGTCACTTATACCTTCATGAATTGACGTATATTCTGTTCCCTTGAAGGTAGCTTTTTTATATAAGGCATTTATAAGCACTTACACATTTATGCATTTGGCATCTGATAGGCATACACTGTGAAATGAATAGTATTGCCAACTCGTGTATGTGGTTTTGTAAACTATCATTTATCACAGACGCATCCACAATGAGGTCGGGATACCCGAAACTAGTCAATACTTACACAAGTCCCTCTGGGAACAGGCGTAGGAAGCACAATGATTCATGACCTTGCACCTACACAAAGAAAAAGACAACGATCACAGCTAGTCTAATGCAAAAGACAAGGTAGGTAAGTTTGGATAAAATAAGTAATTAAGAAATCAGTGAACTACTAACTTGCCGGATATACGCATGTATATATTCACATGTACATATTCATATACGTCTTACCTCCCTTGAGAATATACTGGCCCGACAGACTGTGGCATCCAGCTCGTGCGCAAGGTCATGGATATTGGTCACATCATTCTGAAACACAGAGATGACGATAGAGTGGACATTCTGAAACACAGAGATGACGATAGAGTGGACATTCTGAAACACAGAGATGACGATAGAGTGGACATTCTGAAACACAGAGATGACGATAGAGTGGACATTCTGAAACACAGAGATATCAGTAGACGGAGGGTGGACATTCTGGAACACAGAGATGACGATAGAGTGGACATTCTGAAACACAGAGATATCAGTAGACGGAGGGTGGACATTCTGGAACACAGAGATGACGATAGAGTGGACATTCTGGAACACAGAGATGACGATAGAGTGGACATTCTGAAACACAGAGATATCAGTAGACGGAGGGTGGACATTCTGGAACACAGAGATGACGATAGAGTGGACATTCTGAAACACAGAGATATCAGTAGACGGAGGGTGGACATTCTGGAACACAGAGATGACGATAGAGTGGACATTCTGAAACACAGAGATATCAGTAGACGGAGGGTGGACATTCTGGAACACAGAGATGACGATAGAGTGGACATTCTGAAACACAGAGATATCAGTAGACGGAGGGTGGACATTCTGGAACACAGAGATGACGATAGAGTGGACATTCTGAAACACAGAGATATCAGTAGACGGAGGGTGGACATTCTGAAACACAGAGATGACGATAGAGTGGACATTCTGAAACACAGAGATGACGATAGAGTGGACATTCTGAAACACAGAGATGACGATAGAGTGGACATTCTGAAACACAGAGATATCAGTAGACGGAGGGTGGACATTCTGGAACACAGAGATGACGATAGAGTGGACATTCTGAAACACAGAGATATCAGTAGACGGAGGGTGGACATTCTGGAACACAGAGATGACGATAGAGTGGACATTCTGGAACACAGAGATGACGATAGAGTGGACATTCTGAACCACAGAGATATCAGTAGACGGAGGGTGGACATTCTGGAACACAGAGATGACGATAGAGTGGACATTCTGAAACACAGAGATATCAGTAGACGGAGGGTGGACATTCTGGAACACAGAGATGACGATAGAGTGGACATTCTGAAACACAGAGATATCAGTAGACGGAGGGTGGACATTCTGGAACACAGAGATGACGATAGAGTGGACATTCTGAAACACAGAGATATCAGTAGACGGAGGGTGGACATTCTGGAACACAGAGATGACGATAGAGTGGACATTCTGAAACACAGAGATATCAGTAGACGGAGGGTGGACATTCTGAAACACAGAGATGACGATAGAGTGGACATTCTGAAACACAGAGATGACGATAGAGTGGACATTCTGAAACACAGAGATGACGATAGAGTGGACATTCTGAAACACAGAGATATCAGTAGACGGAGGGTGGACATTCTGGAACACAGAGATGACGATAGAGTGGACATTCTGAAACACAGAGATATCAGTAGACGGAGGGTGGACATTCTGGAACACAGAGATGACGATAGAGTGGACATTCTGGAACACAGAGATGACGATAGAGTGGACATTCTGGAACACAGAGATGACGATAGAGTGGACATTCTGAACCACAGAGATATCAGTAGACGGAGGGTGGACATTCTGGAACACAGAGATGACGATAGAGTGGACATTCTGAAACACAGAGATATCAGTAGACGGAGGGTGGACATTCTGGAACACAGAGATGACGATAGAGTGGACATTCTGAACCACAGAGATATCAGTAGACGGAGGGTGGACATTCTGGAACACAGAGATGACGATAGAGTGGACATTCTGAAACACAGAGATATCAGTAGACGGAGGGTGGACATTCTGGAACACAGAGATGACGATAGAGTGGACATTCTGAAACACAGAGATATCAGTAGACGGAGGGTGGACATTCTGGAACACAGAGATGACGATAGAGTGGACATTCTGAAACACAGAGATATCAGTAGACGGAGGGTGGACATTCTGGAACACAGAGATATCAGTAGACGGAGGGTGGACATTCTGGAACACAGAGATGACGATAGAGTGGACATTCTGAAACACAGAGATATCAGTAGACGGAGGGTGGACATTCTGAACCACAGAGATATCAGTAGACGGAGGGTGGACATTCTGGAACACAGAGATGACGATAGAGTGGACATTCTGAACCACAGAGATATCAGTAGACGGAGGGTGGACATTCTGGAACACAGAGATGACGATAGAGTGGACATTCTGGAACACAGAGATATCAGTAGACGGAGGGTGGACATTCTGGAACACAGAGATGACGATAGAGTGGACATTCTGAAACACAGAGATATCAGTAGACGGAGGGTGGACATTCTGGAACACAGAGATGACGATAGAGTGGACATTCTGAAACACAGAGATATCAGTAGACGGAGGGTGGACATTCTGAGACACAGGTATAAGTAGACGGGGGTGGGGGGTGGGGGGTGAACATTCTGAGACACAGAGGTGTCATGATCAGCAGACAAAAATCTGGATATTCTGAACTGCGGGGTGTCAGTAGAAGGAAGAGTCACACACCCATCAATGTACTCTCAAATAGACTAAAGAAAGATGTCGTCGTGCAACGTACCTCTGTCGCATTCTTTCCGGTCCAGAAATGTAAGGAGGATGTCTTGTCTTGCGAGATCTGAAACCAATATGAAAGTGAGCTAACTCACAATATCAGATTTACACAAACTGTTTCCGACCAGCATATTTCAATAAAAGCAAGATATCAGACGTATCGGACATATTCAACATGCACACCATATTGGACCTACAGGACATAACCAATAAACATACCGCGCACTTGGCATTAACCAGTTGACAGCTATTACATGGGTTGTCAATTGCACCAGCTGTTACGCATAATTACACGAAGGAGACAAAATGATGTTCGACATCATCAAGACATTTCTGCTGAAAGAAGAGGAGAGGAACATTTCCGGCTGTATGAAGAGCATGAATATGTATGTATGTTTGACGCCACACACACACACAACTATAAAAGTTTGACAGCCGTCTGTAAAGACTCGGATCTCTCCGGGGAATGTGGTGATAGACATCATATACGATCCGAGGACAGAGCATGTGTTTATGAATCACAGTCAAACAGTGATGATAACTGGTGTTCGCGAAAAGGTGGACTCATCTTGCCCCACCGGTCTCATTCGACATAAACATATGGACATCTCGTCAACTGCTCACAAGAAATAATTGAGTACATATGATATATAAGTGGAAAAAGGGGATTACATCGGACATCATTTTGTGATCAGTGTATCATAGTTTTAAATGCCTTCCACATGCCTACCATCAAACGTTGTGAAAGGTTTACTGAGGACTTGACACAATAACTTACTACATCAGAAGATATTACGCGCATTACCGGTAAATGCAACGCTAGTGTTCACCAAACACATCAATAAAAGCTTGGGTGGTGTAGCTTGTAAATTCGGAATGGAGACATTATTATCACCCTTTGTTAAACACGACTCGAACTCGATATGAAAAATAGCACAAATACCACCTGTCCAGTAATGAGATTGAACTTTGGAAATGTGGGAAATAGGTTCCCCATAAAAAAAATTCTGTCTCATTACTTTAAAATATAAACTGTGTGCTCATGTTTCATAGACTAAGTGTCATTTCGAAAGTTCTATAAAAGAGTCGCCGCGAACCGATTGATTAGCATGGACTACAGATGTCACATGAAACATCATGGTTGACAAATGGCAAGGTGGGTCCGTGTTTGAACATACTGATGCACTGCGAATTCATCATTACAACGCTGTCATTACAAACTGTTCCCAGTGGTGGCAATACACCCACTTCTTTAGATGTGGAAACTAACTTGTCTATACGTTTAGAACGATCCTCAAACCGATCTCCAGACTGAGACATAAATTGGGAATTGATTTGTCAAACACGGATGTATGTGTGCACATATCTCGCTCTGTACAGGTCGCGTCTGAGACTAACGACTCCATGGAGCGGACATAATATAACGATTCTTCGCATGACATTCAGTATTTGTCCGGATCAAAAGTCTCCCTAATCTGCGAGGTAAAAGTAATACGGTCCGGCTCCTTAGCTTCTGTCAAGGAACTCCATCTTATATCCCCTCGTCACAGGAACAGTCTAACTTACGCGAATCGACCTGTGTAAATAGTTCGATCTGTGATAGTTCGCGTCTGAATTCTATATATGGGTTACAGACAAGTGTGTAACTAATTGTTGAGGCTAACAGACGGTTGAACCACTCGGATGTTGGACAGGCTACAAGTTGGGATGAAATTCAATAGGGAATGTACACACTAACAGGAAACCATTACTTAATGGAGATGTATTCACAGCACTATTAACGTATACGTCAGGCTATACATAATATACATAATATACATTATACATAATAGATATACATAATATACATTCGCGGTATTCTGAACACTTGACACAGGCATAGTTCATCTTTATTTTCTCTTTTTAGTCTGATGTGATTGCGCTGAAATAGTGCTAAAAGCTGCGTAAAACTTAACTCACTCACTGTTTTAGTGATTTTGATATACTTGTGGAACATCATATACATACATATATCTTCGGTCGTATGTTACGGCACATGGAAGATCATTCTCAAGTTGAAAGAGCAAAGGCTATCTCAACCGGCACGCCCTTTATGCCGGCACTATTGGTCTGTCCTAACGAATGCCGGTTTAGAGGGCTTCTTTCCACTGTAATTACAAAAGGCGGACAGACAAGTCAGAACCGCGGTATCTACCTATTACACACCGGTATCCCAGTCAGTGTCAGTGCATCATGATAATAAGGGACACACTGACGTTTTTAACGTTTGCCGGAAGCAGATGAAACATTGCGGCTTTCAAATGCATAAAACATTACATGTTTCAGGCCTTGTGATAATCGCTTCACGTTAGGATTCAGAACGTTTTCCAAACGTACTGGCGTTGCAGTTGGCGACATCATACAGCTTGTCGGCATATACCTAGCCTGTCGGGACTGTTGAATACAGAGGGCAACCTCTTCATACACAGAAACATATATCATGATCGATGTTGTGTTATTCCCTATCATTTCTGCCTATCAGAGCGTAACCTACCCCAGATTGTCACAACCTTCAGTGCAGGAGATCGATTTCTTAACGCCAAGTAAACAAATATATTAAAGCCTTTAGAAGTAATGCTTATCTCTAAATTGCTGCTTAAGGGGACCGTGTTAATGAGCTTATTTGTGAAAACTGATTTCATGCTTGGAGCCACAACGACAATACCTTATTTCCTGGCCAATAGCAGTGCTTGGTGCTGGAGGTTACGTTTAAAAGAGTGAGTGGTCATACAGAGCAATCGTTAGCCTTATACAGAAGAATGGTAACTATAGTTCTAGAAGGTATCCTTAATACATACATAGATATCGATAGCATGAATTATATGAGATGTTTACATTACAAAAAAGCGTAAACAAATATAGGAATGAGGTTCTTGAGAGACATGAAGAAGTTGGTTTTCAAGTATAAGACAAAATATCATGGATGTTGTCTATACACCAAAGCAGACGTTGACAGTATATGCAATACAGAAGAAGTTGACATCCATAATATTTTGTGCTATATATAAATGGGAATGTGTTTCTGCCATACAAAATGCCCCCCGTCATATTTATTGTACTTCTTAAGTGTCCATAAATGTATTTACAGTTAAAACTTGCAGTGTCGAAGAATTGGGTATCCTCCAGGTCCTTTTTATATTGTGTGAGCCTAAAAGACATAGATCCTGTCATAAATGGTTTGAAAATATGTTCTTCGTACTTGAGTATTTTGAGACGGTCTGAGTTCAATTACATTTCGATGTATAAAGAAACTATTGTGTCATTGCATTTTCTCATATTGTTATCTGATGACGCACGACGAGGACATTCCGAAACAGCCTGAACAGAGAAGAGAAGAATCTAATATATCAACAGGAATTTAGATAATTTAAGCTCCCTCAGCAGTTTATGTCAGTATCGGTTGGAACCATACCCTGATCGGATATTGATGGAAGCTTTGATATACCATCTAGGGTGTAGAGAAACATGAAGCGAGGTACTAAAGTGGACAATCATCGGCTTTGAGGGATCTCTCAGGATTTGCCACAAAGCTACTCGCTCTGGAACGACCGTGAATGCCACTTTGTGCTTCGGGCAACAATAACGATAATACACCCATTGTACAAGCAATGGGTTCTCAAGAAGGGACATTATCCGTTATTATTAAAGCCTGACGTGTTACCCTGCGTCTTAGTGCAGATTTGACAGTGAGATAGATTAACGGCATATTTGAGCATATGGAAATACATTTTAAAAGTAAATGTGCCTTGAAAAATGCCTATAACAGATATCAAATGATACACATCACATCTTTGTTTATAGAGCTAACATCTATTATAACCGTTTACAGTAACAGGCGTTGACTAAATGTTTCTCGTGACAGCAGATTTCGGAATAAAGTTTCTCAACCGACATGTATGTTTAGGGACTAGGGATAACCCGAACTACTAAAATGTAGTACAACATACGGAGAACCAGGTTCTGAAAGTATATTGAAACGAGCACTCAATTCCCATCTTTTTATATACTGCTTTTATTGTTCCCAAGGGTACATCATTGAGACACCAGTTCACATTTTACAGTTTGGTAGATAGAGTTCTAAAATACACAAAATTAACATTTTCACATAAAAGATTGACTGAATATAGATTCATATTTCCTTGTTAAGTTGGGAATATAGATCTCCACTTTCTGTAATGACTTTGAAGACATTGTACATTGTAGAGATTTTTTTTATCGCAATGAACTTTTCTACATTGAAAATTTCTCTGAAAATATACATGAACCATGACGTTTTGGAGTGTATTGGTTAATCCCACATGAATGGATACAGTAAGGATAATATGGTTTAATTATCTGTCTGTGTATAATGTTCCAAACCAAACAACCTATTTTGTTATTATAAGTGGATTCTCAGTAGATCATTCATCCAGACTCCAAGTTCATTCCAGAATGTTTGTGTTACTGTACATTCCCAATAAACATAACAAATACTCTCTTCAATGTAAATACATGTAGTTCATCTTAGTATAGATAATACCGTGTAAAAACTTGTACTGGAAATCAAGTACATCTAGTTTAACATTTTTCAAACCAGTTCTATAAGTGATAAAAATCTAATTCCAATCAAAAGTAATATTACCAAAAGATTCTTGTCGTTTAAGACACATTTTAGGTAATCTAGATCGCAAGTCCATTTTGCCCATCTTGATCTGTAGTACATTGTAAGGAGCGTTCATTCTACTAATTAACAGATGTAATACATTGTAGGGATGACTCGTCCTACTCATTAAGACTCGTTCTACCCGTCTGTTGTACATTTAGGCCAGGAGCATTAGCCACAAACAGTAGGTAACATTGGAAAAAAGTAGTAGAAAGCTGAATTTTTCAGGAAAGCTTCAGAACATCATTGCCATGTGCAAAGTACAAAGTTCTGGAAATTCTACCTTGTGACATTTTCAAGATGGCAGCCAAAATCATTAAAATGATTATGCACACGGACATCCTGTCAGTAATTACGTCATGTGATATATCAAATGAAAGCTCATCTCACACGGAATCTAGATATATTACTTTTAACATTACACATACATAAGGCAATAAAAAATGGCATGATAAAAACACATTTGATGCTTGTGCTTTTGGTCAAATTTATTAAAATGTCTACTATGGCTGACTTAATACATTTACAACTGTTATTGATGAACAGAATTACTACCCTCTCAAGATAGATGCTTTTACTTTTTTCTTGAAAAAAATTACCATTGAATCCATGTGGAGGTGATAAGCATATACGATATGTTGTCTGGTAAGCAGTACAGGAAGTGCATTTCTCTGAGAAAAACAATGTCACCGGTGGGATGGGAAATTATGGATTTCGTCATGATTTTTCCAAAACATTTATGTAAATTTTGATTTTGAAACAATTCAATGACTTTACGGAACAAATAACATAGATAAGATGTGAACTTTATTGAAGTAAGAGTTGAAAACTGACAGAACAACATAAAACACAACACAATGACGGAGAGTTGCTGAATGCCAACCTGTGCATCATGACGTAATTATTGACAAAATATCTGTGTGTATAATCATTTTGATGATTTTGGCGGCCATCTTGAAATTGGCGACCATCTTGAAAATGTCACAAGGTAGAATTTCCAGAACTTTGTACTTTGCACATGCAATGATGTTCTGAAACTTACCTGAAAAATTCAGCTTTCTACTACTTTTTTCCAATGTTACCTACTGTTTGTGGCTAATGCTCCTGGCCTAAATGTACAACAGACGGTTCATGTCTAATGCTTCCTGCCGAATTGGAAGGAACACCCCTTCTACTCATTAAGATATGTAGTATATTGTAGTGACGACTCGTTCTACTCATTAAGATACGTATGCACGATGACTCGTTTTATCCATCTGTAATATATTGTAAGGAACAATCGCTCTACTCACAAAGATATGTAGTACAGTGTAGGGATGACTCGTTCTACCCATCTGTAGTACATTGTAGGAATGACTCGTTCTACCCATCTGTAGTACACTGTAAGAAGGAATTGTTCTACGCATCTACCCCCTGGTGTATGGAAGAATCGGTCACCTCACCTGGTGCACAAGGAAGAGGAAGAAATTTAAAGCTACCGACCTGTAGTACAATGTAGGCCGTTCCCTCCAGGAGAAATCCGTGGTCGTTTGCTTCTACCAGATGTAAGCGCCGACCCTTAAACAGAGAAAATGTGCCTTTAGAAACAGTCGGAACTCGGGATCCACTCTGCGTTATGTAGTGGATTTTATTTTTTTAAAAAGATACTTCGACGTGACGTCAGCCCTCAATACACTGGAACCCGTCCAGTTTATCTTTAGAATGTGGGTATACTGACGTGGTGCCTGGCATAGACAAATGTGAGGCACGAGACCCTTAAACGCATTGTCCTTTCTGTTTTTACCGCCACCATGTCGATTATGTCACTCTAAGTTCTTCCGACATGCCCACTTGACTAGGATAAACAACTAAACGGCAATGAATGTACTAATCGACGTTTGTTACTTGCTTCACGCCACTGTCAGCAAGTTTACATCATTGTAACGGCGGTTTGTGAGCCAAAACTGGACAATCCAGTGATTGACATCATAAGCATCGATCACAGCAATATTGACATATGATGGCATGTATCTACCAAGTCTCTGAGCCTGACAACTCGAATATGATATGGTGACCTGGTATCAGCTGCAAGGATAAGCTGGTTCTGAACAGTTAAGCCTTAAACACATTTTTAATATCACAAAGAATTCTAAACATTTTTTGTTCATTAAGCAATATTTAAACCGGCATGAAACAAACTGGATCTGAATGATCAACTAACGCATGGTCAATGACTCTCAATAGAAATATTCATGATATCAATATTGTTCAAAAGTTTGAGGTTTAACAACATGAGAAATGTCTGAGAATCAATGTCTTAAATCTATGCACCTGTCGACGGGCGCCATCTGGTGAGAATTACCTCCTCCAACAGGTTCCCTATGCCTAACACCATACAGTCAGAATGCTCTGGTCTGCGGAAGCAAATCTGATTATCGGTCGGGGAATCGATGTCTGGAATTCAGAGAGTCACAATTCCACCATCGCAAGAGATACAACCAGACAGCGAAATTGGTATAACTTCTTCATTTATGTAAGCTATAAAACACCTGCAACTTAATGAGTACACAAACTCTCAGCAACATATTGCTTAATGTCTCATCGTGGACACTTATGGACAGATTGTGTCCCCAGCATCATAAGCTGATCGCACAGTTGCCTACCACAGGGCCGGTGTTCATATTATTTACAGACCGTTAATATTACATAACCGGAATATTACTGAATGTGGCGTAAAACATGGACTGGCTGTTTCCATCACACTCAGCCTTAATACCAGGCTGGATACTTAGATATCGCCCTGAGCGAAACAATCCTCTTCCAATTCCCTTTGCGATCAAAAACGAAAAACCAGGAATCTAATCTCACGACATCGGCAATGCTTACCACACTTGAATTTTATCTGAAAACTAATCTATAAAGAAAACACCACCGCCAGGATCACGCGGCATCTTTCTTTGCCGTCACTAGACGTATGAGGCCTGATAAAAAATGCAGGTTTGTCACAGAAGACCAATGCAGGAAGGAGCTGATCACCTTGTCTTCACCAACCATACATTGTGAGAAAGAAGAGCGTACTGTCCAGATAATGAAACCTGTTCTTGCTGTTACTGTATTCAGTGCATGGCAAGATGGTCTCCTAGAATCCATTGTATATTTCTAGCCATCAGTGTATAGAAATTATGCATAGTCCTCATAAAAAGGGACTGTGCGTAAGGACGATGAAGACAGTTTGCTTGGTCGCAAATCTTCCAGCAAATCGCATTCAAGTGCATAAGAAAGTTGTCCCCTTTATACATTCGTCTTCTCGTCTCTTGTGCGGACTCGAGAGTCTAAAAAAGCAACATGAAACCTTTGTCTGAACTACAGAACGATGTTGTCGTTAGTGGATGAGTGCCCAACTCATGAATGTGCCGTTGTGGGGTGGGACTTTACGTCTGTGAAGTCATCAAGTGTACATCAGAGTCCTGACGCCATCGAATGCAGATGATATCGCCAGAATAGGATCGGATAAAGGCAGAGTTTTCTTTAATTGGGAAGAGAGTAGACTCAGAGTTAATAGAATAGAAAATTCTTCACACACATCCGCTATTGAAGTGAACATAAATTAGCATGTCTTTAGTTGATAAGGAGAAATGAATGGTAATCAGTCCTTCATCACCCAGAAGTCTTGAGACATGACGTGTACTTGTAAATTCATTAATCCTTATCGTTTCCAGAGGACACAAAGGCCCATCCAATCAACTTGAGCTCACAACAATACTCTTTCCTAAAACAAAACGAATGCTGATTTGAATTTAAAAATGTCTATTGAATCCTACGAATCAGAAGATATTAAGATTGATAGACCAATTTGTGGCTTTGATGCACCAACGACAGTAATTAGATCGGAGTGCATCGCCTGGTACATTTAATGACATCTTGACAAACACCCATTGACCGAGTTTGAATATTACTGAAGAACATCAGTGCACTAACGACAGACCTGAAATACCTTTACTGAATTCCCGATCATATTTATCATTTATTAATTACGGGGGAGTACCTAATCACTTCAGGGAAATTAGGCGCTGACACGGTACGATGTCATGATTATACATGTACAGACATGGCGTCTAATGTTTTAATAAAGTTCAGTGAACGTGGGGACCTTCTCGAAACGTTATGAGACACTGCTGAAGTTCAGTGAATATCTAGAAAAGTGATGACTAGATACTGAAGTTCAGTGAATGTGGGACCCCTCTAGATAAGTAATAAATGTATTTACCTCGAGTTTCCAGATAAAGAGTCCGGGTATGTCCAGGGACACCTCGCTAAAGGCGTCGATGGCTGCCCCAAGTCCAGATCCGCTCATTGCAGAGCCCACGCGTCTCGAGGAGAGACGTGACCGACAGGAAGCGCGAGTAGTCTGGTTACGGGGATAATCTGGGAAAAAACGACATCAGATATACATACTGCGTGATCACAAGACGATCATAAGCGGAACCTGTCATACAACCTCGATCGTAACCACTACTGACTCTCACTGTAAACTCTCACTGTGTTCCCCAACATTGGTTCACCCTCAACGTCGACTACGCATAGAGCGCTATAACGTGTAGGCAGTTTTACCTTCATCAGAGACTGCACGCATTATACCGTATGATGTAGATGACTTTCCCCTCACTGTAGACTTTGGGTACTGAACTCTGCAGATAGCTTTACTTTCACCTTACACAACAGGCCATATACCGTAACACGTAATTTTGTCCCCACTGTAGGTTAATACTAATACCCCATGTGGTATACTCATTGCTTTGCCTGTATGTGGGTGCATAGGAGTATGTAACCCTGCAGATACGTTTGACAAAGTCTGTGCTAGTAATGGTGTAACCTAATTTTCAATGATAGCTTTGTCTCCATTTGTCGATTAATTGTGTATCCCAAGACTATGGATATTTGTGTCTGTTGGTGATGTATCCTAACCTTTTTGATACCTTGCCCCTGTCGTAGACGATGTCGCGTCCTGGTGTTGCTGGCACAATACAGGTCATCGTCATACAGATAACTACAGCGTGGAAACCATCTACTTACCGACCCCAGTAATGACCTCCCTTTACGCACCTGAATGCATATGGTAATGGGATACGCAGTGATGTACTGTCACTGTCACATATTTGAATCAGGGCTGATAGGCGCTGAATGCGGCATTATTGAATCATGTTAATGGTCTATACATAGAAACCAGTCGCAAACTAAATCACGTCACCCGCCAACCTCATTATCGGCTAAGGGCAAAACCCCAGGCCAATACGAATGAAAAGATCACTTTGTATAAAACAGTACAAGAATAATCACTGAATATATCCTTCCTTTCATAGGTGACATATGAAACATGCCGTCTTTGTCAGTTTTCAATTTAGCTTATGTACTTTCAAATATTTAACTTTGACTATAAAAGTCACGAGAATCCAACGTCATTGATATATAATTCGATACGGGCAAAGATTTCATAAGTCTCCATACCTCACACCAATCCAGAAATGTTCTCTCTTATAACGTAAACCTGCGATGGTCGCACATATATTAGAACGACTTCTTTAGAACGACTCGTTTCACAAAGCGATCATAACATTACGACTTACGTAGACATAAGACAGTGGTAGCAGTACGATCACTTTGATAAGTGGGTCCCAGCGTTCACTTCATATACGTAGTCTACTTACACATGAGGTTGCATCTTACTACTGTATCAGGAAGTCTTATGTCTACAGTTTAATAAATGTGTATCCTGGCCTACAGTACCGGTCCATGGCGGACTGTGTTACATACACATGACGTCATTGGTATACATACCTCAGTTGAAACAGCTACACCACTCCAGCCGCTTCACGACACTTATTAATCAATAATTCTCAAGTGACACCAGAAACAATAGGTATATGACTTCACCATGTCACTCAGTGTCATATTTGTGCTGCCACCGCCCTTCTAGCTAGTGTTGATTGTATCTGCTATGGATGTAGTTTATCACCTGTATAGTGTTGCGCAAAGCTGATGATTGAAGCCCTACGTATACTGTACTCTATAGCAACAGTGATCGGTAGAGAACACAATGCAGTCAAGTGAGATGGAACCTTGATCAATACAAATGCTTGACTATCACCATGTCCCATCAGCGCTGACATGAAGTATATTCACTTCACAATGGTGTCATACAGGGTCCGTTTCATGCTAAACTCTATTAATACTGCTATCGTAATAAGCATGCATCAGTGGTTCTGGTTGTAATCTCCGAAGTAATCTAAAGCAATATTAACATGCATAGGTTGGGATAATCAGTAAATATTTCCATCAAATAGAAAATCTACGTTAAATGTAAAATGTCTGCTCAAATAATCTCACTTGAACTGCCGCACTTGTTTCATTAGCATAATAAAGGTTTTCTTCAGAAATATGTGACATGGCTACGGTTGAAGACAGTCATTTACACGATACGACTGCATAGAAGGGTCGGTGTTATTGGACATCATTATCGTTACATCACGTAGCCCTTGAAGTATTTCGATGGCATAAAACATGAAAATACATTAGGAATTCATGAGACCAAAGATTGCGGCTAAATCGAAATAGTAAAAACGAATAGAGAGAGTAGATAATACACACATATATCACACATGCAAAGAAGTCGGGCTTTATGTTCCACATGAAGTTCAAGAAACATTTGACGATATATTCTTGGAAGTTTTTCGTAAAGGAAATGCTAACCTAAAATATTTACCCTGTAAGATCGATCAATAGAAATCCCGGCATACCAGAGCTCTACATGTATAGATCTAAACGTGGTGGTGCAAGGGCAACGTATTGGCATATATTGTGAGCTGATATGTGATAGCAACCTCGACGCAGTGCCAACAAGGGAGACTCGTCACGCATCGATAGATTATCACGTAGACATTAGGTGTCACATTTACAGGAACAGTTTGTGTTGGAACGTGTGGTCATGTGTGTGTGTGTGTGTGTGTGTGTGTGTGTGTGTGTGTGTGTGTGTGTGTGTGTGTGTGTGTGTGTGTGTGTGTGTGTGTGTGTGTGTGTGTGTGTGTGTGTGTGTGTGTGTGTGTGTGTGTGTGTGTGTGTGTGTGTGTGTGTGTATGTCCGCACGAGGTCCGCACACCTCTCATGTTTTCTCGAATCGTGTCAAGCACATTAGCATGTTGTTGATTGTTTGCTATATGTAGACCGGGAAATTAACTAGTGTCTAGGCAAGAAAGGTTACACTGTCTTCCACAGCATTGCTTGCTCTTATATCATGGTGGCATTTTGCCTGAGTCAAATAGAACAGTGGGTGATAGCGCCAGCAGAGAGCTGCACAGCTACGCAGTGTTAACGCCTGTGCCCCGTTCCTCAAAACGATCGTAGCCCTAAGATGGTCGTAACTCGTATACTTTAACAAAGACTTACGACCGCCGTAGCGCTACGATCGTTCTGTGGAACGGGGCCCTGATCTTCGTTCCTATCGGGTCTAACTAGGGAACACATGGCGACGCGTTACCTTAAAGCGTTGTTGTGAAATGTTAATCCGAACTCCGACACGGTCCTTGTGGTGTTGATTGGTGGTTGAACTAAGGGTTGTATTATCGCTTTGTGTTATGTGAGTATATATGTTGACTAGATTACACTTCCACAAGTACAATCAAACATTATCCTAACTATGACTCATATGTAACGAATGTTCTTAGCAAGCACTCGTGTATGCACTTGAAGCACAACCGAACCTGGCACAGATACACTTCTGAAATGCGCCTAACGTCCCTTGCAACGTCGTCGCTCTCTGAAAGATTGTCCGTGTCGAAGCATCAAGTTTACATCTTTGGCTAAAGTTATCACGTCAAAACATTGATTACAGAACAGTCTCGTTTCTTCTGTCCTGGGTTCCGTCCTAATGCACAACTTAGTGCGATAACTAGTCCAGATTTTTCAGACTAATTTATTTAACTGAATGCATAAATATTAATCAGTATGATTTCATACGTCTAAGCACTTGTGTATTGCAACACTAGGCTCATTCTAATACTTGTAAAACACGACCTACAGCAAGCTCTCACAAAGGGAAACCTAACAATCGTGGAAATCTCAAAACGAGGCTCAGCCGTTTGAAACTTTGGCTGTCTGGTACGGAATTGATATCATATCAATCTCATTGTGCGTTACAGAACTACGCTGAATAAGCGCAAAAAACACAGGTGGTTACAGGTGTAACCAGTGATCCAGATGCATTGTGAATCATTTTACGACCTCGTGATTCGACCTCTAAGTTAAGGTATGTTGCCTAAACCTCAACATAAAATATAGAAATACGATGATATTAAAGTTCAGAATAAAACTTCATTTGTAAATGTCATTTTCTTATGAAACAAGAAATTGGAATTCAGCGTAACCAGAGTTGTTTGTGGTGTCAATTTTCACTTACACAGGAGGAAATTCGGATCGACTGAAAAGTAAGTCACTGTTTGAATAGGGTAATGAGACTTAGGTTTCGGTATGCATGTACATGTAGTTCCGCACATGTAACACTTGAGGGGTGATTAGTGGAACATCCGATTACTCAAAACACGACATGGTTCCAAGAACAAGGAACAAAGGACATCGTTCGTACAGAATGAAGAGATTAAACTGAACTTCAGTGTATACAGATTCTTTCTATCGAGCAACACTGTCCTTATGTTAAAAGTCACCTTAACACACCAGTTTCTGAGGGCTAGCTGTGGAAATACAACGGATCAAAGGTTTGCAGACGGCATATTGGGTTAATAACCGTTGCGTGTGGTACACGAAAGAGTAACTCACCTGAACCCAGAACCCCCTACGATGTAGGTAATGTGCTTTAATTTGCAACTCATAACAATGCGACCCAGGTATATAGTTTGTCCAAGGGATGAGTCGTACTGAGCCAACCAATGGCGGCATTGTTTCAATGGATATCGTTTCTAATTGACTACCTCGAGGCAATCGCAACAGACTCACACCGTAATTCCAGGCTAACATGTTCGTTGCTGTCAGAAACATCAGCCATGACCATACTTCAGCAATGTTTTTTATCAACAGCACGGCGATAAAGCAAGAGAAAACTATTATGCCAAAGTGTTTGTTTGTTAAAATGAAGGTTTGAAAAGGACGCCAAAGATTGACTACCTTTCCTACTGCTAGCTATCAGCAGTACACATACTGAACAGCAAAAGAAACGCAAGTTTCGAAAACGTGAAATCTCAAAAAAAATCTCATGTTTATGTCTTCTATTTCAAAACTTGACAAAAACCATTGTTGCGTTTCTATTGCAGTTCAGTATGTTGTCATTTTCGAGCATGTGGTGGACAGCTCTTATATAGTCACTGACGCCTTAGAAACGATTATAATTACTCCTTTACATGTCTCTCTTCCGTTCCTCTGTCATAGGGGAGCAAGAGAATATTGCTTTACATCGAATAATAATTCTTCGAGCTATTGCTGGCGAGAAATGTCACAAGTAGAAAACCAATATGTTTCTGATGCAAGGACCACGTCAGAAAACTGCGCTTGTATAATCGCAGAACGGCTCTGTGTAATTGGAGCGCAAGATTCTGGATGTTTTTGACCAATACTCATTAACTATACCGAAATTATGTCTGCGAAATTTAAAAGAAGAACATGAAGCCACAACGATGAGTCATTTCGATAGACGCCCGTGGCTTGGACTTGCAGTATGCACGTTTCAGCTTCACACATGAATCCAATCATGTAAACTATCATCCTCGTCGTATGTCATTAACGCCAGAACACAATATATCATTTCCCTGGTCATGATTCATGTAATGACACCACGTCGTGCGCGACTGATATAAAAACATTGATTTTCACCATTCAGATAAGGGGCTGGAGCCAGACTCCCTCTGAAATACACATATGCAATTGAATACGAATTCTTTCTCGGGCTGTCAGTGAAAGGAATGTACGACTCATGGTGGATTTAGAAGTAGGCATGACGTTTAGTGATGTAATAATCACTTCTAACACCCATGTGACAGTGATCAACAATACAATGCCTATCATAACACAGCCTCGAATAGCAATATATACATATACACTTCAAACCTTCCACCCTCAGAAACTACTTTGCTCTAAATGTACTCATTAGAACATCTTACCTTTGAACAAACTCTTGAAGCCGTTGTGCTAGAAGCAATGATTTTAAACAATATCCGACCTCAGTACCCTATGTTACCACTAACACAGGGTGGGAACGAGGTATATAGCTATACTGTCGGTAAGTATTGTAACATGTAACCCTGGCAGGGACAGATCTATCCTGATCCAAGACGCCACGAGGTAGTGTTTATTCCACGATATATTTTCCAGCGTTTAATGGGCGGATTATAGCTGAAACGTGGCCCTAGGAAACCCTGTAGCATACGTGCACTACCACTGCAGGGTTGTATAGCAGGTCCCGTTTATGTCTAGCTTACCAAGGGGCGTTGTACGGGTGGATTATAGTATTATTGTGTAAATGTAGCGCTAGTGTGTCATTATAGTATGAAACTCGGCAAGCACAATAATGTAAACATTGCCTTCTTGCCAAGAATATAATCAACAGGCCATAGCAAGAGACCGGTGTTTGGTTACAGATGTTTAACAAGTGTTGCAAGGCAGTCAAAATGCCTTGTGTGTGTAATATGCAGTTGTTAATTATATAGCATTGTATGAATAGTCAGAAACAGCCAAGTAATGTGAGGTTACATTTGAATTAGTCAAGTGTACGCACCAATGTTTCCATTAACACAAATATAATCAAATCAGACCATGGTCTCAACCGAATCGCTGTTTCCTGAATGGCTATAGCTAGTGGATATAACTGGTTGTAGATAGGAAAGTGTGGAGGGGGTGCTGGTGTTAAATGAAGTCTTCGCGAAGTCGAAGTAGGGTAACCGTTGGCACTTAAACCGTTTAAAAGCGTTAAACTGATGCTGCTCTAACCAGGGGACTATCCGTTTACTATATCTTTCTTATTCATACATGTCATTAACGTCTTGAAGACTAGTGTTTCCTAGAGTGTATTGCCCGTGCATGCACCGTGGGAAATACTACTAGTGTCACCAGAAACATATATGCCAAACAACTGGAATTTATATGACAATTACCATCTGCTGTAACAAAACATATAAATCAGTGAACACACTTACTTTGAGATGAGTGACGATGACAACCACCGTCACGCACTCCACCATATCAGGATTAAGCAAGACAGGAATCCAACTGATTTCGACAATTATTCGCACGACGTCCCAGTAGGAGATAAGTGAAAATTCTGCTGTGTATTGTGCATGAACCGTAGGAGGAGGGGTGTTTCCTGCATTCTGCGCTGAACATTGTCACTGACAGAATAAGTTGTCTACACTTGTCCTTGGTGTTAATGATTAAGTTAGCAATCTGTGACGTTATTAGTTTAATATATTATATTACACGTTTATACCTTAAAGAAAAACTAATAATACTGAAGTCATTCCTGAAAACTAATAGATCTTGAGTAGAGAAACCATTTGTGATAACATATAGCTCGACGACTTCTTCAAAAGTAAATTTATATGTCAAATACCAAGAGCATGGAGCAAGAGTCCTGCATTATACCACTGTTTGATCAGTCTGAGGCCAACCTGCAGGTGAAGCGCGGGTCATTACTTGTTAATCAATAATACAGTAGCCGGTGTAAATTAACCCTAGGCACAGCTGCAGCAAGTTGAATGGCGTTATGTAACAGCACCTACTAACTCTTTCATCGGGTAAATTTCAAACCCTACTCTCTTATGGTGTAGAATCCAGGAGCTAGCGCAACTTCTGCCCATAGAGATAAAAACGGCAACAACAAATTCATCTTTCATTTCGTTACAATTTCTAGTATATATTCTTTTAGAAAGTAAAATGAGGACAAGCCACTGAGATGTCATTAACTTCAGGATAAGTTGCCACACCACCAAATACTAATAGGCGCGTTTGACGAGCCTGAATCTGAAAGAAGCCTGGAAGAGTTACTTCCCTTTGGTCATGCACGCTCTTCAATGATGGACTGGTGCAATGAAAACTCTTGTTCAAATATTAAACAAGAGGCCGCGTAGGCTGAAGCCAGAAGGGGACAGCAGTGGTCCACTGCCACAATCTAAACTGTAACGAGTAGAGTGAAGTGTGAATTTTCAGTTGTGTGGTATTAATACCTTCTTTCACCCGACAGTCCAGGAATACTATTTAAGTGTAGCATATTCAGTTTCCATAGGTACAATAATGTTCCCATATAGAGGACAACTTTCATTACATAACCTCACCATTCTGAGAAAATTAGTATAGCTTCCAGTGTTATGGGCAGAAAAGATAAGTAAAACATGGAACAAATGTCAAGCCTTCCAAAATGACTCAAGCAATGTCCTTTATCATCATCATCATTATCATCACCATCATCATCATCTAGCATTTTACGCTGAGCATCTATCTGACCAACATCACGCCACTTTGAAGAAATAACAATAACCGGTTTGAAATTATTGAGTACAGAAAAGTGATTAACTGGTACCATCTGTTTCTAACTTCACGGAAACACACTAAATACACTTGGTGGATATAATAAGAGCTACACTAAAATAGAAGAAACCTGTCTGTTCCCGTGGTTAGGTAACTGACGTTGGACATATTAATGCGCATGTAATCGATATATGTCTGAAATGGCGTTACACGACCTAAGCAATATTCAAATGAAACAAAGCAAAAAGTTAATTTACCTCCTCATGTTTTCATTAGTTCACCCACTGCCTCAAGTAATTAAAAATATCTCCTCCGACAGTTGACGCATGTAAAGAGTATTATTTACACTTACACCATCTGAACATAAAGCGTGATGATCCTGCAACTCAGTGATTGTCATACGGTCATGACGTGGCAGACGACACAATATTGCGCTCGTGCAACTTGTAATTGACTTTGATTACACGATTGGGTAATCTGATCACGTGACCGAAATGCACCCCATTACACATTACGCTCACACGGTCATACTGTTTTTTTAAAATTATTATTTGTTCATAAATCCCTGGGTATCATGAAACCACGATGAATGGTCTCAGCAGTCGTGATAATACCGGTTTAATTCCGAGAGCTGCCAGGTGTCACTTCAGCCTGATTAGACACAACACAGACGATGTTACGGGGAGTGTCGTGACACGGTGATGGGCCATGTATATTGGATCCGAGATAATTAATGATCAACAAACAGACTTGCACGCTTCGACTGGGCGTCAGTCATAGGAAAATATTACGTGATATCGATATGTGCTTTGAGAGATACGAACCAAGCATTGCAGATAAACAAAGTTCTGCGATTGACTAAACAGGTAAAAAAATACATGTCAGCTTGAATTTATCTGCATCAAAATCTTTGAAAAATGGTCGGATAATTTGAAAATGTGTTTGGTTATATTTCTATAGAAATGAACTGCTGTATATTCTAGATATAAATAATTTATGCAGTATGTGCTGTATGTAACGGTTTTCCTTTTGAGTGTTGTTCAGTACAGGAACCAAATTTCATTTATTGAAAAACTGACCTAGAAATATAACCGGGGAAATTTGGGATTCGAACCAACGATCAAAGCTCACATGCAAGAGAACTGTGCACAATCAATTTTGGCACCATAGCGACTGGATAACCCCCACCAAAACGGAAACATTTCCAAAAATAATATAGGAGCGGGGGGTAGCCTCGCGGTGAAAATGTTCACTGGTCACGCCGAAGTCCTGGGTTTAATTCCCCACATGTGTATGAAATGTGAAGCCCATTTCTGGCGTCCCCGCCATGATATTGCCGACACATTGCTAAAAGCGGTCTAAAACTAAACTCACTCACTCACTCACTCAAAGAATAATAAGGACTATAATTCAATCACAACTGAACATAGACCATCTGTTACAAGTATACACGTGGTCAGATGAACTTATTTACTGTAATGTACATAACACCCGCAATAAAATGAAACAACAGAACCATCCATACCCTACAGATATACACCTGACACATCAAGATTTATTCCCGCTTGACATAGCTCACAGCGTGCCGAGATATACTTAGTATATTCATCGAGGACATTTACCTCCAACAGGGCTCTTCCCTTGTAGCTGTAAACCTCTTCATGTGATTAATGATTTCCATAAACAACTACTATACGCCTTGTCAAGAACAACAAACCCAGTGACAAGTTGCTCACTCGGGGAACGGCAAACGAAACCGATGAGCATGTCCGCAATAAATTATGTTACGATCCCTGTGTAGAGACGGTCACGAATGTTTGATTACAGGGACGACTGCAGCTTGTTACAGTGGGGGTCATATATTACACTTGGGTATACATTAAGCTACATTACTGTAAAGAATGAAGACTTGGTAAAGGGCTTGGTGGTTATATTGGAGATATATTTGTGTGAACTGTACTGCGTTTACTCACGACATTTGCCTTCCCGTCAGTTATTGTTGAGAATGTATTTGTTTAGCTTATCGTACATCGTGTTCGCTCTTACAAACATACCGGTATGCGATCTGAAGATCACGTCGATACATCGACATATTTAGCCATGATCAATGTTCGGCAAAATGCGAATAATGATAGTAGGTGCGGTGCGGTGCGGTGCGGTGCGGTGCGGTGCGGTGCGGTGCGGTGCGGTGCGGTGCGGTGCGGTGCGGTGCGGTGCCATACTCTAGACGTTTAATTGGCCGTTCCTTTAGTGTTTCCCCTGTTTCATCATGACTATAACAATTGTACGTAGTCTATTAGAACTAATCGCTACCCGTGAAGATCCGGGTTAGAATTGGTCTTCAGCAACTTATGCTTGTCGTAAAAAGGTGACTAACGGGATCAGGTGGTCAGACTCGCTGACTTGGTGGATACACATCATTAAATTCTATCGACGTCCATGATGTTGATCACTGGACTGTCTGGCCCTGATTCAGTTTACAGACCGACGTCATATAACTCTAATATTGCGGAGTGCGGCGTTAAACAACAAATAAAGGTAATGAATTAACATTTAAATATGAGAACAACAGCCCATTTGCAGACCTGTGCCATTCTATCAGGAAAAACAAAAGGGCTTTGTGCACCTCTTACTGTGACAAATTGTGAACATAAACAAGAGTGTGTTTTTTTCATGGCCTTAGACCTACTTACACACGAAGCGAGACAGACACGTACACAAGTGATCTCTACAGTTCCTGGACACAACAATACCCCGTTATTGTGAGTTGGGAGCACAATACACATATATATTACACTACACTGTCTGTGGTGTGTGATCGAAGTGATATGCTTGATGATGTGTTCACACTCTATTGTCAGGTCACAATGAGATCGGCGAGTTTTACTTCAGAGGTCTCTCTGACAAAGGGATCAGGAATTCGAGGAATTTTAATTGTGTTTGGAAATATATGAAGTTTGTTTGTGTTTCTACGGGGGAGTAAATGTCACCACCATGATTTACACTGTGACTGTGTTACATGGTTGATTTACTATGTTGTTACAGTATTAGTTTTCTTAGTGCATGCCTGTTCGTGATATCAGATCCTCGCGGCCTCCACAAACTTAGTGTGTTCAATCGGGCTTGGCCTCTAACCGCTTTTTTTCTGACACACCATTCAGTCCCTGTATAATTACTTCTTTGAGTGGTGTTTTAAAAGTTGGGACGCACAAAACTGAACAAACTTTATGGATAACAACATGTTTTATTTCGTGAGCGGGACGTTTGGATACAGGTTTTTGCCATCGTTGTCAAGCAGAATGCCTGCTTAACAACGGTACAAGAATCTGTATCTGTGTCGAAGGTGTTATCCATAAAGCTTGTCCTATATTATTAGATTAATAAAATACAAATAACACATTACACCTGTTTGTACTAAACTACTATCAGAGTAATTATATCGGTTGTCGTTGAAATGGAAGCAAAGCAAAACATATACATTACGCCACTGAATCACAATATAGAAGGGGACCCAGAATTTGTTTATTGTTTATGTTTTGTTTGCTTTGTTATGTTCTTTTTGTATATATTTGAAGTTTAAATTGCTGATTCTGTAGGGGGTAGGATTTATTTATTTATTTATTTATTTATTTATTTATTTATTTATTTATTTATTTATTTATTTATTTATTTATTTATTTATTTATTTATTTATTTATTTATGTTGCGTGTAAAAGAAGTAGGAGGTTGAGGTTGGGGTGAACTGCGCATCATACACAAAGTGATGTGGCTGAGAAGTCACTTACAATGTAATTATAAGTCCCCTCTGTCCTCTTCTATAATTGCTAGTTTAACATATTCAGAACATGTTCTCCTGTGAGCTAATGGGCCATTTCACAAATCTGACACAGTCTATAGTGTTGACACAACTATAATGTGGCGACAGAGGACTGTTAATATGCATTCTGTCTAACTAGAATATCAAAAGGTCTCACGCCACAAGTCTTGTGAAAGAACTGGTGTTCTGACAGTTTAAGAAGAGCATTGTTAAACCGGGAACAGAGGGTTGGACAGAGCTAGATTTGAACATAGTTGCACATTGCAGTTGACCGATGTAGCAGCTCTCATGGTCTGATGGCAGATTACTCAGACAGACTTGCTTTCTCCCGATGAACAAAACGTTCGTAGTACTACGACATGTAGACAAACAATAAGGTCCTCTGCTAGTTCTTGTTGCTCAGGGTCCCGATCAACAACGTCCGTCGCACCACGAAACGTAGACAAACAATAAGGTCCTCTGCTAGTTCTTTCGCTCAGGGTCCCGATCAACAAACGTTCGTCGCGCCACGAAACGTAGGCAATCAGTAAGGTCCTCTGCTAGTACTTGTAGTCCAGAGTACCGATAAAAAAACAACGTTTGCAGCGCCACGACCTTCGAAAGAAGACTATGATAAACTGTAGCCTTTGAGGTCATAATGTTAAGACCGCTTTGCGGATCGGGACGAAGGACTATTATTACTGGGGTATAACATCTGTCAGAAATTCAGTTATTCCCCGACACCATGGGATCTGACCAACGGACGTCTCAAATGTCGTATTTAAAGGCAGCCCCTATAGATATTTGGTGAATTATTAGTTAAGGTAACTATGTATGACAAAGTGACCAACTGACTCTGGTTGTACGGTGTTTTTAGCAATATTGCAACAATATTAGGTCGGGACAAAAAAAAAAACGTAACGGTATTAGATAAGGAAACCCTTCGTGTTCCAAATCACTTCATTAGTCACTCTGTTTATTGTCTTGTAATTGGATGAGAAACTTGGTTTGGTCTGATATATTCCGCCATGCTAACTGTACCAAAACTTCTGCTTAGGGCGTCTTTTTTCACATTCAAGAGCCGTTCATCTGTCTAATCAACCACTCAAAGCTTGAATAAGTATCACAGTTCAACCGTTTGTGCTCTAATCCTGTCGAGAGTGCTGCTTCCCGTACTCTGACTCCTAATTCTGTAAACCATGGACCAGTTAACCCCACACAGTGCCGTTCTAATCCACATGAAGGACCATTAGGCTCGGGGTCTCTGTTGAAGTGGACCTCCAGGCACTCCTTTAGCAGAGTCATTCAAGGCGCGTGTAGGTGCATGGTAAATACATGTACAGCCATAATTATGTTTATGTTGGTGCTTACAGCCGCTTCGTCGTAATGCGTCGTCAAGCCTTCGCTTATCGTAGGCCGAGTTGCTTGAGACGGTATGTAGTGTTAGGTCAATCAAAGATTACCACACCTGTACCAGTACGGCCTCATGAGCACAGTATATAATCAGGCCAACCCGGTGATCAATAACGTGAGTATCCATGGAGTGACAGCTGTCGGAGCACTCGGTAAAGCTCGACCCTTTCCGTAACCGTAAAGGTGGGTTCTTGTTCAATGGGTCGGTGTGGTAGTCATATTGAGGCGTTCGCTTGTCACACCGAGAGCCCGGTTCGATGCCTCACATGGGTACACCGCGTGAAGACCATTTCTTGTGTGTTGCCGGATATTGTTAAAGCGATGTAAAACGCATGTCGCTCACTCTGGTCCAGACCTTACAAGTTAACAACCCGGTCAGATATGACAGGCAACATGCACACACTGACTAAACTTTGCAATATTCCAGCTAAATCACGGGGACTGTTAATAGGCTGTGTCAAGAAGCCTGTAGGTGAAAGCTTGATCTAAGATTCACACCACTGGGCCACCTGACTTACAATCAACCAGATCGTACGACAAGCATGATATACAGGGGACTTGATCTACCCTAAATTCACAACCGAGTGAAAGATGGTATCTACATACATAGCTATGCTTACGCGTGGTATATCCTCACCGAAACCATATACATGTTCTCAAAATACGCTGCAAAAAATGCCAGACGTAAGGTGATCATGTACGAGTGTGACGCCAGTATGAAGAAGTGAGGCCAACAAAGGTACAGCGTGCCATGTAATAAACCACGCAAATCTGACCATTTAAGAAACAGTTATATAAAGGGCAGAATTATCGTAAATATCGATCTGTTACAAAGTAGACTTATCTGAAGGTACAATGGGATCCAGTATTAATGGATTACAGGTGAGCGTATGTGCTAGTATGAAGTGTCTGCCTCTCGGATATCTGTAGGGGTGCACCCGAGCCACATATATCACACTCGAAGGCTAAGAGCCGCGTGTAATTTCGCATAATACTGTGTGATATATCGCTTCTGAATTATGTAAGCCATTTTTACTCAAAGAAAACCGAAGAGCTAAATCCTCGTTATTTTGGAAGAGAAGATTGTGGTGGGGTTGATATGATGACTGTCGTGAGATATTACTCGTTACTATGAGCCATTTGTTTCAGTAAGATCCGTAAATGCATGAAATCAGATGTAGCGCCTTTACCCATCTTCTCGATTAATTCTTCAAAACGTACGTGTCTTTTTTGACCGATTATTATAGTCATTATTGGCAGTTTAGGTTTGCTTTGTTTGCTGTTCAACACCGCACTAAGCGTATCCCAGCTGAATGGATAAATTTCTAAATAATTAATCTGGACCAGACATTTCAATGACTGATCATCTGACCATCATTTAAATCAGAAGACTAACTAAGACACTTAAAAGTGTTCTTAGTAAATTATGTTAAAGGGCGCAATAGATGAATAATTGTTATCTGTAATTCTTCAAAGAGATAAATGATACATATTTATTCATCATATTTAAATTATTTGTGACCTTTACGTGTCACAATAGCGGCAATAATTCTTGTTACAATGTTTTGTTCATTGTTAAATACATCAAACCTTCTACCAAGCAATCAGTCAATGTCAAATAAATTACAAAACGCATTCTTAAAGAAACCAAAGTAATATTGTAACTCAAAATGAAACCTGACACTGGAGAACGAGGCATTCTGATGTGACAAAAGGCATTGCTGCTACCAAATAGGTCCGTTATATCCGCAATGACGATCTAAAAGCAATAAGGCGTAAGGAGGTAGAAGTCAGCCCTGGAGTACACTAATTCTCACCACATTAAGCTGATCCCCGTATTGATCAATCGATCTGAATACCACGAGACATACACAGTATATGTGAATAACACCTGACTTAAACAACTGTCATCCTTACCTGCAACTGTGAGGGGTGTGGCCGGCAGACGCTTGTGGGTCGGGGCCCTCACAGGGGCACTGCTTGATCGTTTTTGTCGCATTTCTCAAATTTCTGTAAATCCCGAAACGGTACCCAATCACCGGACCATCTGACCAACTGCTAGAGCACAGCGGGGGTAAGCACTCAGTCCCAATAAACAGTATATATTTCCAATGAACAATGTTATCAAGCAATTGGACGCTGAACAACGTTCTCAGTTTAAATCTGCTGTTCACAGTGTCCCTTATCACTTTCTTCTCGCGGGTCTTGCCCAGGTGGCGGTTAATATCTGTCAATTGCAAGCCTGCAACATACACAGTAGTCTGTACCGCCACTGTATTATCAACAATCAACTACTATCGGTCCTGACATACCCCACAGTCAGCTGTGCGCTTGTCGTGTATGTTTCGCCATGTTCCTAGGCGAGAGGGCACGCTTTGAAAAGCGACCGGGGTCGCTGTTAGTAATGATAAGTCCATACACGAACAAACGTTTCGTAGCGCCTTCTGTGTCACTGACAAAACACCATACCTCACCAGAATAATATTACAAAGCAGTAATATTCTGGACGGTCGTTTAATTAACTCCGCTGATCCGGTATCACCTGAATAATGGCTCAGTGGCGTTTGGTGGGGAAAGGCAAAGTAGGATTAGGCTATGGTCGCCTCTTTTGATCATCGAATAATATGCAACTGATCCTGTAGGGAACAAATCATAAGTTCCACTGTCACTTTCGTAAGCCGAATTCCGCATTAATGGTAGCTTTGTCACCTGGGCATATACCTGTGGTATTTAGTACTTGACAAAACACATTGTCGCTGTCACTGATGTCTTGTTGACGCAAGCAGTAGAGGGGAATGTCGAATGTATTGGGTACTTTGAATTAAAATATTGTAAAATCTAAAAATAATGTTGTAATCAATATCGTAAATATGATATAGCATGGTTTATCTGTTTGTTTAGCTACTGACCAGTTATTGATAGTAACAGCAACACGCTACAACACACACATGCACGCACGCCACAGAGAGTTGTTACCCGCTATTTCACTAATTAATATGCATTAGATTTATCTTTAGGATTGCACTTTCTGAGTAAAATATTGATAACGGCACTTTTCTTGTTCACTTTTGTGGTGGCTTAGTGGTTAAAGCGGTCGCTTGTCAAATCGAACACCCGGATTCGTTTCCCCACATGGTTACAGTGTGTGAAGCTCATTTCTGGTGTTCCCTGCCGTGATATTGCTGAAATATTGCTAACGCGGCTTAAAGCTAGACTCGCTCATTACATCTAACCACTTTCTACATGTCACTGTGCACTTGTTATTCGGTGGTAGGTGGGACATAGAGAAGGTTAGAATGAATGGCAAACATATGGTGGATACGTTTTACAGGACACACCTAATTCACCAAGGACAGCAAACGTAATTTTTCGAAGTCAGTAGGACCTTCTCTGACTCCTCAGTACTGAAAGTCCCTGTGTTTGTGATGTTCCTGCGCCCTGGCAGACCTACAGGCCCTGGCAGACCTACAGGCTATACATCTAAGTCATTACCATTACAATCGTCTCAAGAATTTACTTTGTCAGTTCTGTACATACTGCTGGCAACAAGTTCGTATTTCTGTAAAGATATATTGACTACGTTACACAAATAAACCCGGTTTACCCTGGAAACTTGTCATCGGGAGTATGAGTGAGTGAGTAAACTGGTTTCATGCCACTTGAACATACTGGTATCTATCAATGTGTCAGCATGATTTAGGGGAAAAGTCCGGAATAATGCAGCTTTTTACATTCAAAACTTTGAAAAAAGTTTGACCTGACAAAACCAAGAAACAAAGTGGAATCTAGGATTCGAACCCACGTTCATAGCTTTATGACACATCCAAGGGACGTAACTCTGCAGGCTACTTTTCGCCACCAATGTCCCCATGGAGGATGCACATTCGTGATAAAAGCATGCCTTGTTAATTGTCAAAATCAAGCATCTACAATTTAAAATAGACAAAGTAATCATTGTTCTTAAAATGTGTTAGAAATAAGGTCTCAGGATTTTCATGGGAAGGACATGCTTTCTCAATGTGACGTCCAATAACAAACAGTATTAAACGTATATTCAAAGACGGTAATACCTAACTAATAACATGAAGCATCAAATACACTGACTCATCCCCTTACGTAAATGATCGGCCCATCATAAATCTTAGAATGATGAACGACCTTTCTGTCTGTGAACACTGGCACCACTCAAACTCTTCACAGCAAAAGCCACAATGTCAGGGAATAAAGACCCAGCACTTAACATTGACCGTCCCAGGTAAATCATGTACTTGTTCATTGATCTATGATCAGCTGATTGAAAACGTGTGGAACACTCAAACATTTCAAATACACGGTGTATTTATGACGTTATCAAACGGTGATCTATCCTCGTTACACCAAACCCTATCGAGATCCTTGAGAGTCCAGCAGATCCCATACCTACATATCTATGTAAACAGTTCAGTGACCATGTCGACAGACAGTCCACCGTTGTGCCAGATTACAGGCTTTTCCCTCCCTGTCTTCCGCCGAGTGTAACTTGATATAGACCCGCCATATGTATGATAAAAGATTCATAGCGTAGTTAAGGTCGGGACTCGTGTGTCTTGGAAAATTGAAACTTGTCATAAAGAAAGATTATAGTACAAGTATATATGACAAACAGATTGATTTAAACCGGTTTTGATTCGATAAGTCATTCTTGTTTTTGTCCTTAACGTAGTCATATATTTCTAGAATATTTTGGTAACTGAAACAAGACCAAGATGTTTGCAGGCATCACAAAACACTTACATTGAAGAAATGGAAATTCTCACTGCTTGATCACCTGTCACCGATCTATTTCTGTAACGTCAGTCATGAAGGACTACTGACATGGGAAGGATATCGTTTACTTGTGAATTTGGAATGTTCGGAGTTCTAGCTAATATTACCGGAATATTGGGAATGTTCAGAATACGATCTGATCTTACCCCTAGATTTGTGACTGACAGAGTTTAATCAGTCGGACCTAACAGTCAGATTTAGACTTGACAGAATACAATTTTACATATATTATTTTTAGACATGTCTAGAATTATATAGAATGATCTTACAAAACCTGTATACTGCCACCTGCCAGTAGATAACGACTATTAGAATATAAGTTTGTCAGTTTTTACATACAGATTTAGACTTGTCAGAATACAAGGTTACGTTACGTGAAACTATAGAATTATCAGAATAAAAGTCCGCGTAACCGTTGTATCCAGACATGCCTTAAAAGGTTGACTCTAATAAGCACTACATCTCAGATAAACTACAGGGGTTGATTTGGAGTGAAGTATCTGAGTTGAGGTGTCCCAGGAGAACTACATACTTAAAAATATAACTGTAGAGTAGCTGGATACAGTCTAAATGACCACTATCTCATGTTGTTGAGAAGTTAATCTATTTACCAGAAAGTAAAAGACTTGCGGGAGATGGATATGTTGTAGTTATGTTCTTGTATTGATATGATAGAGAGAATAAACAAGCCAAGCTTAGTTATTGGAGTAGAGGTAAACGTAGGAAATA
Organism: Haliotis asinina; assembly: GCF_037392515.1. Classification (NCBI taxonomy): domain Eukaryota; kingdom Metazoa; phylum Mollusca; class Gastropoda; order Lepetellida; family Haliotidae; genus Haliotis; species Haliotis asinina. Next base: position 43,680,812 of record NC_090282.1, read on the forward strand.
TTAAGGAATGAGTTATTTAGTTAAAATAATATTGTTTTCCTCTTATAAATAAGGCTTTACGCAGCGGTCGAATTTAACGGCTGGAGTTCGGAAAGTTGACCTTGTTCTTAGTCAGAAAGGTAAACCTCAGGTGCTTCTTGGTGGTTTCGTTACCCGACGAATGTCACTTGAGGTTGATGAGTCACTGGAAGTATGTAATCTAGACATGTCGTGGCAAGTACGTGACTGTTGAAGACTACACGAGGAATACCTCTGGGCACTGTCATCTTCCATTAAATGAAACATAAGTAAAGTTTGCAAGCAATTTGAGGAAGCGGGCTCGGGAAGAAACAGCTCCTGTCCAAGTGATATATAATGAAGAAATTGGCCAACTCCCACTGGACCTTGTCCAGCATCTCCCTTCTTGTTCCAGGGTTGGAAGCGGCTTGTACAGACACAGACGCGTAACCACTCACCGACTACCAGCAACCAGGACCAATGTTCTTATTGAAGAACATTGGTCCTTATTGAAGAACATTGGACACAAACTAGAGATGGCCGCCGATTCCTGTTGTTCACAGATGGGGGATGAAGACAAGATAGTTGTCTTCTCTCCAGATGAACAGCTTGCTGCCCTCCAGTCTGCTGATGCCAGTTAAGTTGATGGGCTGTTTTCTGCAGCACCACTTCTGTGGAACCACCTGTACACACTTCATGCTAAACTTGGATCACTTATGCACCAGCTGGTGCCGGCTCTACTACCAGATCGCCAGCAACACATATCTTCGATTCTTCAACAAGCTGAAAACATCGGTATAAGAAGTTCTTCATCGACACATATTCCCTGCTCGCTTTCAGACAAACTTTGAAAAACCTGCCATTCAAGCAGTTGAAATTGAATTTCTAAATGTCCTCGTGTCTGGATGTTTCTTCCATTACACTCAAGCAATCTGGCTAAAGACACACGCTCTTGGTTTGGTCGTACCTGAGGTACAGAAATGGATTCGCCGAGCAACCGGTCTTCCCCTTCTTTCTTCAAATTTGGTTCAAGACACCTGGCTGTAGTCGATGAATGCGGAGCCAGGGATAGCAAGAGCTGCCAAGTTCAATGACTGTTTTGTGTCAACATGAGTAGACCATGATGCCTTGTTTCTAATAGGATTGTGGAACCACCTCACTACAGTAGGTCAAAGGACCACTGACAGTTTGGAAGGATTTCATTCACAGATGAACCGTTCTCTGCCATGTCACCACCCAAACTTGTATAAATTCATTGACTTGATCGCTGTGGTTGAGAAAATTGAGAGAACCAAGATTGCCCAGAGCTGCCAAGGGACTGCACCCCCTGCACAGAAGCGTGTCTACCGAGACTCAGAGAACAGACTCTAGAGACTTCTGCAAGACTGCAATCCAGTACCTCGATGCAGTTGGCTACTAGTCCTATTGAAGCTGGCCTAAACATGGATTAGACGGAACACTGAGTATGAAAGTGTGAATGGGGATGTATTTGGATGTATACTATATTATCTATGTAATGTATTTGAAATTTGAATGTAGAGCGAGTATGAAAGAGGTATGTTAATGAGTGACAAATAAATGAATGAATGAATTTATGCGTTTCCTGTTGGGCAGATCTATTAAGCAGGCGCAGGTGACAGCATGTAGTTACTCTGTTGTTTTAAACTGTAGTTCTTATTTCAGGACACCCTTTAATCCGTGTATAAAGATAACTAGTGTTGGGCTTGTTGCTGTGTTGTTTTACCCGTGAATTGGTTTTCAGTAGCCCATGCTTATTGTAAGAGGCGACTAACGGGATCGGGTGGTCAGGCTCGTTGACTTGGTTGACACATGTCATCCTATTCCAATTGCGTAGATCGATGCCCATGATGTGGATCACAGGATTGTCTGATCTAGACTTGCTTACTTACAGTCCCTTGCTGGAATATTGCTGACTGAGGCGTTAAACAACAAACCAGCCACCCAACTATGTTGTTTTAAGCTGTCAGAAATACTTCTGTGTGAGGAATCGAGTCTTGGCTTGAAAAAACGTGCTGAACAACGCTGGCACAGTCGGTATAAAAAGCTACCAGCCAATACACTGAATCGAGACACCCGACCCACAGTCGTTTGTAGGCAATAGTTGACCTTTAGTTACAACCGTAACTAAAGGTTCAGAGCTTGAAAACATCAACAGCTGATATCTGTGGCAGGCTTACGGTGGGTAACGCCCTTATCAAATATCGAGCAATTTATGCTATTTGTCAATCATACATACATACGAGTGCAGATTATCTCATGTTACATACATCACAATAATCCCCAGTAATTATCAAACCACCCAGACGTTTAACGCCTGTGTACATCGCATGCAACATAGCACCAAGCCCATTAGACGTGTTGACACATATCAGTCACCAACACTGAACCCCTAAACCATAGTGTAAAGGTATTCAGGTTGTAGGTAAACAGTCACATATAGCAAGAATTGCAAGACACCTAAACCGAATCATACAAACACTGTGTTACCCCGTAAATACACTCATCATAAATGTTTGTGGAGTGCTGGTAGTTACACCGTCATTAGAGATTAGTATACAGTTTTGGAGGATCTATTTATAGATCTCCAGATCTCCATATGCATACAGGTGACATTGTAAATGAAACAAATATTCAAGATCATGCATGATCAAGAATGTGCATATAGTTGTAGTATTTTCATTGATTTTAAGAATGGCAAAAATGTTTCACAAGTATTCAGCTGCAGTTAATATCTTCATGTCCACAAATTAGGCTGCAAAGAATGAGTTCATTTGATGTATGTTTTATCCGCTTACTTTTCATAGAATTTTGAATAATTCATAACGGATCACGTAGTGATTTTTTAGAACGTGTGTGTTGTTTTGTTTCTTATTGAGCATTAGTGATTGTATCGTTTCCTCGTCACGCCAAAGGCCCGGGTTTCTAGTGTCCCCAGTCATGGTATTGCTTGCATATTGCTAATCCTTATTCACTCACTCTTGTAGACCAACAGCTAGTCTCTGAGATGAACATATTTTACTGAAAAAAAACGTTCATAGTGAAAAAAAATAATATAATATTACTAATGAAATGGAGCCCTGAGACTTTCTTCATTTTCAGACCCTGAAGCTAAGGAAAACTAGACTTGCCACATTTTCTAGACTTGCGTGGGTTTTCTTGGATATATATACTTCAGGGTCTGTACGACAGACTATCACTCTTGTTGAAAACTGCCTTGAGCAACATACACCTCGGGGTTCGGGGTTAGACAACCTACATAGCAAGCCTCAGGCCCATAGAACCAGAGCGTTGCCTCCAAAGCTGGGTTGCTATGGACAAATTCTAACCCGGAAGATCCACGTCAGTAATTCACACAAACGCAAGCATACAATTAATCATCAGTTACTAGCATATCCTATGTCTCCAGTTGATGGGGCAGACACAATATATAATGATCATCTCATTGGTATCTATCTGCCGAAGCCCATGCTTGTCACAAGAGCCGACAAACGGGATCGGGTGGTAAGGCTTGCTTACCTGGTTGACCGTATCCCAATTGCGGAGATCGACGCTGATGCTGTTGGTCAATGGGTTATCTAGTCCAGAACTGATTATTTCCAGACCATCGTTGAGAACTGATGTTGCCGCGTGCGGCATAAAATATAAATTCCAGCTCTCACTCACTCCCCTAAACTTTTGACCACCAAGGTACAAAATACCTCCCAGAAGATACAATTCTAAAACTATGACAAAACAGAAGAAATAGTTTTGAGAACAAAAAATTATATTGCCTGTCTGTACAGAGGATATAACGGCAACCTCTTGACATGTTTTGAAAGAAGAACCAAATAATCCCCAATAACTGTCTAAGGTTCCCCTGAAGATAGCACTCCTGGATCACAATACACCCAATATGTGTGTTTGGTAGCTGGATCAATAATAGGCACAAGTCATACAGAGTTCAGTGCCAACTGACAAAGCTTTGGGTGACAAGGGCTCTTATGAAGTTGTCCTCATGTTATTTGATAACTCTAAGACACTTCACAATGAGCCGTGACATATTCAATCAACCACAGTCTGCCTCATAAATGTGCGTAATATTTGTCAAGAATTATCTGAACATGTTTACAAGACTGATAGGAAACGTAACAGCCGTGCCCATGAAAGCAGTTCTTAACGACAGAGATCAAACTCTCAAAAACGTACGGTTTTTTTTTTCTAGCTACCTTTGAATTAGTTCTCTGGCACATACGGCTTTCACTACTCTTTAACACTGATCCACAGAGCCAATACAACCAACAAGGGCTCTTAATAGATCAGCAAACAGTTTTACAATATGTATTTACACAGCCTGTATACTGGCGCGGCTACCTTATGGTATATAGTCAAAATGCACATTGCTTCGCCGTTACCTGTCTCTCGATCTGGGCTGCGCCGAAATATAGAATATTTCTATATGATAGTTAAAACAAGGTGCTAGTGCATCTTTCCCGTTCAGACTTATCCATCTATCCAACCAGATGCCCCTTGCCACATGTCTACTGTAACAGCGGAGAGGCATATATACTAACAAGAAAAGAAACGCAACTGTTTTGTTGTGTTTTTTGTCAAGTTTTTAAATGGAAGAAATAAACATGAATGTTTACTTTTGTGAGATTTCACTTTTTCGAATCTTGCGTTTCTCTTGCTGTTCGGTATACTGTCAGAGTGCAACAGGGACACATAACGGAGATGACCATAGATGACCACATTCTCAAGACAATCCCTCATTCGACGTGGCATACTCCTCATCAAATCCAATGTCAATTTGGTTCATTTCATTCCATTCTTCCTGCAGAGCAGCACATAGTTCTTTAAGGGTGGTGTGTCCAAGGACACCCCAGACTTGTTGAAAGGGTGACATGTCTGGACCGAATGTTGGTTATACGGTAAGATGGTTACGTACGTTCTCCTACTGGAGGACGATATAGCTGCAATATTGTCGATGTGACGTTAAACATTAACTCACTCACTCACTCACTCTCCAACTGGAGGTACTCAGAAACATCTTGTGGTATTGTTTTGTCCTTCACAAACGACGTCCGTGGCAGCGCATGCGGCACCACGTGTCCCTCTACTGCCCGGATACACGCGAGGGATAAATTTATACAGGTGCTCTGGCTGACACAACGAACCCACCCTCCGCGTGATGACAAGTCGGGCAGTTCATAATAGTAATAATGAGTGTTTACTTGAATCATTACATTTTGGGTCATGATTCGTTTACGTTTTTGACATTCAGCAATAACAATGGAATAGTTCTACATGCTCACAAATTACACGGGGTCATAATCGTAACCCAAAATCAGAACTCTTCTCCTAGCCAAAACTATTTCATTCTTTCATTCATTTTTCATTCAGAATTATTCCATGCAGTGTGCCTTCCTTGCAACTATTCACACATGAATGTTGTTTATAAAGTTACGAATGACAGGAACGTTACAAATGGCGATCATAACACTACGACAAGCCTGTGAAAAAGCATGGGAGCTTCGGTTGCTTTGCGCAATGCGCTCGCGCTATCAACCATCTGCTAAGGCCGTTCAAATTCAGGTAACACACAATGTTGTGCCAGAATCTGACGGCAAGTACACCCTCCTTTATAAACTGTCTTGATAACCTTAAGCTTTGCATGATTTGCCCTCACATACTGAACATCGAATAAGATCACATAAGAAATCAGAATAAATCACTAAACGTTGGTAATAAAATCTATCATTATTGGTTCTGGCTCTTTAAGGAGCTATTTCGGTTGGGGATTATCTCTGATTGACGATCAGTAGAAGCACCTGTAGACCAGGCATCTTTATGATAGTAGTATTTGTACTGCAGCAGGCGCTGAGAGGCCAACACAGAACTGCAAGCAAACAATCAAACCATTCTCACAAGTCGAACTTAGATGACCTCTACATTACAGACAGTCAGACATAGCTGTGGAACTAAGTTGAGGGGAAATTACCTTACCCTTTACAACCAGTCGAGATTACACCGTACCCTGGGCTGAAATGAGTTCTTTGAATCCCATTTACATCGAATTTGGACAACCCGATTTATGAATGATCTTTTTTAGCTTATAGATTATCTCAAATTATTTGTTCACTTTGCCTGAACTAAGAAACTCGTACGTGAAAGGAAGATTGATGTGACAGGTGACTAAATATTGAAATGATAAGGCACCAAATTTTCTTTCATGCCAAGAAAATGAAATTGCATCTTGTCTTTAATAAATTCACGAATATATATTCAATTAGAAAGAAGCAATATCAACAGAACAAGAAGGAACCTACAGTGAATTGAAAGATTTATAAGGAAAAATATTCACTGGCATTTAAAAAAACAAAAAACGCAACATTAATAAAAATTAAAATAGTACATGATGTTTTTCTTCTGATAATGCCAGTTGAATCAGTTCAAAATAATGTGATGATAAAAGTGTATTGTATGCTAGTGGCCTTTGTATTTCATTCCAAAATGTCCTTTGAGTGCCCTTCATGTAATGTTTGGTTAACTCTGATTTATTATCAGCATTAGAGGGACTGAACAGAACAGTTGGCACATTCCATCTTGTCTTTCCTCAAGAACAAGTCCTATATATCACTAATATAACTACCCTGTCCATACATCTGTCATCAAAGCATGTATAACACTCAACATTTGATAGGGATACTTATGTGAAATGATTACTATATGCTGGTGTTGAATGAGTGAGTGAGTGTGTGAGTGAGTGCGTGAGTGAGTTTAGTTTTGCGCCGCACTCAGCAATATCCCAGCCATATGGTGGTGGTCTGTAAATAATGGAGACTGGACCAGACAATCCAGTGCTCAACAACATGAGCATCGATCTGCGCAATTGGGAACCAATGACATGTGTCAACCAAGTCAGCGAGTCTGACCACCAGATCCAGTTAGTTGCCTCTTATGACAAGCTGAATCGCCTTTCATGGCAAACATGGGTTGCTGAAGGCCTATTCCACCCCGGAACCTTCATGGGTCACTGGTTGAGGTTGAAAAGATTACATTATGCTGGTGTTGAGGTTGAAATGAGATAGAAATGAAATCTGTCAGGTAAACTATCTGTTTGACAACATCTACACCTAATCAATCTCTTAAACACAGCCCTACATGGACACTTAAAATTGTCCCTATCAAACAATTATACTTCATCAGATATTTGTAATTTGGTTACACAGTGGTTTCCAGGCCACCACCAGAATCGCTTGACTAGGTCTCACCAGTGTCACTACTTTCTTTCACAGACACTTATCATAAACAAATACTTTAAGGTGGGAGAGTAAAAGTATAAAAATACCTTTAAAGTAAAATCAAGTAAATTTAAAACAGTATGACTTCACTGTGCATATCAGCTCAATTTCTTTAATAAAATACACACTCAAACTTTGAGGATCAATTTCCTGGAACACACTGTATGCAGAGCCAGTAGGCTGGCACAAACATGGTCATAATATATGAAACACCTTCACTGTATGCATGTTCATTTACCTGGTTGTGATTTAGTAAATTATGGTCTGAAAAACATAACTGTGATATAACATAACAAGCATTTGAATCTCACTCTGTCTGTATCAATAGGCTGTATGTAATGGTTGGATGCAAAAACATTATCTGATTCCACCTTGCACAGTTAGGAGTGTCATGTATGAATCTTAAACAAACTTCCTGTATTTAGATGAGGACCCATATCTTTTGTAGAATTATTTTACTGCAGCAAATGTAATTATATGCACACAACAAACTGGAAGTCATGTTTATTCGAAATGTCAAAACACAAGACAGTTCTGTGACAATCGATCTCCATAACAGCTTTTATTCATGTAAAATCCTGCTCAAACATGGAACCTTCTAGAATAGTTCAGTCCTCGTCTCCCATAAGGTCAGAGTAGAGCTTCACTGTTGCCTCATCACCGTCAGTTACTGCTTCATCGGCAATTTTCTGCAAGGAAACAAGCAAAAATGAACTACAGGTCACATACACGTGACAACATATCTATAAACCATTAATGTATTTGGTGTAATCAGTATTAATGATATTCCCACACCCTACCTGAGATAGAGGAAGGTCCTTCTGGGAGTAGATGAAATCCTGAGACCTTACTGTAGCTAGAGGAGTAAATGATATTCCAGAAACCCTATTCTAGCCAGAGAAAAATACCCCTGGCAATAAATATTCCAGACCCCGGTACCTTAGCTAGGTTAAGATTCTTCTGGGAGTAGACAATATTCCATACATTCTACCTCAGCTAAAGGAAGATTCTTCTGGGAGTAAGTGATTTTCCATAAATTCTACCTTAGCTAAAGGAAGATCCTTCTGGGAGTAGATGACATTCCTGATGACAGCCTGACGAGCAAGTGAAACATCATGACCTCTACTTGCTCTAGCTGACCCAGCAATCAGAGCCTGTTGGTAGTGTCGACGAGAAACTCTGAAACAAATGTTTCAAAATCAAAATTTTATGTAATAACACACTGATCAATATAATGGAATATTTTTGTACAATAACAAACACTTACTTAAGGTAACTAATGCTGCTGCAAGAGGTGGCTCCTCAAATCATATGCAATCAATAATACTTTATATCAGCAACAAAAATTGAATATAAAAATTAAAAACAGTCACAAAGGTCAGGGGTAATGCCTGTCTATCAATTTGTTTGAGTGGCATTCTAGACGTTAATGGTATCAAAATGAGAAAACTTTACGGATGATCAACTTCTTTTTTTTTTTAAACAATGGTGATGTTTCTACATAAGAATCTATACCAAAACATCACCGTTGTTAAAATAAAGAAGTTGATGATCCAAGAAGTTGCAGCATAGATTCAGTACAGATTTCAAAGACCTTGATCATCCATAAAGATCTGGTATAAGAATCTGTCTTGAAATGTCGCAATTGTTAAAATATGTATGTTGATCATCCATAAAATTTTGTCATCCCATCTATCAAATACTATCAAAAGAAGAAGAAAAGAACAGCAATGTCTTGGTCAATAGGTGAGATATTCAGAAAGAACTGACTTGTTACTCTTCATGGACAGGGCCCCCATCATCAACAGCACAGCTGAGCAGCCAGGGTGAATCTTGAGGACTTCAGCAGCCGCCTCGTCAAACACACCCCGCAGCTGCTGCTTGTCCCCGCTCCCTGACTGTAACCACAATACAAGTATTGCACTGCAGCACTTTCAGAAGCGCAGACTAGGAATATCATAGGTGCCTTATAATGCAGCATTACATATACATCTACAGTAGTTGGCCATGACCAAGTCATCATTAAAGACTTTCATGTTACTTAACTCTTGCAAGAATAACTACTGCACATATATAGATCTTTAGCAGGTCTCTAAGGTCAGATGACATGACTTGAAGGCAACTGAAATAGGCCAGATATTACATCCTGATGCATGTGATGTCATGAGGCTAGATCCCACTTTCAACAAAGGTATTGATACATTTCTTTAGAAGAGTGTGTTGAGAGGATAAACAAACAGTGTGTGCTTCTACTGCACTGACACACATTACCTAGAGCAAAGCAACTGGACCTACCATAATCTGTTGGTATGAGAGAGAGGCCAACTTGAGGAGTGACTCTAGCTTCACCTGTCGTTGACTGAAACATACATGTAATGATCAGGTAGATAAACATGGAGAATGGCACCTTAAACAGACATACGGTTCAGCAGTCAGGCAGTGTACCCTTGTTAGTAAACTCTGACGATATGCATAGTCACACACTCTAACAACTTCAGTATATGACTTTACACCAACTCAGATGTTATCAGCCCCTGGAATGGTAACATTATGTGTGAACACCGCATCAAACTGTGAACTCCATGAAGCCTGCCATGTATGTTTTTTCACATGACAGCAAGTGGCTAATCAAATATCTAGCTTTAATAGGGAGTAATAACTAGCTGTCCTCCCAGCAGCAGACAACCCAGTGTACCTCTCAGCCTCGGCCAGCTGCAGTGTGTGTCTGATGGTTGTGTCTGCCTCTGCCATCATCCCCTTCTGCAGGTACATCTCTGTCAGTATCTGCATCAAGACAAGTCTCCTTACTCCACTGATTCTTACTTTTGTATGTTGTCTACGCCTCTGAAAAGCTATGCACTTCTCTTACTTCTATGACACAGCATGTACTGTTTCAAATTTCACTTCTGAGTATCACAACATATTTTCAACCTTTTTATATGCTTTAGCTGCAATGCATACTATCCTCACAAGTTTCAAATATACATAGCTACATTGTTCACTTCTACAGTTTGCGATACACATGCCAAACAAATAAACAACTGAATAAATCATATTAAATATTCCCTTTAGCTTCCCTTACTTTGTAAAAGGAGAGTACAGCTGCAGATATATCTAACTATTTGATCAGCATTATAGAAGTTGGTGAGTCATCTTTACATAGATTTACAAGAAATGTACACTGATGGCTGATAATGATTTCTGCCTGACCTGCCACAGATGGAGTTGTCTCCCCTCCACGCAGACCTTCCCTTGAACAGACTGGATGTCATCAGTCAAGGCTCCTTGAAGGACCTCCGCGAACAGTTTACAGGTGTCTGGTGCAGATGGCAGAGAGGATAACTAGAAACACAAAAACATGTATACAGTGTCCTTGCATGACAATTTACCTGTTTTTACACTCTATTCCTTTCACAAGCCAAACATGTCAATAACAACAGACACTCATATGTGTCATCTGTATAGAATCTATTTTACATCTGATCAATATGCACAGTTATCAGTGCACATGCAAAAAGGTTATAAGTCTTGACCTCTATAAACACAATCAGGTTGTACTACAGGCACAGGCTGCCTTCACCTGAAGGCAATCAATCAGACACGGTATCTGCACCGCAAAGGGACTACTGTATATTCCTTACCTGCTGGAGAGCCTCCTTGGCCTCACTCCCTTTGTTACAGAGTATCAGACTGAGGACTCTCTGTCTCCAGCACCAGAGTGCCACTTCTGGCTGCGGGGAGTGTTCCAGCACTTCTTGTATGCGCTGCTGTTCAATGTTCAGCAGGTGACATCGCCTCTCAGCACCACTCAGGACAGCTTCAGCATGGACAGCTGCTATCAAGCTGCACTGACTGGACACCTTGTCTGAAACATGGGGTTGAAGATCACTTGAGGTTCTAAGATTTGTTTGTCCCTACTAAACTGTACCTGACAATCAGAAGAGTTACACCTATGTATAGATACAGTGCACAGGAACTGAGAAATAACAGCTCCTTACCTGGATAGAGGTGCAAAGCCTTCTGTGCAGACGACAGAGCATTGTTCTGTGTGTCTCGTCTGCTGTGGAGTCCACCTTGGAGTTGGCCACAGGTCACAAGAGTGGGTACAGACTGAAACAGCGGGCACTCTGGACTGAGGATGTTGGTAAGATCTGACATCTTGTGAATTGAGAACATTTTAAGTAAATAAATACATCCGACACATTCACACCACAGAAATGGTGAAACAATATTGCTGTACAGAACTGTATCTTGATACGAGGTTCCAAATGCAGTTTACAACTCTTGTGTTACAGTGAGTATGATTTATTACATTACAAGTCATATCAAACCAAATATACGTGAATAATAACAGACGGTGCTCAGGAAACTGTTTATACAGAATCTTAAGTATTGCCAGCTGAACAGAAGAGCACAGAGAGTTGTGTTTCACCTGCAGAACGTGAGAAAATTTTAACTGTATCAGGATACGAATCGTATCACACTCATATCATGATATGTATCCTATTGCAGCCTCACAGTATCGCTACATATTTTTTGCACGGAAGACCTACCTTAGTGTCAGCTCATTCTGTACAGTTACCTATAATAAAAGGTGTCTGTTCAGATGAGTCACCCACTCACTGCAAAGGGCAGTGGTTGTATTAATACAGTATGGTTCAAAATTATTGAGAATAGCTAAAGCATTTCATATTATTAAACGAGAACAAATCAGATAAAATTGAATGTATTGTGAAAGTGAACTGACCTTTTCATGTTGTGTAGGTAACAATTTAATATTTTATCAAGTCTCCTTGAGCTTCACGGCACAGTCTAAGACGGGTAGGCATACTTCCTATCAGAGAGGTTAGTGTCTCGTGAGTTATGCTGTCCCAGTATCGGACCACTTCTCTCTTCATGTCTTCAATTTTTGTCAACCCCTTTTGATTCACACATTCCTTCATCATCCCCCAAATGTTCTCAATGGGATTTAAGTCAGGACTATATGCAGGAAATGGTAATGTAGTCACATTTTTCTCCTGAAACCACTGCTTGGCATGTTTTGCAGTGTGTTTAGGATCATTATCTTGCTGCAAAATCCAGTCATTTCCATAAAACACATGTGCACTTGGAAGGAGAAAATTATCTAATATGTTAGTGTAGCGTTGACTTGTCAGATTTCCCTCAAACACACACAGCGGGGTCGTTCCTAATAAGGATATCCCTCCCCATACATGAAACTTTGGGCTGTATTTATGCCGTCGATACAACGGTGCTGACGCAGACTTTGTCCATATTTTCACATTATCGGGATATACCCATATTGAGCTTTCATAAGTAAAAATCACATTTTCCCAGTCAAAGTTTTCATGGGCCAAACACCACTCAACACGCCTGTCTTTATGTTCTTGTTTCATGAGAGGAGAAGGAATTCCAGTCTTTTTCTCCCATCCAAGATCAATCAAATTTCTTCTAACTGTAGATTTTGATACAACTGTTGATCCCCTTTCTATCATTTCATACCTGATGTTGGAGATGCTTGCCCTTTGCTTTTTAGACGCTAAAAGTCCCAGCCGGACGCGATCTGAGAAGTCCAATTTTCTGGGTCTCCCTGCTCCTTTCTGGTGCCCAAAAACCTTTCCCTCTTTAAAATTCTTCCTAATCCTATACACGGTAGAAAGAGGAGTTCCTGTTCTCTCTGCCAGTGTATTTACATCATCAATTCCTTGATTACACAACTCAAAAATCAACCTTCTTTTATCTTCAGCAGACATTGTTGACAGTGCTGAGGAAAATGACGTCTGCTACAAATTCAGGGGAGGTAACTCTAATTGTACTATACTCAGTAGGCCAAGATGAGTTACCTCCCTTATACCATAACTTAGTTTTAAGTATCAGTGAATCAGTTGAGGTGTTAGGATAGCTCAAAGTTAGAAGAAAAATTCTCAATAATTATGAACCAGACTATATGTGACCAGACAACCAAGCTTTGTACAATCCAGTGACATTGTCACCATGCCATCTGGAAGTACTGACAATCAATATACCCAGTTTCACAGGCTGCACCCCTTCCCTCCCACCCCCACCCGATCTGTGCTCCACACTGAAACATATGCAGCATATATAGGTGCATCCTAAGGGAAACCACTTTGACTGAAATGTGCAGGGAATGAGTACCCAGTGGGATGAGATGTGTGAAACATACCTAGGTTTGAGGTACCTTGGACTTATTTTCACCAAGAATTCCATCGTGGGAGATGTATGATAAAATCTGCAAATGCGTACCTTGTCTTGTGCTTGAGCGAGATCCTGTGATGCCTGAGCACATTGGGAAGCTGCATCTCCCAGGTCTGGGAAGAAGCTGGTCAGAATGGAACACAATACTCGCCACAACTGTGGACGTGCTGGGTTCTTCTGAATAATTCTCTGAACAGAACGCTTGGCCTCTTGAAGATTACCCTGTAATTAGATTTCAACTATATATCTGCTATGTCATCTTACATGTTTATCAATTATTGTATTGTGTGTAACTTGAAGTTTCATTTCATTTTTGGTCAACCTTACATTGTCAACTTTAACTCATTTACTCAGAATCAGAAGCACACCATTTAGACACATTTGTGTTTTAATACAATGTTTGAGAATAGTTCAGTTACAAAACGTTTGTAGCAGGTACACTGAGAGTGTTACAGATCCTACAGACAGACAATTTTGGTGAAACATACAGATATGGCTAGGACTGATAATATTTTGATTGAATGAAGCATTCAAACTCCTTGCATTCCAAGACATAACTTACAAACTGAAAAACAACATTGTAGGTCCCAAAGCCAAAGCCAAAGCCAAAGCCAAACCCAACTTCGCACAGAAATTATGTCTATTCTGAATCTAACTACCCTGATGCATGATAGCAGAAGTAAACTTCTGTCCCTCTTGTACAGGTGAGAAAGAGCCCATGTACTGTGTATCCGCCTACCTGTAGTATACACAGAGAAGCAGACAGCCAGGTGACATCTGGTAGTGAAGGGTCATTATCTCCCAGCTTGAATAGTTCCTGTATGGCTGCAGTGGCCAGGGTGGCGTCAGACTGCAGGAGTCCTAGTGAGCACAGAGCCTGGAGTCCTGGAGCGGAAGGTGGAGCCTGCTGGGATCTGTCACACAATCATGCCAAATTAGGATACAATTGTGCCCCTTTTATTCGAACCTCAGATATCCGGAAAATTCACTTTCCGGATGAAAATTCCTTAAAACAAATTCACCACGTTGTAAAATTACTCACTTATTCGGAAATCTGGTTTCCGTAACGGGACTGTCATTTTCACACACAAAACGCCAAATTATACACATTTTTGTCTTGTATATCCACATGGCTGAGCACCTGTCAGTATGTTTACACATACAAATACCAATTGGCCTTGAGTGTCCTAACATGAAAGGAGTCAGCAGTCTTTGAAGCGTGAGAACATTGACTATCTGTACTTATCAAGGTGACACTGAGTTAATTTTGAGGTGTGTCAATTTGCCCGTCAATGACAAAATGTTAATTAAAACAGCACATACTTTTGGTGATTGTATGGGTATCACAGAATTTGCTTATTCTAGTGGCTGGTTAACACGGTAAATGTCTAGACATAGTGTATCGAGCAGGAAATATGAAGTTGAAGCAACAAGTGCTTGTTGATGTGTTCTCAATCAATAAATATTATGTCCGAGGCCTATTATGATCATTTCTTTGTACGTTTCTTTGTACACATACATATGGTACCAGTACATGGTTCAGATATCCTGAAATTCATTTATCTGGATATCTTTCAAGAAAAACACAAGTGTTTGGATAAACGGGGCACGACAGTATCAACATTTTGGAGCAGACTGCAATTTAACATCAGTTGATATATCTTATGTACATTTTTGTACAGGCACAAAATATGTAGAAGGTGTTACCCATTAAACAGCGCTGTTTTGGCACCCTCAATATCTCCAAACTTGTAGGCCACCATGCCAAGGGCGGAGTAGATGTGGGACTTGTCTTCATCAAGCTCAGCAACACCAAGGGCTGTGTTGTAGGCTAGGTGGAATAAATTATTATTTATAATATTTTCCGAATGAAAGAGACCCAAAGGGATCAACTCTATGCTTTTTTCTGCAGCCTGCAATTTTATGATGATTGTAAAAAACAAATCATATGCACAAATGCATCAGAACAAAGTATGAACTTTTAAGTGATACTTGCAACATAAGTACAGTAATATTCATTTATAACGAACTCAAAGAGACTGTTGTTTTCAGTTCATTGTAAGCGAAGTTCGTTCTAAGTGATTCGGGAATGTTCGTGAATATTCGGAAATTACCAAGAATGGTCACCATGCCACTGGTTTGAGACAAGATCATGTTCTCACAGAAAATAAAATAAGACAAAACCAACGAACATATAATTGTCATGGATCATTCATTTCATCATCGATCATGTATTTTATTATGCATCTTTAACAAAATCGGTAATTTTGTGCTTCTGTGACATCAGCCAATCATCAACTGACTTGCTGTCAACAGACGAGCTTTCTCCATGTGTCATGGAGGAACATATCCCTCGTCGCTTCTTAAATCTCTCTAACCACGACTGATTGGCCTTGAAATCTGTATGTCCAAGTCTGCTGTCATGTCAGTCTTGGATTTACCGCCTGCATCTACAGCTTGGATGATTTGGTATTTTGTGTCGAGATCTAGAGCTTTACGTTTCCGTGACAAGCCCTTCCATGCTGACTTGAAAGAGAGACTTCCCAGATCGCTATTGCCTTGACAATGTCAACAAGATTCACAAGATTAAATAAATGATAACATTTCACAGGTATGTGTCTATTTTATTATCCCCTTGATCCCTTGTGAGGAAGCCTGTTTGTTTTCACAAGCTAATTGGTGACACGTGAGATGACACGCGAGTGGATTCGGATCAGCTGTTCGTTATAAACACATCAATTAACGTGTGAAATAGCACAGAGGGCCCATCAATTTGTTCGTTGTAACAGATAGTTCGTACTATCAGTGTTCGGTGTATACGGTAGTTAATTCATAACAACATATAGGAAAGCAGTCGGGACTTCTGAATTTGTTCGTTGTAACCGGCAATTCGTTGTAAGCATGTACGTTATAAGTGAACTTTACTGTATGAACTTTTAGATTAATTCAAGGATTATGGGCTTTTGTACTAAGGTAGATAATACAGACAGTTTATACTAACATAGTTAATACAGGCAGTTTATACGAACATACTTTACACTGACTCTGTATACTAACATAGTTAATACAGGCAGTTTATACATGAACTAACATTCTTTATACTGAGTTTATACTAACATACTTAATACAGACAGTGTATACTAACATACTTCACACTGACAATGTATACTAACATAGATAATACAGGCAGTTTATACTAATATACTTTATACTGACAGTGTATATTACCATATTTTATACTGACGGTTTATACTAACATACTTTATACTGAAAGTTAAAACAACATACTTTATACTGACAGTTTACACTAACATACTTTATACTGACAGTTTATACTAACATACTTTATACTGACAGTTTATACTAAAAACAGGTGTGTACAGACACAAATACATCACCACCACAGGCTATCGTACCCACCCTGATAGCTGTCCTGACATCTGCCCAGCTTGTAGTGAGCCAGGCCAAGGAAACAGAGATCCTCACACTTCTCCAGACCTCCAGCCTTTTCAAACTGCTCCACTGATTCCTGGTAGTTACCTCCCTTGCTAAAAAATTATTACATAATTGTCTCATAAGCTATATGGATGACTTCATGCTTGCTTGCTCAAATCTGTATTTACTATGTTGGTTGTTCTTTCTGATCCTGTTTTCTCCAGGTGAATGTAAAGAAGTACATCAGTATCTCACCATAGGACTCTTCCATAGTTGATCCTCACTTTTCCCAGCTGCTCAATTTGGCTGGAGTCCTTCTCCAGGATCTCCACAGCACTGCAATAGAAGAATATATACATGTAACTGATGGAACTATCCTGCTCACACTGGGACATCTGTGAAATAGATAGTGAATCTTAACACAATATACCATCTACAAATGACCATCACTATGCATGTTACAGTCAGTTTACTGGAATGTTACAGTTGCATCGTTACAATGGACTGTCAAGAATCATGGTGAGTACATCAGTCGAAGCACTTCCTACCCATGTCTGTTACTGATTATGATGGCGCCTGACAACCAGGAATAATTTTGATCCAAACAGCAACTTCTTTTGACCCTGGTGACCAAGTTTTCTCTCTAACTACAATATGCATGAATGAAGCTCACCTCCTGAAAGCCTTGGCTGCGGCACTGTACAGCTTTTGATGCTCCAGTAGTAGACCGTACATGTTATATGCTGTCACGTCGGTCTTTACACGACCTGTACAAAGTTGTCATGACTGGCTTGTAAACATGGGTACATAAAACCCTATGAAGCTATGAAAATCTAGACTTGCCACATTTTCTAGGCTTGCATGGGCTTTCTTGGATATATATACTTCAGGGTCTGTATGACAGACTAACATTCTCTTTAGACCAATTCTAACCAAGATCTTCACAGGTGGTCTGCAGAAGTCAATTGGGATATACTTTCACTTCAACAATGTGACTACAGGCATACAGTAGTAGTTGTCCCCACCTGTATATCTGGCAAGAGCATCTGCTGCAGCAGGGATGGCGGCCATCTGCTTGATGCTGTACAGGTACAGATCTGTGTTCCTCTTGCTGTGGTCCTGTAGTATCTGACAGACCCAGCTGGCATACCCCACAGCACCCTCCATCTGAATATACATGTCTCAGCATACAGCTTGATGACTCTACAGTTATCTTAGTCAGTGATTGTGTTTAGTTACATCTGCTGCTTTTAGTACTACTCTCCAGTGTGTTGATCATTAAAGCAACAAAGATAAGTATTAGTGTTGGGAATCGACCTTTAGGACCATTATCGATTATCAATTATTGATAAATGATCGACAAGTGTGAATCCATAAACACAAGACCAGCTGATGAGACGACTGTTACACGATCACTTATAATTTGTATCCACACTACGACTGTTATTACACTGCAACCACTACCTGAACAAGAGGAAAATGACTGCTCCCTGAGCAAGCTATGTACAGTATGGTTCAAAATTATTGAGAATAGCTAAAGCATTTCATATTATTAAACGAGAACAAATCAGATGAAATTGAATGTATTGTGAAAGTGAACTGACCTTTTCATGTTGTGTAGGTAACAATTTAATATTTTATCAAGTCTCCTTGAGCTTCACGGCACAGTCTAAGATGGGTAGGCATACTTCCTATCAGAGAGGTTAGTGTCTCGTGAGTTATGCTGTCCCAGTATCGGACCACTTCTCTCTTCATGTCTTCAATTTTTGTCAACCCCTTTTGATTCACACATTCCTTCATCATCCCCCAAATGTTCTCAATGGGATTTAAGTCAGGACTATATGCAGGAAATGGTAATGCAGTCACATTTTTCTCCTGAAACCACTGCTTGGCATGTTTTGTGGTGTGTTTAGGATCATTATCTTGCTGCAAAATCCAGTCATTTCCATAAAACACATGTGCACTTGGAAGGAGAATATATCTAATATGTTAGTGAAGCGTTGACTTGTCAGATTTCCCTCAAACACACACAGTGGGGTCGTTCCTAATAAGGATATCCCTCCCCATACATGAAACTTTGGGCTGTATTTAGGTCGTCGATACAACGGTGCTGACGCAGACTTTGTCCATATTTTCACATTATCGGGATATACCCATATTGAGCTTTCATAAGTAAAAATCACATTTTCCCAGTCAAAGTTTTCATGTGCCAAACACCACTTAACACGCCTGTCTTTATGTTCTTGTTTCATGAGAGGAGAAGGAATTCCAGTCTTTTTCTCCCATCCAAGATCAATCAAATTTCTTCTAACTGTAGATTTTGATACAACTGTTGATCCCCTTTCTATCATTTCATACCTGATGTTGGAGATGCTTGCCCTTTGCTTTTTAGACGCTAAAAGTCCCAGCCGGACGCGATCTGAGAAGTCCAATTTTCTGGGTCTCCCTGCTCCTTTCTGGTGCCCAAAATCCTTTCCCTCTTTAAAATTCTTCCTAATCCTATACACAGTAGAAAGAGGAGTTCCTGTTCTCTCTGCCAATGTATTTACATCATCAATTCCTTGATTACACAACTCAAAAATCAACCTTCTTTTATCTTCAGCAGACATTGTTGACAGTGCTGAGGAAAATGACGTCTGGTACAAATTCAGGGGAGGTAACTCTAATTGTACTATACTCAGTAGGCCAAGATGAGTTACCTCCCTTATACCATTACTTAGTTTTAAGTATCAGTGAATCAGTTGAGGTGTTAGGATAGCTCAAAGTAAGAAGAAAAATTCTCAATAATTATGAACCAGACTATATATACTTGACTTCCTGAATTACGACTGCAATCACAAGCCAGCATGGAGGTACTTATGAATCTTGCATGCATATAAATTGTTTATGTTATTCTTGAAGATGGTATACAGTGTTATCAACTGGAATTTTTTCAATGAATTATCGAATTTTTATTGTTACATGATCAAATACAAATTATTTGATCAATCGATTCCCTGCATACTAACATCTTCATTGAGGAATTATGTCAGAAAATGTATTTAACATAATAAGAAGAAATATAATAACAATATTTATATAGTGCTGACTTCTACCCCACAGAGGCAATACTCAAAGCGCTGACAAATCACAGTTCATATGCACAAGATAATACATGGATTTATGAAACATTTTGTTGAAAGAGGTGTGTTTTGAGTCTCTTTTTGAAGAGTGGCAGAGTTGGTACTTGTTTTAGATCAAGAGGCAGAGAGTATCAAAGGGCAGCAGCTGCATACTGAAAGGACTTTGCACCAAACATACAGAAAACATAGCCTCACTTACATGATTGGCCAGTTCTGTTGTGTGACGGAACAGGTCCATGGCGTCATCATGTCCAACTATCTCTGCTATCAGAGCCTTAAATTGAGGAAACAGAATAACTAGCTTTTAACCTCCAAGTAAAATAAATAAACAGGACATCAATAGAAAACTTGAATAAACTGTTAACCTACTTATTACAACCTGCTCGAACAAACAAGCAGAACATAAGGATGAAACATTGGCATATTAACAATACATATTACACTCTGGTACAGCTAACAAACAAAGCATCAAGATTATCCCAGTACATCCCTGATGTTGAGTCACTCTACAACATCTGAAGATGAGTGGGTAGAGCAAACAAACCTGGCCATCATAGGCTGTTACAGTTTTGATGCGGTACTGACCTGTCCAATCCAGCAGGCAACATAAGTCGGATCAAGACTCTGGGCTACTTTGAAAGCTTCATGGGCAAGCTGAAAATGAAGTCATATTTTCAGACAGAAATAATCAACACATGAATTCAAATTCAAGAGACCTTGACTTTGTCCATTTATTCAAACAGAATGAGGTACATTATAAAAACTTACCTGGACGTTATCATTCATCAGGTACAATGTCCCCAGGTTGGTCCAGGCAGCAACATTCTGGAACACAATCAAGAACTAACTTGGTCTCATAAAGTACGATACTGACACTGTAAGCTGTTCTGTACTGGTCAGCTCTTGTCAGGGTTTGGGCCCGAGTCAAGCAGCGTTAAGGGTTCAATGTAAGAAGATTCACTACAACCTCACCTAAATCCCAGACAAGTCACTGGGGGATATATGGCAGTGGTATTTGTCTGATGTCCACTGTACCATCAAATGTCTAGCCAGAAGATTTTCCAGTACTGTATTTACATGAATGCTCTAACAGGTAACTGACGTTGTTGAATGGGGGGTTTTCTTCATGAAGAAAAATACACATTGAACTTGAAAATATTGGGCTTCTTCCTGAGGTAAGGCTCACTGGCAAGATATTTTAATTGACAGAATAGGTGCTATGACGTACAGTACTGGACTTGATGAAGCAGTGTTGGGCCAGCTCAGGTTTGTAGCAATCTGTAGACAACAAGCAATTGGTGCATCAGTATATTCCTAGAAAGAAACTCACGTAAATAAAAATTATACGATCAACTGATCTACTCCAACCTATTTCTTATATGATTGGCTACACAAAATTTCAGTGAATACAGAAACAAATCAAGAAGGTTCACAACATTTGTGAAGACCTATTCTGTTGTAAACCTGTCACTGGCAATGTATTATCAGACTTACTTACATTTGGCGCACACCACTACGCCCAGGGCATTCCAATGGCGGAAGTTGTTAGGGTCCAGACTGACAGCCTTCTTCAGTGCCTGTATGGCCTTCTGGGATAGCTCCACTGATGCTGATGTGGACAGGTCTGATTGGTGGAAATAGTTGACTCCTAAGTCGTGCCAGAGAGAGGCACTTTCTGGAATACTCTTCAAGGCTCTACCATAGCACCTATGGAACGACAAATGTAAGTTACTGACAACCAGAAGGTCTGTGAACTTTGATTCATCTGTACATTTCATAATCTCATCACGTCAGGATTATCAGTCTCAGGATAACTGGTAATCTCTGCAGAGTCATTTCAATGTGTTCAAAACCACCATGCTTGTTTGATTAGTTTGCCTAACTACCCAATATAATCACACATAGACAAGCTCTCCATGTTACACAGGGCAGTCATTACTGTCTGTACTGATTCTTCTGAAGCTAGCAGATCCATATCCTTAAAAAACGTAGATGAACAAGCCAGGGAATGTCATTTTTCATATGTTATCATATTTTAATATATTGCAGCGTAACTTGTGGTAGCACTTCCTACCTGGCTCCAACCTGCAGGACTTCCATCTTCCCCAGGGTCACCACATCCTGGGACGACTGCTGGACTAACTTGGCAGGAAGCTGCAGACTAACAAATGTAACATGTGACTGGCGGTGTAATGTGTGACTGGTGGTGTAACATGTGTCTGATGGTGTATCATGTGACTGGTTGTGTATCATGTCTGATGGTGTATCATGTGGCTGGTGGTGTATCATGTGTCTGATGGTGTATCATGTGACTGGTGGTGTAACTTGTGACCGGTGGAGTAACATGTGACTTTTAACAGACACAAAAGGAAGCTTAACACTAACACTCACATGACAGGTAACTGCAGACTAACACTATAAGGAACTGATATGGAATCTGTAGAATAACATAAATTACAGGAATATGGTTCAGCATGTAATGACAAAGTCAAAGCTCAAAATTCCAGAGAAATAAGTATCATGTATGACATTTGTTGCATGCAAGGATGAACACAGAGGCACCACTGTGAGGTGACTCCTGCCTACCTGAATGTTTCCGGAGCCAGAGGCTGTAGCACAGTACAGGCATCCCCCATCAGCTTCCACAGGCACGACAGGTCTGCACGTTGGGACACAGCTCTATAACAAATGGGGAGTACACAATACATACACTCTCTCACATCATGTTGGTACACAGGGTACCTCCCCTAAACTCCCTGGCTTTACAACACTGTTCAACAATATCTAACCTGGTCAGATACACCATGGCCTCTTGACACATGTCCCGAGCCAGTCCATCAAGACAGGTGGTCAGATGTTGCCGTGCCAACAGCAGGAGGGTTTCACCAAGACCTGAAAACAGAGATGATCCACATCATGGGCTGAAAACACTGCATACATGTATATTGTACCATGACTGTCACTGTGTCATTTGATACATAGACATACGCTCTGAAACAAGGAACTGGGTTTTGTGTGCAGTGTCAGACCATCTACTGGTATGGGTTGCCCACCTTTGAGTGCTGGCACGTAGTTGTGAGACTTCTCCAGGATGGCCTTGTACTCTGCCACAGCCTCTGGATACTCTCCTAGGGTCTGTTTAATGCTGGCCATTCTGCAGTCAAACAGAAAAACAGAAACTGTTGGCAACATAAACATGTAGACACATATGTAAAACACCAGTATCTAAAAGAATGTCAGTGGGTGATGAGTGAGAGACAGTGAGAGAGACAGACAGAGAGAGAGAGAGAGAGGGTGGGGTGGGGTGGTGGTGGCTAAGAGTGTGAGTGAGAATGAGTACATTTTAATATTTTAACAATATTTCACACAACTTGTGGTAGTGACAGTAAAAGATGCTCTGTGGTTTGGAAGTTAAAAATGAACTCACTGAAACAGACTGTACACCGAGTCTGGGTTCAACTGTAATGAAAATAATCATACATCATGTCATAAAATTCAGGGTTCACAACCAAACTGTGAAACAAATTAAAGCAATGTTTAAGCATCTGTCAACTACACCATTCAGTTTTAAAGAACTAATATTCAAGTATTAGGACATAGTATTCAGGAAAACAATCGAAGAATACCATTTTCTGTTTGTTTGGTCTGATATGTCCTGAATTATAGTGATCTGATCATTTTCTCACATGTGACAACTTAAAAAGGAGTTCCATGGATTTTTAAGAGCTCCACCCATCAAAACACATCACACTCTGACATCTGACAGTTTAACATGAAAACAACATGTACTATCAATCATGACATGACCCATGAAGGTCCCGAGGTAGAATAGGCCTTTAGCAATCTATACTTGCCATAAACAGCAACTATGCTAGTCGTAAGAAGCGACTAACAGGATCGGGGGATCAGACTCGTTGACTTTGTTGACACATGTCATCGGTTTCCAATTGCGCTGATCGATGCTCATGTTGTTGATCACTGCATTGTCTGGTCCAGACTCGATTATTTACAGACCGCCGCCATATAGCTGGAATATTGCTGCGTGTAGCGTAAAACTAAACTCACTCACTCATTCACTCACTCAGTCATGACATGATTATGTCCTCACAACATTTCTCACTCATTATACCCACAATTAACAAAGACGTCAAAGTAAGTCAAGTAGTCTGTGTGAAACATCTTACAAGTGTTCTCAACTGGACATACTGCTAGCAGTGATTTGAAACAAACAGCCTGAAATCTAGCAGTCTTACATGTAGTATGTACGTACAACAGAAAGTCATTGTTATCCTAGTCTGATCATCCTCACCTCAGCTGCCTTTGTGAATGTCTTTAGAGCTGCCGTGTAGCTCCCACGATGTAAGTATGCCTCAGCCAAACACTCCCACACATGCCTGACAAAGAGAAAATTGTGATTCTAGGAGCAGACGATATGTAAGTGTCTGGATATGATGTTGCAGTCTGTTGGGGTATAATGACACTCAAACACTGAGGGTGTCACTAAACATTACGTTGCCTGACTGCTGACATTTAAATCCAGAATAGAAACAAATCTGTGAAATGAGAAAGTAATACATGATCATCAAGGATCATGTCAGAACACAGTTACTTACTTGTCTCGGGGGTCTGCCCTCAGAGCTGCTTGGAATGATGCCACAGCAATGGTTGGGTCATCATGTCGCACCTGATACAGACCTAGTCGCAGCCAGGCCCACTTGCCACTAATAATACAAAGACATTTAGTGAAAAAACATTCCATACAAATGGTGATGAAGCACTGTTTCTCAAACTGTTATCTAAACCTAAAGGCTGTGGTCTGACTTAACTATGTACAGTGTAGCTGATTAGCGATATGCACCTTTTGACATATAAATTGCAACATATCTGAAAAATGCTGGCATTTGGCATTATAGCCAAACTGGCATTACATCCAGGAGATATCAATGGGTGGAACTCAGTCCTGGAAAACTATTGTGCCAAGTTGGCAAAATTGCAAGAGGAATTATACCTAGGGTTCACTGTATCAAAACTTAAATATATTATTTCATTGTTCATGGTATGGACAAATTCAAGTAACGTCTGTCACAAAACCAATACACGAGGCAGAACCTTTAGATCCCTATAGTCTGTTTGCTGTAAAAACGTATAAAAATGAACTTCATTTTCAACAAAATTTCATTTCATTGATACCTTTTCACTGCAAACAGACTATAGTAAATACTTCCAACATAAACAGTTGTCCTGCACTCACCAGCCTGCACTGGCTTGACTTGTGGCAGCCTCCAGAAGGCCTTTGGCTTCTTCCTACAAACAGAGATCACTTTGGTAATGTAACTTACTGAATAAAATTGATATTTTATACTTATCCTGACTCATGCTTATTGTGCTTATCTCCTCCCTCTGAATGAAGATAGTGCAACACTTGAAATCCCTTGAAGTTCCTTTCTAATTGAAGCAGAGACATGCCATACACTCACCCACCAGAAGCCTCCCTTTCCCACCAATATGATCACATGACCAGCTGAGAATTCAGCGTGCCTGAGAGGGGCGGTTGGGAAGGCTTGATGCCATGGGATGGGATAAATATAAAATATCAGTTTAATTCAGAAAATTACATATTATTCCTTATCCTGACTCATGCTTATTATGTTTACAGAACAGCGCTACGACTGTCCCACATCCATGTTACAATATGGAGGTGCGACAGTCACAGCGCTAAGATAACTTTGTGAAATGAGGACCTGGACTGGTATCATCCTTTTGTCCTGCCTGCAGTGATACAAGCAGCTCTGTGGACATTTTTAATCAGGATGAGTTACTAGACATCACAAATGAGACAATCACATCAGGCTCTGATAGGGAGGGAATGAATCACCATGGTGGTCTTTGGTAAGGCAAATTTAGACAAACCTGTAGAGGTTTCCAATTCTTTGGGAATCGTCCTTGGGGTACATATATGCATTTTCACGTGACATTTGTATCAATGTTTAAAAAAAAATTTGTACAATAAACAAAAAAGTCTTCTTAGTTCATTATACGGCCCCTCACCATGTGACGTAGCCCCTGTGACATGCATGAGCAGTCAATCAGGTAAGCATCCAAGCCAGTATCATTCTTCCTGCTGAATAAATCAGTGAACAGAATTGCAGCGACATGGGTTGCCCTACCCCAAGGACGATTCTCTTCAAAGAATTGGAAACCTGAAGAGGTTTGTCCAATTCTTCTTCATAGAGATTAACTCGACTCTGGGAGGGAACCGACAGGAAGCAATGTACTGAGAGCTGACCTCAGAAGAGAGTGAGTGTGTGACTGAGTTTAGTTTTACGCCACACTCAGCAATATTCCAGCTATATGGCAGCGGTCTGTAAATAATCGAGTCTGGACCAGACAATCCAGTGATCAACAACATGAGCATCGATCTGCGCAATTGGGAACCGATGACCACCCGATCCTGTTAGTCACCTCTTACAACAAGCATAGTTGCCTTTTATGGCAAGCCTGGGTTGTTGAAGGCCTATTCCACCCCGGGACCTTCACGGGTCATGTCATGATTGATAGTGCTTGTTGTTTTCATGTTAAGCAAGTTAAGCAAGGAGCACACATACAGTGTGAATGCAAAAAAACCCTGACCACATAGTGAAATTAATAGAGAGCACCTGAACATGGAAAACCCAACTCACAAACAACATTGCAACTCTTGTGAGAATCAAAAGTCGTGGGAAATAGCATCAGACCTCCATAGACACAGCCCCCAAGTCTGTGTCAGAACATCGGATCACCTCAAAGAGATGACCCGCACCCCGACCCAGTGGTAGATTGAAATACAGACACTACAGGGAAGGAGGAGTCCAAGGTGTTCTCTGCTCCAGTCACTGATACAAAGATGCAACTCTGGTCCTGGGACACAGGAGGAAGCACAGACAGAACCCGGCTCCTCCACTCTCATGGACTCCTCAACAGACCCTGCAATAGCACTAAGAGAGGGACTGGGGATGAACTCTCCCTCTCTGGGGAAGCTGAAGCATCCAGACCCGAAGTCCAAGGCAAAGGGTCGACAACAGCCTCCAGGCATACAGATCGAGATGAGCTCAGCAATCCTGCCCCCTGACTCTCCATCCCCAGTCCGGAGATGAACAGGTCAAAGTGGCCATTATGTTATTATTTTTATTTCATTTATATGTGGCCCTTTTGACAAGGAGTCTGCAGCCCTTTTGACTTTCTTGCAGCCCTTTTGACTTTTCTGTTTTGCAGCCCTTTTGTCATGCGGCTTTTTTGACTAGGACCTGTCCAGAGTGGGTGAGGAACTCCTGTTGGAGACCTCCAACCAACTCATGGATGAGAGACTTCACAGAGTCCATATGCTGTTGAAATAATTTGGGTGATAACTGACATATCAAACCCTTGAGACAGAGAGTGCGGCTTCTGTGACTTAGTTCTAGATGGCTTAGCCTGCTTAGCTTGCTTAGGTTTTTCAGCTTTAGAGGGGGGAAGCTCCTGGGTCAGTTCCCCACCCGCCTCTTGCAATTCCTCGTAGAAAAGGATATCTGCAGCCCGTCACTTCTGGGCTCGGGGGTGAAGCCCAAACAAAATTAAAAAATGTCGGGATTGTGACCAGCCTTCACAAGGCAAGACAAGCACTTATCGTGCTGTTCCTGGGGTGGAATATTTTGGCAGTAAGTGAAACACACCACAAACACCTGAAAGCAAACACGCAAGCATGTATCTAACGGCATGGTATTCATTTTTTTTTTCTCTTATAGAAAAGCCAACAGCATATACTCAAACAATTACAAAACATTGAAAGTTACGTGGAGAACTAGCATGCAACATGAAATAATCAGTAACTTAATGCAATGTTTCAACACGCACCTCAATAACTTCCTGCCCTGGAATGGCAACACGTGCGAACCCATGGGTGATTCCACCTGGTGAGGGGCCATATAATGAACAAAAAAGACTTTTTTGTTTGTTGTACAATATTATATCAAAACATTGATACAACTGTCACATGACATTTTCAGCAGCAGAAAAAGCATATATGTACCCCAAGGACGATCTCTGTGAAGAAGAATAAGGTTTTACCATTCTGACTACCTCAACACTACTTTTATTGACAAGATTTAATTCAAACAGCAACAGTTTCAGTGATGACTTACATCTTCACCAATGGCAACCAAGATGTCACAAAGGGCAGCTCCTGCCTCTTCATTGCCAGGGTCAAGGTCATATGCCTTCTGATAGCAACGCTTGGCTTTCCTGTTAAAATGTTCAACAGAATGTAGAAAATATTGTTTCATGGTAAATGAAGTTTGACAGTTCAGTCAACAACTGGTTACGAGGTCATGTGCAAACTAAGACAACTTTCTTGACTTAACATGAACATGTAATTGAATACCTACACATCATCCTTCTGCACAGTTGCATAGAAGTGTCCCAGGTAAAGGAATATCTCACTGTTGTAGGGGTCCAGTTTGGCTGCCTGAAACATAAGCATGGTGAGTACTGGAAATATGAGACAAAAATATTCTATAATTAACCTATGGATTTTAACTACTTTCAATGAAGCATCTCTCATCTTATGGAGAGCCTTGAAGTATCTCTCACCTTAAGGAGGGCCTTGAAGCATCTCTCCCTGAAAGGAAGGCATTGAAGCATCTCTCATGTTAAGGAAGGCCTTGAAGCATCTCTTACCTTAAGGAGGGCCTTGAAACATCTCTCACCTTAAGGAAGGCCTTGAAGCATCTCTCACCTTAAAGAATTCATTGAAGCATCTCTCACCTTAAGGAGGGCCTTGAAACATCTCTCAAGTTAAGGAAGGCCTTGAACAATTTCTCACCTTAAGCAAGACCTTGAAGCATCTCTCACCTTATGGAAGGGATTGAAGCATTTATCACCTTAAGTAAGGCCTTGAAGCATCTCTCACCTTAAGGAAGGCCTTGAAGCATCTCTCCTGCACCCCCTCCAGGTCCCCAGAGTCTCGCAGCTGCCACAGGACCCGCCCCAGCATGTAGTGATGTCCACTCACATCAGGAGCTTCCTCAGTCAGCTTCTCAAACCTTTACAAGACAAGAAAGAGTCCAAAACTGTGTGATTTCAATTACTACACATGCTAAGGTAAATATACTGTTTAATTGTGGAAGTAGTGATTACAGGTTCAGATCTATGATTATCTCTTACAACAAGCATACTACGATATACAATATAAAAACTGTAAATTCCTGTCATGAACCATCATTTGTCCTATAAAGTAAGAACTAGTTGCTGTAAGAGAGTCCCACCGTGAGAGAGCCTCCATGTACTGTCCTGTATGGAACATGATGCGGCCTCTGACTGCCTCTCTCTCCCCAGCACTGTCTGGCACACTATCCAGGTGGTTCTGCGAACACACATTCAGAATCAGAGAAATTATCCTTCACTCTTTGTCTATTCTCTTTCAGTTATGACTGAATAATTACTCAAAACATGCAGCGTCTGACTATTAAAAGTTTAGCTGTGATGTTGAGGTGAACTTGTTGAATGACCTAAATGAGTTTTACAGTCATCAACATTCCAGCAATATCAACAAGTGATGTAGTCAGGTCCAGCCACAAACTAGTGATCGACAGCATGAGCTATGATCAAGGTCATCAGGCAAAATGGCACATGTCATAAGAACCTAATAACCATTAGCTTTGGTCTTTATAAAAAACATGCAATGGTGCCATGCCTACTAGACTTTTTCATGTTGGTATTTGTTGTAAATGGTTCCATCACATACATCTTGACTAACCTGTGCATCTGCAACATTTCCTTGCTTCAGGCAAACATACACCAGGAGAGTTCTCGACTCAGAACTTTCGATCACATCCTGAAAATTGAGAGACAAAATTCTGCTCTATTTGTAAACAAACTCGAGTCAAACAGAACCATCTTGTGGAATTAAATGTATTCAAAATTCACAATCATGATCACTTTATAAACATAATGGACTTCACGCTCACACCAATCTCATTAAACATGTGGTATAACATGCAAATATTAAACTTTATCAAAATTCTTCATGGCAGCATTTACACTAATTTGGGAGTGAGAGAGTAAAAATAAAGATTCTTGCAACAGTCGCTCTGGCAGCAGGGATGATATCAGTGTAATGAGGTTAATAGTGTAACAAAGGTGTTCACAGACCAGCTAAAGGGGAGATAACTCTACATACATACCTGTGACAGTATCTCCCTGGCCTGAGCCAGACAGTGGGGTGACCCAACCCTATACAAACAGGTTGCTTTCATGAGCTGGAGCTCACAGGTGATGGATTTGCTAGGTACTGTCAACAGGCGATTTTTCTTCTCGAGTGCCATCAGTCCTGGACAGAAGCAAATGCATACTGACAAAAATCTCTAAAGGAACAGAAGTTAGTGTGTGGGATCACTTGAAGTTGCTTCCTCGTTTGGTTCGTAAAATTTGTTGTCAAAATGATGAAAGAATAATATTGTGAGTAATAGTAGATATGAGTTTCTAATTCAGTATAAACCTGAATCTGAATCATCTATGCCAACCATCTTTGACACTGGATGGCATGTGTTCCTTTTGATATTGAATATCAACATCCAGCTTTTGTCATCCAGGGCTAAATCTGATGCTTTCTGGGCAAAGGAGTACTTACCTCTATCAGCGACGTCGACACATGGCAAGTTTGCATGTAGTTGCTGGTGGCATCTTGCTAAGAACACATAACCACTCACAACTCTGTTAAGACTGTTCATTCCTGTAAGGCAACCACAAACCAATGATTCCTGCCTATCAATTTTTCACAAAGAATACATACCTTTCAGCTTCTAAATATATCCTGATATCAGTGTGAAAATCTACACACAGTAAATTACAGTTAAAACAAACCAATGTGACCACTTATCTTAGTTTATACACCTGTTGTATGTTACCCACATATCAACTACAGGAAGTGGCCAGGATGAAAAAGAAACAGTACATTGCATCAGTCAGTTCATTATAGGCATGCTTGGATTAAGCATGGTCTACAGTAAACAAAGGTCATCTGTGAGTTTGGATAAACCTAATATCTCTTACAAAAATATGACTTCACCAGATATATTGTTAGTACTGACAAATATAACACAGTTCAATCATAATCTGATCCATGTACTTGCCTTGTTGAAGCAGGTCCCTGGCTTCCATCAGCTTCTTTTCTGCCAAGTAGACCACTCCCTGAGACAGACTCACATATACGTTGTTGGCTGACAGGGCCCCAAGCTTCTGAGACACATCTTTCAGAGTTGAGCTGACAGTATCATCAGAACCTAAAAGAAACAGATTGAAACCTTGTAATACTAGTCGTGCTCCTTATCCACACGGTACCCAGTCTCACTAAAATCTCAGCTGACTGTGATAGGACATCTCTCTGTAAGTATCAATCATTCAGACAAGCATTCTTTATTTCTGTTCCTCAGATATAATCAGGGCCTTCAGAATGCAAAGAAACAGAATTAGTCCTAGGCCAAATGCTAGAAAAGTCCCTATGTTTCAGGATCTCTCAGCAGCAGTAAACGTGTTAGTCAGTAATTAGTATGACACCTCCCACCCGCCAAAAATTCTTGTTGATGTGGAACTAGCTACATAAGGTATCAGGTTACTAAAAACATACTGGGTTCAGTCCACTGCTGAAACAGTGTCCACATGTTCATAGACAAACTTCTTGAGAATTGATCACATTGTCTAATGTGTGGTGACAAGCACTGGTGTTCAACATGGTCAAGATATGCAGCATGGGTGATAAGGCTGGGTGTATCATATTACCTGATTTTCATGATATCTCTACATTTGGCCTAGGAGTAGAATGTTTAAATCAAGTAGTCATATGATTATACTATGCCATTTAGAAAGTGGTCAAATGTAACATGTAATACAATTGGGATTACACTTTCTTAGTAAAGTACAGATTTTAGTACTTTTGTAGGGTTGAATTGCCCCTGGGAGACGAACCTACACGATCAGAGTCAGACACCTAATCACCAGCACACAAAGTCAGCCACCTAGCACGAAATCACAGTTTGCTCATAGTTCGCCTGTCTAGGTCTAAATGGACATGTTCTCAAAACTTCACAGACACAGATATTATATCAAAGAAAAGGACAACAGTCAGATCCTAGAGAGACATGCAGCCACAGATTCCTATCCTACACAAAGTGATATCACCACCAGGTCACCCACCCTGGAGGAGGTCCTCCATAAGCAACACAGTCCAGGTCTCCAGGACATAGGGGTTGGCAGGGAACCGGGCATGGAGGCTTTGACATTCTTCCCAAAGGCTTGACCGGGGACCTTGCTGCAAGCATGAACAGCTTGTTTACAGTTAATAACAAAGTTAGGTGTTGTATTTACTTAAGAATAAGGAACAAAATGATTACAAAAATATTTTTCAGTTTGCAAGTTGTATCTTATTCCTCACTATGCACAGTTTGTTCTGCTAACTATCTGTGACATTTTTCAGCTGAAAAAGCATGTGCTAGGTTCCATTCAATGCAATATTGTTGGAAGTGACTAAAAG
This sequence comes from Haliotis asinina, assembly GCF_037392515.1. Lineage (NCBI taxonomy): Eukaryota > Metazoa > Mollusca > Gastropoda > Lepetellida > Haliotidae > Haliotis > Haliotis asinina. The sequence continues at coordinate 43,713,424 of NC_090282.1, forward strand.
GCTGTGAAAAGAAGAGAATCAACAACAGACCTAGGTTGTTTTGTTGTTTTTCACCTCAGTCAGTATTATTCCAGCTACATAGCGGTGGTCTGTATATAATCAAGTCTGGACCAGACAATCCAGTTATACAGCATAAGCATCAATCTACACAATTGGCTTCCTATGACAAGTGTCTTGGTAGCTTGATCACTTGATCTTGCTAGTCATCTCTTACAATAAGAATGTTATAAAGACCAGTTTTAAACCACATCTTCAAAGGTCCCCAGGAACAGTCCAGTGCTTGGTTGCCTACCTTGATGAGCAGCTCCAGGTACTGGTGTATCAGCCTCTCACTGCCCTCTGCTGGCAGGTCTTCCAATGACACCGCCTCTTTACATGTCGTCAACAACTGGGGAGCACAGAGGAAAGGTCAACAACAACGTTGAAACACAATAACACTCTCTAAATGCACCTGTGAACCACAGGGAAAAAGCCTCAGAGGTCAAAAATATATTATAACTGCAGAAGTACATGACTCTCACACAATGTCTAAAGGAATGGATATGAAGCTGCATCAATAAAAGTGCAGTTGACCTATCAGTCTTACAATAATGGGGTTTAATAACTGAAACTTGTTAACAGACTCAGACATCATTCCTTCATTTCATTAGAGAAAGGATGAATAGATCCCTGAGTAATGCACAGTAGTGTCTGGTGTCTACACAATAGCTGCTACACTGACCAGTTTCTGATATTCAGCTGAGAGAGTCTGCTGACTGTGGAGGATATCAAACAGAGACATGAGTGTGTTCATCCGCTGTTGTGCTCCCAATTCCTCCAACAGCACACGCTGGTACATACTCACAGCCTGAGGAAGATACCAGTTACAGGGGATGACAGAGTGATGTCATAACATATAAACAACATACAAGGAAGCCTCATTAACATACAGCCTGCAGGAAGATACCAGTTGCAGGGGATGACAGAGTGATGTCATAACATATAAGCAACATACAAGGAAGCCTCATTAACATACAGCCTGCAGGAAGATACCAGTTGCAAGGGATGACAGAGTGATGTCATAATATAGAAACAACATACAAGGAAGCCTCATTAACATACAGCCTGCAGGAAGATACCAGTTGCAGGGGATGACAGAGTGATGTCATAACATATATTTGTCATATAAGAAGTCACCATATACACAAGCCTCATGTATATCCCTGAATACATGCCATATGCCTATTACTTATGATTAGTATAATGGCAAAAGATATGTTTGAATGCAAGTACGGCCTATGATCACTCAAACCATCACAACTTTAAATGATTTATTTTTTTAAAGTAGAAGGATTGCATTTAACACTAAGAGCTGTCCAAAGAACATGAAAAACACTGAATTTGAGATGAATGTTCAGGTAATGCATTATGATGCCACTACCTCATCCACATTTCCCAGTTTCCCCTGAAGCTTGGCTAGTTTCCTCCCAATGTCCAGCCTCTTTTCCTTGTCACTGATGGTGAGAAATACAAATATGTGTATTCATGTCTCCAAACAAACATGAACTCTGAATTAAATGGGTTTATCCACTCTCAGCCAAACCAATATAACTACACAATTATCAAAACTTCAGATGAATGTATATTTGGTAACATACTCAGCTAGTCTTCTTGTTGTCCTACCTTTCTTGCAGAGACATCAGCTTCTTGTACACACTAGCCAAGTCCACATCATTGTCAGGAGATGGGTTCTTCTCATATAACCCACACAGGCCCTGAAAGTCAACCAAGGCTATAACATGGACATGTCAGAATGATTAGGCTACATATGAGAGAAACTTTCTCTAGCAATTCTTCTCAAAAATAAGTGGGAGAAGTAGGATTTGTTGTTATTGTTTTTGATATAAATATTGTAAGGGAGAAACACTTATATTATTATTGAAAAATATCATTAGATTTATATATTACTGACACACAGCAATAAAAGAAATATGCCAAAGAAAAAGATCCTGTTTTTATTCATATATTGAAACATTTCTGTTTTCATAATTCAAATACAGTAATACATAAGAATATCCACTTCTTTGTGAAAGCCTTTATGAGCCTTTGCAGACCATGCATGTACGTACCTGCCATGCTAGAATCTGCTCAGGTGCTGCATCTATGGCTTTTTTGTAAGCCTTAAGTGCCTGATCAGCCTGTTCTAGCCCTTCAGCAGCCACTCCCACAAACACCAGGGCATTGTAGTTGGTCTTGTCACTAGCCAGCACAGACTGAAATATACAACCAACACCTCTACATCCTACTGTGGGAAGATAGAGTAACAGACGTGGTTTCATTAGGTGGTGGGAACAGGCAAAACATCTTATTACACATAGAACTTGAGTTTTTGTTGTTGTACATGTTATTTTTCTGTGGTACAGTCACGTGGCCTACTAAACCATCACACTTGTAGAACACTGTTTGACATATCTATTCACCTTACAATGTCGGAGAGCTTCCTTAAATTCTTTGTTCCGAATTGCTTCCCTTGCATTCTTCAGAGCATTCTTTACTTCCTTGGAATCCATTCTCTGTGCTGATATTCCAAATTACCATGCACCAAGATTATACAGCAACATCAGAATCCCTAGACCCAATGGGAACAGAATTCATCAGGTTCATCAGCAAGGCATAATTTGATACTTATATAGGCAAAGATGTTATTATGGTAGTACAGACATATACAAAATGTATACCTTTTAGATATTAGTCTCTGACTATATATAATTTTGATTGTAACAAATATATCTATTTAATATGAAAAGGGGCCACAGTGAGAAGGGAGATTCTGAACCTGAGGAAAGGTAGATATACTTGCTTCATTTAAAACTTTAGCACTGCAGAGAGGTCTAGGCAGTTGAGAAAATAATGTGGATATTTGCCACATCTGACCTTTATACCTGCACTTGGCATATTTGTTGCACCTTGAACATATAGTGAAAATATTGAAAGGTTTTCATAAAATGGTGATGATGATGATGATGATGATGATGATGATGATGATGGTGGTGGTGGTGGTGGTGGTGGTGGTCTGTGACTAAATGTGAACTGACTGCATAGTGTTGCAAACTGTACACTTGTCAAACAAGACAATCATAATCAATCGTGCTCTGAGCGAACACTACAGTGGATCTACCGTGTGGATCGGTCTCACTTTCAGTTCCTAGTGATTTACATCTTGTGATCGTGACATATGTGTCTCGGTCGTAATTACTCTTATAGAAGCACAGTGTTTTCACAAGGATTGGTTTTACGAGCGACATATGGTGGGTTAAATGTAAATAACATGTATCTATCTAACTCACAAGTCTCGTGCCAAATCTGTTACGCTCCTCGCGAACGGAATCGAGCCTATCGAATCGTGGTCCATTGGGTCCTTCCGAAATGTTAGCCAATCAGAAAATACATAGCAAAACTTGTCGGGTAGTGATGTAAACTTCCGGTCCACATGGCGAGGTGGTGACATATCCTCTTCTCTCAAGCTAATCTCATATCAGAGTGGTAATTGTGTTTTTGTTTACTTGGGCAATAATTTTCAGTCACACAACACACCTTACATACATATATTTTACACATATGAAAATATTACGAGTTATTTAGTTAGTATTTTATCTGTAATCATCGTGGGGTTTGAGGCAAATGTGAAATATATCCTGGCTTCTCGTGGTAGAATCGTTTGGGAGATTTCGTTCCATAAACCATGCAACCTCTGTACTTTGTCTCTTTAGACTACCCTGCTCCACTTCATGATTCATCACTCATAGTCAGTTTCATTTGCTCGTACCATCAATGTGGTCTTCCCTTGTCTGCTTGATCTGCACAAATGGTCTACCATCTCGATCAGTGCATGAAACTCCTAAAATACCCAGCAAGCCCAAATGGCTGATAACTTTAAAATGTTGCTGGCCCTGCTAACATGTAACCAGCCCTGTATTTAAAATAGGAAACTGAGATATTATTATTAAGATGTTAAAATAATGGACCCGTGAAGGTCTCGGGGTAGAACAGGCCTTCAGCAACCCATGCTTGCCATAAAAGGTGACTGTGCTTGTCGTAAGAGGCAACTAACGGGATCGGTGCTCAGACTCGCTGACCTGGTTGATATATGTCATCGGTTCCCAATTGCACAGATTGATGCTCATGTTGTTGATCACTGGATTGTCTCGTCCAGACTCGATTATTTACAGACCGCCGCCATATAGCTGGAATACTGCTGGGTGCGGCGTAAAACTAAACTCACTCACTGTTAAAATAATGTAATTAATGAACTGATGAGTGATTGTTACATATACTATCAGACTGAAGGAACAACACCGTTCACTGGCAGAAAGCATTCTCACGACCAATCACATTTAGTGTTAGATAAATGGGTGGGCTGATCTGTGAAAGTTATAGTTTGATTGATCATGAACTAAACAGACATCGTCTAGCTACCACATTTATAAATTATTTTTTATATATCTTTCCTGCAGTCAATGACATGGTCAAAGGTATACCCTTGGAAAATGTATTGGCCCAGAGGGCTGGCTATAAAATAAAGTTGTAGGTCCGCCGTGTAACCAGCAAGCAGTGCTCCGCCGTGCTGACGCTATTTCATACACTGCCATTGTCAACTCATTCTAATCATTTGGACCAGTGCCAACTCAATCTGCCCACATGAACTACCCTGGTAAGAGTTCCCTCCCATTCCCCCATCCCAAGTAATATTTATAAATTGATGTACATTGAAAATATTAAGAAAACCTAACACAACATTTACTAGAGAACTCACAAAAATAATTAAAAGCCCCCAAATTAAGAACAATATTTGTACGGTTGAACCAGTTAGTGTTACCTCTGTTAATCGATGGAAGAAGAATATGGGGAATGGAAGGAACTCTTTCCACTTCCCTTATCTTTTCAATCTGCCCCTATGGTCTACTCATGCCTACTCCATCTACTCATACGATCTACCCTTGCCTACTCAGTGACCCAGTTTCAAGGCTCTATGTAAGTAGTACTCCAGTCTGCAGTCCTTGTTCCAGATTGTCACAGACCAATTCTCTCCGAAGAGATCACTGAGGGGAGTTTACCCAGTTGCTCATGGCACAGTAATTCACAGTTCAGAACTACGTCTCTTGGGATGTGTCTTGGGCACAACAAATCCTGTGACTAGGGTTTGGAATTCTGGCCCATCCCATTGTTTCTAGGTTTGTTAGTACCATACCCATGCTTTTGGGTTTCACGTTCACCAGTGATAAACATCTAAAATTAAGAAAAGCAAGATTTATGGATGTCAACTTCTTTATTGTGAACATTGTGTTATTGACAATAAAGAAGTTGACATTCATAAATCTTACTTTTCTTATGAATTCCACTTCTATATGCCCTTCAAAGATTGAATGTAAAATGAACCTGACACACTGTAGGTAGAATGCTGTTCAAAATGACAAGAAAAACCCAACTCACTCAATCCCCTAACTCTTAGTGATATTGATTTTAGGTGAGGTATCACCTTTCTTTTATAGTTTTGTGTCAGTTACTGATAATTATAATGTGTGCAAGTAAATATGCTTTTTGCATGTGATTACTGGAACAAAAAATATATAACATACTGTCTCGTTGGATGGTTATCGTTCCACTGAGAAGGGGAGATGGTGTATTTTTTTTTTTTGTAAGCTCTGCATATTTTTCTCTGACATCAGACCAAATTCTGGTATGATTATCAGTTTAATTAATATATTCATGTCATATGTCAAGTTCAACATGATGTTGTGTTTGTTTTACATTTGATGGTTTCAGATCATGACACGCTTTGCAAGAGCTGGTAATGCTAACAAGAAAATCCCACATGATGGCACACAATGGAAGGACATGTTTGGAAGTGGTAGTGAATGCAGAAAGGACTCAGGCAGTGCACCGAAAGAAGGAGATAAACGTGACAAGAAATTCAAGAACGTTAAAAGGGATAAAATGAATAATACACAAGGAAATAAACATGATAAGAAATTCAAGAAGCATAAAATGAATAAGAAAATGAAAGGCATTGAAAGAAATAAAAATAAGTTTGATGAGCCAAAACCATGGCAACTTGACAGTACATCTGGTGATAAGACAAAAGAACGAGCAATGAGAAATCAATTCTTTAGGGATCAGAGAAGGGAACAAAGACGATTGCAGAGGAAGGATGACAGAGATAGATTTCTGGTAAGAGTTGTTTGTAAAAGATTTGTTGTACTTTTTCATTGTGCACGTTTTATGAACAACTGAAGCTATAATTTGTTGTTTTACAGTTACGTCATAATTATTAATAGGAAACTACCAACCTTACACCCTTAAAACAACTCCTTTTTTCAGGTTGTGCCATAGAAAGTGAAATTTCAGTTTCTACTGTATATTCAACTGTCAGGTCAAACACTGCACGTATGGTACACAGCAAAGGATGCCATATATAGAGCCTAGTGACATGTCTTTATCAAATGTGTCGAACTAAAAAACGTTAACTATAAGTTAATTTTGATGACTTCACACATTTGAATGAAATAAATCACATTTTAGGTTGAAAGAACAAATGTCTTAGCTTTGCAAACAGATTTAGCCAAAATCATGGAGATGTCATTCCCGCAGATAAGAAGTTAAAAATAATATCATTCTGAAAGTTCTTTGTCATGCTTATCAGAAACAATCATTTTCAGTACTTTTATTGTTGTTACATCATTCCATTTCCAATCCATCTTAGACTGACTCTGTGGTGTAGTGGTGAGTGGAATTTTGCAGGTTCAATACCCGGTTGCAGGTTCAATCCATGGTTGCATTATGCCCAGACATATATAATATGGTGCTTGTTGGTGCCTGTGGCACTCAGCAATAATGGTACGACAAGGACTGGTCAACTCAGAGTCTGTATAATGCATCTGAGTGGGGTATTAATGCTTAACTGGGGCATGGTATCTCAGTGAGCTGACACAACAAAACCTGCTCAAGTCTCAGCTATTACGAGCAGTCACACATATTGTCATATGAGTGAAATAATCTAAGTGCCTGTTAAACCCCATTTCACCTCATCCAAGCCATCTACTTTTAGTCTTTGAACTAAGCACTTCACCTCACAAACTCCAGAATCTCTTATCAGCTCTATCATCTGTGCACTACTGTAGAAATGTGTTTGCTGCCTAGGTGTGTTTCAACTGCCGAAAGCATGGTCATCGGATGGGAGACTGCCCCCAGGTAAAGGGCTCCAGCACTCATGGCACTGGCATCTGCTTCAAATGTGGCTCCACAGAGCATGTGTCAAGTGCATGTTCCACTAAAGTAGCCCCAGGTATGACTTGTGATTCTGTTTGAAATTTTTTTATTTATTTATTGTATTTTTTGCAGCATATTTTAAAATGGGAATGTCTCTTTATCTGTCCATGTTTGCTTGAATTAAGAATGATTTATATTGTAAATGTTTGCTTTACTGTAATTTCTATATCAAGCATCATGCTAAGAAAATGACAAGGAGGTTCACTTGTTAAAACCATACTAAATAAATTTGATGTCAGATAGAGAATGGCAACATTCAAAGTTCAGTGAAACTTAAAGGTCACATGCAACCAAAAAATATAACATAGTTACAACACAATTATCACTTATTCATGACATATAATATACATTGCTTCTTTAAAAAAAACAAATAAACAAAACTATAAGCGTACAATCGCGGTTCAAAAGTGCAATATTTTGTACTTGGGCTTACTTCCCCCGAAATGAAGCCTTCGGGAGACCGAACCCAGTCATAGCTGGTGGGTGTGCACTCAAGTGTAATGATGGCTTCCGATTAGCTGTTTCATTTGCTGAAACACTGATGGCTCATCACAGAAAGACGATCTGTTTATTGCGCATTCTAGAAGTATGGCGAGTCACAAGAAAGTAAGATTCTTTATGGATAACAACTTCTTTTATTGTACTTGATGCGTCATTTCAGTATAGATTCATATGCCATTGTCAAACAAAATCATAAACACTAGAAGAAGTTGTTATCCATAAAGAATGTATAAAGAGATGTTGGGTTTTGTAAATACATGTTCTCTGAATTGGTGTTCGATCCAATCCAAAATCATCTCAGTAGAGATGGTGAACTACTACGTGGCTTGAAACTGTCCTTTGTCCAAGTACAAAAGAGGACTTGAAACTGACAAGAGTTTGCACGTTTCTGTCAGATCCAGTCATCTGAGAAAAATGGATGTAGTTTGTTTGCAGCCATCCTCGATATCTCCAGGGTCTACGTTCCGAAAAGTCTCCACTATACCCTGGATGCATCTACGGTTCAGCCCGATAAATTTATTACCTCCCTTGGCTGGCTTTTTATCCAATCAGGTGTCTACGCTGGGAATTTGAGCGAACCAATCACAACTCACTTTCGCTTTTTAAATTCTCTAACCGATTAAACTCGGCAAACAAACCATGTGTAGGTTCTCTGAAAGTATTAGATGGATTTCTTGCATATGTTTTTAAAAAGGTTTCGGACCTATAAAGTTGCTGCATGTATGATTTCCCCAAATTTTGAGTGGCACGGCGAGCAAACCTTCACAGTTGCAACTGCTACCTTTGTTGACACTGGCAAATTCGGTTATAACGGCGACCGCTCTGATTGGCTACTGTGAGAAAGCGGAGTCAGCAAAGGGAGGTAATAAAATTATCGGGCCGACCCGTAGATGCGTCCAGGGTATAGTGGAGACTTTTCGGAACGTAGACCCTGGAGATATCGAGGATGGTTTGCAGCCCACAGACATAAAAACATGTCATGTGTACAAGTATCACACCTGCCTAATTACATAATGTGGCAGAGACAGGACTCAGGTGCATGAGTCATAAATCAATAATTATATTGTTTATGGTGTATAGCCTGATAGGTGTTCAGTTCAAATTGCATGTGGTCAATGATTACATCTGTGAACTGCATGGTGTGGACACATGATATGGTAAGCATCCTTGTGTTTTTACTACAATAGGTAAGGGTACAACTGTGCTTATCACACTATACATGGTGGCTGGGCGAAGTGTATTTCTTAAATATACATGTATTTCAATTCATAGGTCAAAATACACATCATGATACACATATTCACATTAAATCATATTGCAAACTCTTGACTTTTTTTTTCAAAGCAGGTCCGAACAGACTATCAACTTGTGGAGAGGCAGTAATGGCAGATATTGTAGATGTGATAAAAATAAAAGACTAAATAGCAGAGCTGATGCAGTCCCAAAGAAATATAAAGTATTTAACTTACATTTTCTCCATATGTACTGTATATATGTTGATTGTTTTCTGACCTAATTGTTATGTGTTAGTTGTTTCATACAAGGTAGTTGTTTCAATGAACTCAGTATTATTTCCCTTCTAATTTTGTCTGTCACAGCTGTTGTTGTTGTTGTTGTTCCAGGGGAATTCCCCTTTGCAAAGTGCTTCATCTGTGGAGAGATGGGGCACATCACTAGACAGTGTCCAGACAACCCAAGGGGCCTTTATCCCAATGGTAACTAGAACACAGGCTTTATGTGAAGCTCATCTTTGCTTGTATGTCAGACTGTGTGTCAAAAGTTAACATAGTGGCACTTGGTGCCCACCTCACACTCATTATTTTGCATCATTGAATTCATGGCATGGTATTTTATAACCACAGAAACTTATATCCTGTCAATATTACTTTGAATTGTGAGTGTCATTTTATCTATATTTTGTCAAAATATTATGAGTGCTGAAATTTTTGGGCTAATGTGAATATATTTCATGTCATAAAAGAAATGTTACTTGCCACAAGATAGACACTGAGAAAGCCTAATTGATCACATCTGATCCTAATTAGTCACTCTTTCATCTGGCCCAGACCTCATCTGTAACTGTTACAGCAAATTCTAATATAAAGAATAATTGATCTTCAGTAACCCATGCTTACTATAAGAGGTGACTCTCAGGTTTTGATGGCCAAGCTCACTGGCTTGGTTGACACTCCTCTTTGTATCCCAGTTGAGCAGACCAATATTCATGCTGTTGGTCACATGATTCTCTGGTCCAGATTCAATAATTTACAGGCCACTGCCATATAGCTGGAATTTGATGAGTTTGGCTTAAAACGAAACTCACTCCAACTTTGCAGCCTTGTCGATTTTTACAAGGAATGAGAGGCATGACATAAATGTATATTAATGTATGGTGTGATAATGATCCTCAGACTATATAATATACCTTCCATTTCCAGGTGGATGTTGCAATGAATGTGGATCTGTGGAGCACTTAAAAAAAGACTGTCCTGACCTACAGAAACAGAAAGGTGCTTTAGCTGTTTGTAAAATTCTGCAGAATGAGATTAGTGTACTATTTCCTATGTACAACTGTTGATTTAAAGAGGGGTCCACTGCAACATGTCATTGAAGTAGCTGAGAAAATATGAACTCCCTTCATCTGTGAAACTCCATATTTCAGGTATCGAGAGGGTGAGAATAGACAAGATAAACAACACCCAGAGTGCAGATGCTCAGTTGGATATATCACCACAGCCACCAGTTACAAAAAAGAAGGGTGGACATGGGGGGAAGGTTGTCAAATTTTAATATGAAATAAATTGTTCTGGTGAAGATATGTTTCATTTGTCTGTATAGTCAATTCAAACATTCCCTGTCTTGGATAATATTTAAATACCATAGGCAGATGTTCTGTTTTCAAAATCAATAAAATGCTTCACATTTTGGGAAGAAAGTCATCACATACTGAACAAAGTCACACACACATTTGTTTTATACAAAGTTTAATAGCAGCAAGTTATTTTACAATTAAATTAAGAAAATATATAAATCCCAAGGTAAAATCTGTACAATAACTTAACAGTGTGTGTTCTAAGTCGGCTAATTGTTATTTGGGTTTGTAGAGGTGTAAATGATACCACATTCAAATATCACACATTAACTATACACAGCAGTAGAGCACAACATTGTCAGTTTCTTCTTTCACAAGAAGGTGCTTGCATACACTAAAGCATGGCACTGTCACATTCCTTGTTAACAAGGATATCATTCTTACTGTGCAGCACAGAGTTGTCACGTTCAGATTAAACAAGGAGGCGTTTGCTTACAATAGAGCACAACATTGTTGCTTCCTTGTAAACAATGATGCATTTGCTAACAAGAGAGCACAGCATTGTCAGTTCCTAGTAAACCAGGTGTTTGCTTACAATAAAGCACAACATTGTCAGTTTGAGTTTGCTAACAACAAAGCACAGCATTGTTAGTTCCTCATAAACAAGGTGTTTGCTTACAATAGAGCACAACGTTGTCAGTTTGAGTTTGCTAACAACAAAGCACAGCATTGTTAGTTCCTCATAAACAAGGTGTTTGCTTACAATAGAGCACATAGAGATACTAGCAGTATAGTAGGTGCATGCTAAGCTGAACAGCACAATACAAGTGTCTCAGGTTTCAAGTTAAGAGGTGGCCATTGTTGATCAGAACAGCAAAATGGTTTTGACAAATCCTTGATCATGGGTTATGGTAATAAAAAACAAAAAAACCCTACAACACAACCAGATTTTATAACATGATTTTGGCTGTGGGAAAGACATTCTTCTTGCACTAAACAGAACTCCCCACAAATCTACTGAAGTTCATAAAACATATAGTACATGTATTTAAATTATAACAAATTACCTTGTTGAACAAATTTAAAATCTCCTTCAATTATCTGTGAGAATTGACAAAGGACTGTTTTTACCCCAATTGCCATTTAGAAGAAAAGATATTTACAAAATCACACTAATTTCAAAGAAACTGCTTGATATAGATAATGTTCTGCTGTGTTTCTACAATAGTTATACAATCATGACAACATCAGTAGTAGCAAGATTGGCATGGTCTATTGGAACAAAGTTCATTCCACATAAATCCAAATGTGATGAAATGATATGTATAGCACTGGTTAGTGATAAATCACAGAGAAGAACACACTGCTCTACACTAAAACTGTTTGATATTTCAGAATTACCATGACACATCTACATTTTTAAAACTTCAGATACTGGTCAGTGCATTTGTTAACATACATGTTTTTTCCTAATGAAAAAATCTGGGACTTAGTGAGAAACATTCAGTACTTATGCACTTTATTCATAAGGCTACATAAAAAAGTTAAATGTTCAAAGGCAGATTTTTCTTGAGAAGTGACAAGGGCGGTAGGAATTTTTGAAAAATGTTGACAGAAAAAGGAGGAACACATTTTAATTTTTTTCTCTCAGAAATACATCTTGGAAACCTTAGCATGAGTTAGTGAGTTGTAGATTCAGTAACACACATTCTTACAGACACTCATTCTTATGGTGGACAAATAGATGATGGGGACGCAGCCATGTGAAAATTATATTTTCAAAACTGCAATGAAAAATTGTTATGCTCTCAAAAAAGTGACTTGTAGATGCCTGAAAAACATTTCACTTTTTTATGTACCTTAATCAATCCTAAAATAGTCTTACTGCAGGAAACTGATGGAAAAAGAAACTCATTCATACTGCATTGTATTCAACTTGCATAGCTCTATCGCTTATTGATATATGTTTGCTGGTCACACCATATTGCACTTTCTAACATCAAGGAATGAATAGTATAAGCTGGGGATGTGAATTGAAGGTTTTGATTATGGAGATCATGAAATATTTGAAAAGTGGAGATTCATTTCCATGTGTTACTGATGAGACAAGCTGTAAATAATTGTAACTAAACAAAACCCAATATTATGATTAAGTAGAAGCATGCATGGATAAAGGAAAATGTATAGAGGATATGCTACAACAACTATAATCACGTTCAAGATCAGAACCCATGTATGGTCGAGGTAAGCTTCTGTTTGACTTAACATCACGTGTAAGGTTGACCTGCGTCTATATGAATGATAAACCCCAAACCTCTTCATATAAACATAAATGTCCTACCTGCTCTGACCTAAATCAAATGATTTTCTTGTTAAAAGACGTATATATGGATGACAGCTTCCTTAATTCATGACTATGATATTTCAATATGGTTCTTGTAACGTTTTCAAGTGTGAAACTTCTTTGGAAATGTCATCCATTTATACCAATTCCTTCCAACTTCTAAAAATGCCACTTGAAGAAGTTTTTCTTCTTTTTCAAAGTTCAGTGTTAGATGATAGTAGCTCATGAACCGTGTTGGTTAATTCAAAACATTTGGCAGGAAAATTCAGTGGAAAGATAAACCTTACCTTCAAGTCAGACTTGAATGTAAACGATAATTAAAAGTCTTCAGGCAAATAATTTAGTTTGAAAATTCTGATGATTATGAATCATATTCAATGGCCAGGATTGATACCAGTGATTTATAAGCAGACACTCAATTATCCATTGAAATCCCTGATCAAGTCATTTCCTCAAGAACAACACTGCCATTCATAGTCCCGTTTGTCTGGCTGTGAAATGATATAGTTGTGTGTAAATGTATCATATTCATACAACCACAAGTAGACAAAACAAACATAGTGAAAAAATGAAATTAAATACACAATAAGATGTAAAACTGTACAAATTGATATGCAGAGGGAATATGCTAACAAAATTGTAAAGGTTATAAACAAACACAAAAAGATGATGAGATGAAACAGCTTCCAAAAATGTTGTTCCTACCACAGTAATGAGAACATAAAGACAAGTTTAAAATCACTTTGGCTGTAATCATTCACATATTGGTGGAGGAGGTGAAACAAAAACATGATCTTCTCCAAATATTCATTACAAATAACATTAGTACACTCTGAATTAATGGATTGACACACAAAAGAATTATAACAAATTCAGAACTTCAATTCACCTTATTTAGGTAGGTGAGGTATATCACCACTAGTTAGATACAATATTATTGTTTATGATGTAACTGAATTACTATTTATGCTCATGATAAACAGAGAAAGCTTAAGTAATGCTGTAACAAAGAGGTTTGTGCAGTTTTCTTCCTGAATTCCAGGAACAGATTCCTTTTCATTTCACAGACTCTCACATTCAACATACATAGTGATTATTCATTTCTTCAGTTACATCAGATACATGTGCACGATGCTGGAATCAAGTCTTAGTGATGGACATTGTAGTTCTTGTGAGTTAAAGTGGCCTTCATTCAGCAAACTAAAGGTTGACAACACATGTCAAGATTTTAAAAGTTATGTTTTCACACATCGAACACATGTCAAACTTTCATGTCATTTCAGTGCAGTGTCTCCATCGGTGTGTCTTTTGTAGTTGGGTTGACAATCAGAACATCACGTAACAATTTCATTGACTGCAATAGGTAGTTTCTGATCAGGATGAGTTTGACAACACTTCATACGTCAAACTCGATTTTGACAACACCCAAAGTTTGATGGAAAAGTTCGTGAGATTAGCGAGTGATCCTATTTCTCAAAAACAGTTTGACAACAAATTGGTGTTTGTGGTGAATTGTTAACTAGTTCCCACTCACAAACAAAACAACAAGTGTTAACTTTAGTGTGCTGTGTGAAGGCCGCTTAAGAGTTTTACATCAACAATATCTGCGACATATCAGAACGTGTTCAATAATAAAGCCTGAATTGATGTAATAGCACTTTGGCTGACAAACTCAATGATCATTATCAGGAAAATACATAACTGTTAATCCTAGATCATAAGCATTCATAGGATTCTGGTTCAGCTAAGGGACGCAACTTTGCACAGCAAACTATGGTACCTTACACGACTTGGCAACATATGCCACCATTCAGTTATGAGAACATGATGACTGTTCACACTAAAACTAAAACAAAAAGACAGTATAATATTTGATCAGGCCATCGGTCCATGGTCTCTGATTTCATTCAGCCACAACTAGAAATATTATGACACTGGTTGTTCTACTTGCGCACTTAAAAAGTCATCAAGGGCAATAAGTTAGGGAACAAACCTTTCCCATTTCTTTAAAGTTGTATTACTTGTCCAAAGTAATTACTTTTGTAACGATACTTGAAACACACCAGTAGCAAGAGTTCCAACCCTGAATAATCACACATCGTGTCAACTGCTATACACGAACATTCATTTCACTCAGTAGCCCTGAAGCTACAGGTCAACACATACACATGGTTGATACCTCCCTGATAAAAACACTAGTCTCACCATGTTGAACTGCATCTGGAGTAAATACAACAAAAAGCATCTCCGTATCATTCCGAGTATGTATCAATCCACTGTACACAGCCACATTAAAAAGCAAATATTGCTGAAGGATATATTAACAAAGCAATAATGAGGAGCATGTTGAAATGGGAGCTTTGGAAGTTCCTGTTACGAATGAGCTTAGCACATTCAGCAAAATCACCCCAAATTTCTGTGTAGTGTAACATGCATGCGATTTGTTGACCTTTATCTTATTACATTAGTACCTAAAAGTACACATTTGACAACTTATAACATGTATAAACGTATGTCAGTGTTTCCACCATCATTATGTTGGTTTGTTTGTTTGTGACCCTGACTCTGTGAACTCCGTCTCTGATCCTCCCCTTCCCCGCTCTACCCCTTCTCACATCCACCTACCCATCATTATGAAGGCAATCAATTAACTTTATCTCATAACTGATTAGATCAACATGTGAATCCCAAACTAATCCATAAACACAGCTGACTACTAAACAAGCCTCTATAAAGTCTTCATCTAACCTACATCACAAGACTCATCTGTTTACTATGTTGTGTACCTTGCTTTGTCACAGTCTCAAACTCTAAAGTTACTTAAAGAATTTCCACAATCACTACAGCTGGAATGCTTCTTTGAATAAATTATGTTTAAAAAAACATACAAGCTATACTCAAAACAAAATATGGAAATTGTAAGTGTGCGTGTATATTCGCCTCAGTCAACCACCCTCATCTGTTTATCAGTTACTATAATTAAACAATCAGTGACATTAAGAGATACTAATTAATATTCAGATCTATCAACTGCACAATGATCTCCCAGCTAAAGGACAATTTAACCCGTTTTCGGTCATGATTAACTTAACCCTCAAACATACCCCACCATGTCATCCTGTAATGGCAGGCGGTACAATATCATCACATAGTCTCCTTCTCATACAAAACTAGAAATCATCAAATATGCGAGACAATAATATGCTTTGGACCTGAGCTTATTTTGAAAGAGGGATTTTTGCTTAAGTCATCCTTTTTTGCTTATTCACATTAAGATCATGACCATTATGCCTATTCATACAGTTAATCTGACAATCTAAATGTCCATATATCCCAACATCAGATCTTTCTACCCTTCTTTGACAAAACGTCACACTGTACAGTCAGCTGTATGGAGATCTAAACACAAAACAATCTGTCAATGCTGCACAACATTTGGAGCCATTGTAAATAGTCTTATACATTGTGTCATCAATACTGTTTAGTGTTGGACTAAAATGTCCATGTTACTTATACTGAAGAACACGATTTAACAAAATCTAAAAATGGAAAGAGCAGTGACACCTGCATGATCACTGACAACATGTCAAACAGTGTAAAAGTAAAAATATTACAAGTCCAATAACAAGGAAAGTGTATGAAATACACCAAACAAAGATGCATATATGTTTAACACAGATACCAGTTGGTTACATTCCTCATCTGCACACAGCAGGAGTACTGAAGCTACAGCAACTTGAGTATATGGCCCTTTGATGTAATCGTGATAGCCACACCTGTGCAGGTGTGATGATGAGGCCTACGGCTAGACCACTGACATGACCCAGGTGACACGACTGGGAGGTCAGCAAGGTACCCAGCAGGAGACACTAGGCGTTTCCCTGTTGCTCAGCAACAGGAAGCGGGATACAATGTCAAGCACATTAACTGATTAGTTCTCAAAAGTATCATTCCAATATTTGTTGTCCTATCTAGTATCCAGTTGATGACAATGTAAAGCTGAAGACTGGCTTCTATCTTTGAATGCCTGACAGTTTCCTATACTATGCACGCTCAGTGAAGGTTAAACTTCAGTACTCAGTATGTCTGTCTACAGCTGAACAAAGACAAGCAGTTCCAGCCTGCATATTTTTGAACAGCTTCAACCATCCCCACTTGGGTAGGAGCGATGCAACTTAGTGCACCAGCCTACTTGTCCATCATCCACCATGTCAGATTGTGTGATACAAATGATACCCTTAGGGCTAGTAGAATTTTTAGGGACTGTCCCAAAATATCAGTCTTAGTGTTTGGGATAAATAATATTTCAGGTGAGTTGCACCCCTGTACATACACATAGTTTTGATTTTACATCCCGATCAAACAACCATAACATTGTTGTATCATGGCTTACATGGTGTCAAACCATAGCTTAAAACATACTGTCGGCTATGACTGGAACCAGACTGTCTAGCAATTTTTGATTGGTCGAACAAGTAAGAGCTCACTGCCTTGCGTGACAATAGGTAGGTTATTTTGCCGGTGGTAGGTAATGAGACGAGTCACACTGTCAAATATGAAGTCCTTAGTACTCACCTGGAAAATTTTTAAGAAACAGTTCAGACATACAGGCAAACCAATCGTGACACTGTAGTTTTAAGCCATGGTTTAAAACATTAAAGTCCATTCTTTTGATCAAACTATGGTATACACCAATTTCTTAAACCATGATTCCTACATGAAGTGCATACCATATGGTATGCAGAAGGTTAGTAATCCTGTTTGTATTATGATTTACATGAATGGTGTATGGTCAGTATTTGAATCACTCAGTGTTAACATGGCATATACCACAAGGGGTTTGCATTAAGTCCATACATGACGGTTTACATTTGGTTTACTCTTGCTGGAAGACAACATAATACTTCCACTTTCCTGTTCAGCAATACTGCTGCTTTCAGCAAAAACATTAAATTGCTGAAATGCTATTTTTGATTGGTCGAACAAGCAAGAGCTCACTGCCTTGTGTGACAATAGGTAGGTTATTTTGCCGGTGGTAGGTAATGAGATGAGTCACACTGTCAAATATGAAGTCCTTAGTTCTCACCTGGAAAAGAAGAATATCAAACATATAGCAAGAGAAAAAGATGAGTGGATCTTATAAGAATATTACCAAAACAAACTTATAATATCTGTTGGTCTTGCCTTGTTCAGGTTAATGATACTGAATAAAGATAAATTCTAGAATCGACTAAAGTCTTTTAAATAATCATGTTCATCATTTTGTGCATGACCTCAGACAACAAAACTCAGTATTACCATGTCTCATATCTCTTTTTTCACTATGATAAATGCCCTTGACCCAAGATTCATCATCCAAGCAATGTTGAGAATGGCATATATATTGACCAAGCAAGGAAACCCCTTCATCTGATGGACTCACCACTCCTTCTGGGTCAACAAGAAGCAGATGTTTGACTAGTCCATTCTGTCTACCACTCAGCACATACTGCCCTGGACTGTTACTGCTCTCTCGTACCAGGAAGTCACCATCATGCTCCAGTCGCTCTTCAGCCTGCAGGGATAAAAGTCACATTCAAATTTCTACCTAATTTTTACCCAACATTGGAAATATTTGGCTACACGTCACTGGTTTGGAAGGTTGTGCTTGGTTTGCTATTATCATAAACAGGCATAACAGAGGGTAGCCTTGTCTGGAAGTTAGTGTTTGGTTTGCTATCACGATATACATGCATAATGACAGAGGATAGCCTTGTTTAGAAAGTAGTGCTTGGTTTGCTATCACGAAAAATGGGCATAACAGAGGGTAGCCTTGTTTGGAAGGTAGTGCTTGCACAATTGGTTTCCAATCATCATTAACAGGCATAACAGAGGGTAGCCTTGTTTGGAAGATAGTACTTGGTTTGCTATCACCATAAACAGGTACAACTGAAATATAGCCTGGTGTTAGATATGCAGCATTTGTACTGAGATGTATAACGCTCTTCAAAAACAAAAAAACCAAACACAAAAAAAAATGCATCTGAACACTCATGTTGAAAATCTGCACACTTCAAACCCACTACATGACAAATTTGCAGTGTTTCCAACAATCACACAATCTTGGCAATTCAAACAATTCCTGATCACAGTTCAACAATGCTTGCTTTATTCAAAACTACTGGAAATACACACATGTAATTCAGCCATCAATACACTGATGAACTGAAAGGAACAATTTACCAGTAAAAAGAAATGACACAGTTCTAATGCTACAGGACAAATACATTTGCACAAAAGAGTATTTGAGCTGACACACCAAGTATTGGAATTGGGATTACCTGCTTCCTACCAATGTTGCCATGGAACCACTCTTCAAATATTGGTGGAGAGCTGAGAGTGCCATTGGAGGACTTGAGGGCACCTGCTGCTGGAACACTGTCTGTCACAGGCGACTTGGGCAGGTGAGAATCAAACTGACCTGGAAAGGAGGAAATAGATAGCGTAAAGTTAGGATCTCTTCCTGAAAGCTTTTACACCTTGATCGCAGCATTTCTATGTTGAAGTCTTAACTTCAAACTTTCATAAGAAAATAATGTTGCCAAACTGCATAAAATTATTCATCTATGGAGGGAGGGTCGTAATTTTCATACTTTTAAAAAAAAAAGTCTAAACATTTAGACAGCCTGTTTATAACTCCTTTGATAATAATCCAGCATTTCCATCATCATTAAACTCAGCTCTTTCCACTCTGCTATAATACACCTGTTTATACATTCAAACAGTGACAAGACTTCTAAATCACCAGTATCTGTTGCAGATGTAGCTGCAGCAAACAAGGAGGTTTGGTGAGAGCTTCATGCAAAGATATGTTATTGAAGCAAAATAACTGATGGGACTTCTCAGCAACTAATGGAACTGAATGCTATTACATTTTGCTAAATTGGAAATGATTTGTTGAACTAGTCAAAAATATTATTCAATTAGTTACTAGAAATACAGCCAAACATGTCCTGACTACCTTTTTGGTATTCCAGAAGCTGGTTAGTAGTCAGTCTAAGTAAACTTAGTCTCAGTGTATTTCATTACACTCCACCGCTAAATCTAACAAACCTAGGAGAAGGTCGCGTCAGGTAACCTTTGAGCGACCTATAACGTCCAATCAAACACGAGACGGTTTAATAGATTTAATCAGTCAGACAACGGCTACTATTTCGCAATAGGAGGGACTTTCAAAATATTCAGGTTACCGACACAGATCTCTCCACAAACAAAAATCTGTATATAGCACAGTTATTTGACCAGCTGTATATACGCTTTGGGGGTTCTGTTGACATGGTTACCATAAAAATATTTCCGCAAGATGGCATCCTTGAATATTGCCAAACACACTGTTTTCAGGGACTGTTTACTCACCGATTTCATGGTTTTAACATGCGCAGGGTGCATCGCCCGGAAGTGATGATTAATAGCATTCGGAATGGTTCGGGTACGAACCATTTCGAGATAAAAAGTTCAAAAGGTATGTGTGAATGTCCACTTTCGCGATTTCGTAAGCTGTGTTCTGATTTGTCAGTCTCAAAGGATACCTGATGCAACCTCTCATAAGGTTTCGTTAGACTCTGTGGTGGAGTGTAACGAAAAGCACTGAGGATAAATTTACATAGACTGGTTAGTAGTTTACAACAAATGTTTTATGTTCCAGTACATCCTGAGTGAGTGAGTGAGTGAGTGAGTGAGTGAGTGAGTGAGTGAGTGAGTGAGTGAGTGAGTGAGTATGGAATTATGCAACTATTAACTATTTTCCAACAATATCATAGCAAGGGACACCAAAATGGGATTCCCTTGTGGCAGATCAAACATCCGTCTTCACTTTGACTTTGAAATTGGTGAATGCCTTAACCATCAGGTTACCCCTGACATCCTGGCAGATCAGTGGTATATACCTGGGGAACTGCAGAGATACCAACGTTCTGACATATGTTCTACCTACCCAAATTGAAAGGATCAGCAGCTTTTCCTTCTTCATTCATTTCTTCCATGACATTGTTTTTGTTGTCATAGATGACACCATTCTCCTTGTTGTCATACACTGTGTCATCAAACAGACGGTCTGATGCCGATGCAGCTCCTACAGAACAAGCACTGAATGTCAAAAACAGCATGGGAATCACACAATATAGAGTCTATGAATTTTCAACTACAACAGAATGACTTCCAATATTTACCCAGAGATATATTCAGCCTAATGTAACAGATACTCAAATGCACATGGCTTACATGAGTTAATGTCACCTTAACTATATTTTTGAAACAAATCCATCAAAGCCTCTAACTCAGTGTTGCATCAATGAATCTGGGATTAAGGTAACCGTTAGTGTTACAAAATATGGGGACCTGACACCAAGCAGGGCTGATCACATACTGATGGAAGATATTGACTATAATGCTGATGCCGTCACAACAATATCGGTCAAATAACCATTTTAGGTATTTGTCATGAAAAGAGAGAATAATTAAACTGGTTTGGTCTAAGAAACAGATTCACAGTCTTGTTTATATATTAATTATATATTAATTATATATTAATTATATATTTAATAAAGGCACTTTTCATTTGTGGTATGTAAACGCCTCCAAGAGACCTACATGAGTTGAATGAGTGGACACAATATGATAGGTATGTGGTCATTCATATCGCATGACAGGTCAAGCATTGGTTTTCATTTTTTGCAGGAGATGTAGATTTATAGCAGGGACTCCCACAAACACACAGCCTGGTTGCAACACTGTACCTGTAACCTAGTTTCATGACAACTAAATCTGGAAGCAAATCACGGGATACTTGTATGCTTGATTTGGACAAATAAAGTACCAAGGCTCTTTGAATACTGATCCCATTCCACCAAGGCTGATTCTAGGATGTTCTACTTTTCTTTCCTTCTCATTGAAATTTATAATTCCATTTAACAGCAGGTGTCTTTAGCTGAAAAGTCACAGTCAGAAGATACTGCACGAACCTGAATTGTCATATGTTGTGTCACGCAAATCTATCAGCTGCCCCTCCTGGGTCTCAGAATATACACCATTCTCACTGCGGTCCTTCACAGATGCATACAGACCAACCTGTACACAAGAACACTTTACTGATTTCATCATAGCTACAAGTTCCTGCAAGTGAGATTTGAGTTTTTCAAAGAATTAATGGTCCATTTTTCTTGTTCTTACAATATGATGTGTTTAAATATAAATGAATACATAGCAGATATCTTTCAAATGCATGCAAGTATATGTTACAGCAACTCACAGGTACGTTGGTAGGAGACTTGTACTCAGGTACTGGGGGGACCTCAGGAATAGGGGGAGAGGGGGGACAGGCCCCAGGGTGGTCATTGTAGTACTCCTCCTCGTCGCCCCATTTACTGTTGTCAAAACTAGAATTCTCTCGTCTAAAAACAAAAAAATATACACTGATGCTTTCGCTGAAACTGACATAAAACGTCTGCTTAAAACAATGTAAGAGCCCCTGTATTCACTCAATCTGTAACTCCACCCCCTACCCATTATATTAATGACATTACCACTTTTGTCATATATCTACCATTGTCATAACTGTCACACACAATCCTCATCAACATTATCATCACCATCACATTGCAGATCTCACCTGTCTGGTAGCTGTACAGCCTTAGGCTGTTTCTTGAGGTACTGCTTGAAGCGGAGCTCGAAGGCTTGTCCAACTGTGGTGACCACATCCTCAGCTAGTCCACCCCCACATTCGAGCACATGACAAGCTCGGCCCTTCTGGGGATCCTTGGCAACATAGGCCACAAAATCTAATGTTTCCTGAAAAAAACGATCCCATTAATGCCTTGAATTGCTCAGTGAAATTAGAACTTCCACCCAACACTTCAGAAAACTTTTGATGAAAATCTAACAGTTCAGTCATTGTGGCCTTAGTGAATTGATCAACACTGTCACTATTATTCTTATTTCAATATACATTAGAAGAGTGGATTCCCAGTACCTAAAAGATGTTGTTATGCCAATTTCAAAGGACCTTTTGTTTAAAATATATCATTGTTTGCAGTAAAACATAATCTCTATGACTCAACACTGTTATCTTCTGATCAACATTGGATATGATAGTACAGTGAGTGGGTACAATGAAGTTGTTCGCCACTTACAGCATCCCCTCCTGATGCAAACGACACAACCTGCATGGGATGGTCAGCAATAATCTGTGAAAAGAAAACTGATGATGCAGAAAACATTTTAGAAAACAAAATTCTTCATGAATTAAAAATAACCACAAGACTAGGGACCATTCATTACATATGGCTCAGGGGGTGGGCTGGGGGTGAGATGGGGTGCTGATGAGGATTTTTAATGGAAAAGCATGTACAGTGTGAATGAACCACCGATACACTAACACGTGCGTTCAAAACTGATGACCCCTGCCTACCCAGAACAAAATGGGTGACAGACACGCACACATGCAAACCTAAAATCATCATCACTCCCTAGCCATAAAATATAAACGATCCGTCATCAAAGAAATATGCCATGATCCAAACTCCTTGTTCTGCAACACATATCCATGCACATAAGTAAGGTTACTCAACACTCTGTAGTGGTCTGCAACAATGAAGGCT
This sequence comes from Haliotis asinina, assembly GCF_037392515.1. NCBI lineage: Eukaryota > Metazoa > Mollusca > Gastropoda > Lepetellida > Haliotidae > Haliotis > Haliotis asinina. Next base: position 43,737,020 of record NC_090282.1, read on the forward strand.
GCTTACCTCCCCTGATTCCATGACCATAAGATTAATGGACTCCACAGTGATAGTAAGATTGACATTAGATCCAGCATACTGCATGTATGGATTGTCACCGATCATTTTCAAGATCTTCTTTTCTACCTAAAATACAACATAATCATGAACTTTGTATATATATTGCATCCCATCAAATAAATGTAACCTAAAATACAACATAATCATAAAGTGCCATATACATATCTCACACCATCAAATAAAGAGTATTTAAACTGAATATCACAATTTTCCTAAAAAAGCGGACAGCATTTCTGTATTCGGCCAGTAAAGTTGCAACATTTTTTATTGAATTGTATTTTTTTGTAAAAGAACCTATGTACATGGATAGATAACATATCATATTCACATAAGAATAAATATAACCTTTCGCTTCTTGGATGCTGTTTTGAGCCCAGCTGCTTCTGTTACTCTGTTGATTGCTTCTCTGCAACAGAACCAATACAATTCTGTCACTGATTATTATCATCCAAACTGACAATATTTAATAGTTCAGTCAAAGCAAAGAATAATAATGTTTAGTTTGCAAAGTTTCCTTCTGTGTGTATTTTGAACAATACTAGGTCAAACACAAGAGGACCCCATGAAGATCCAAGGTAGAATGGGTCTTAATTTTGTCATGCAAAATCCTTTAGGTCATAAACCATTTACTACAATTAATAAGTGGTTTTAATTTTTTAACTCAATCAAAACAAATCTAAATAGCATATCTTCTATCTTAGTAGTGAGGTAGGTGTCGAACCAGCAGTGCTCTGGCAACTGAGTTACATAACCTGACTGTGGTTTTTGTTGTTGGGTGAGAGTGACTTTTTGGCAACTTTTAATCGCTCAGTATTAATTAGCCATGCCATTTTTGCAAGAATGAATTTGGTGTTCCCTTAAGACCAACCACAAGTCTCTCATAATTAATGGTGAAAGAATCAAAAAGTGTGAGTTTATTCATTCTTAAGAGAACTATGAAAAGCAAATTTGGTAACAATTTCCTACAGAGTGTCCTATATAGTTAAAAGTGTTTTGAGATTAAACCTACCTTGTGAGTGTTGTTCTTGTTTCGAAGTCCAAAGATTTCATCGATTCCTTCACTTCTATACAACCAATATACTGGCAACAGAAAACAATCAGACCATCATAGAAAAGTCTATCAAATAAACTGATTATGCTGAACAAATGCATGTTACTTCATTTTCAAGAAGCCTCAAGAAAATATCATATAAGTACCTTCTACACACCTCTAAAGCACTCAATGGATGTTAGATTTAGAAATTATATCAACTAGCAATAACTTAAAACTTAAAACATATTTGTGTTTGTTAAGAAAGAGTCAAAAGAAACTTGAACTAACCTGTTGCAGTTTCTCATTCTTTGAATGTAGTGGGTAACATATAAGCATTTTAATGTCCATTTTTAATCCCTTCAACAGTTGTAACAGTATTTGAAAAAAATATTTACAAAACAAAAAACTATGTTTTGTCTTGTGAGACCACCCCTACAGGGCCCCCTACAGCCAAAGCAGGTAACTCCAGACTATAACCTTGTACCTCACTTTCCTAAGTATAGCTAAGGTATCCATCCGCCATCTTGACAAGCACACAGTAAGCCGACAGGAACAGGCATATTTTACAACAACAGATGAATGAAAAAATTTTAAAACTCTACATCGCCCATGTGGGGAAAAGAAAGAACCATACATACAGTAGCTGTTTCGGAACCACTCATCTTAGCTCTAGCAGGAATTCAACACCCTAGTCGATATGGATATCTTGCTGGTTGAATGACAGCATGAGTTACTAGGTTATAGTCTAGAGTTATCTGCCCTTGGATGTAGGGTCCACAGGGGTCCTGTAAGGGTGGTCTCACAAGACAAAAAAACAACATAGTTTTCAGAACTCATGCCTTCTTCTAATGACACCAGTGGTGTTGGGGTTAAACAAACATGTCACATTTACCCTGACTCCATAGCAGATTCCTGCATCAGGCTCCAGCTGTTGGTCCGGGTGGATCCAGCCTATCTCTGGTTTGTTCAGGAAGCTTCCTGTCCGGGACCATTCTGATGCAGCTCCAGAAGACTTGTTTTTCTTCCGCAGCTTGTCCATCACACCAGCCATGCTGGAATAGAAGATAAGCATTATCATTTTTATGAAAGAACACCCTGTCTGAACTAGACAATTGTAACTATGAGTTACGGTTCATGCTGTTTGGATACGAATCAGATACATCCTACAGGCTAATCACCTGAGTGAGTGAGTGAGTTTAGTTTTATGCTGCACTCAGCAATATTCCAGTTACAGTCTGGTCTCATTAATCCAACTTCTGTTTATCCGACAATCAGCTTCATCCGACACTTTTGTTAGTAACAAACTTATTCTCATGTATTTAGTCCAACATCCTCATTAATTCAACAGTTTGCTGTGCAATGGACGGTGTTGGATTAACGAGACTTGACTGTATATGGCGGCGGTCTGTAAATAATCAAGTCTGTAACAGACAATCCAGTGATCAACAACATGAGCATCAATCTGCGCAATTGCGAACCGATGACATGTGTCAACCAAGTCAGCGAGTCTGACCACCCGATCCTGTTAGTTGCCTCTTGCGACTAGCATAGTCGTTTTTTATGGCAAGCATGGGTTGCTGAAGGCCTATTCTACCCCGGGACCTTCACGGGTCTCATGGCAAGCATGGGTTGCTGAAGGCCTATTCTACCCCGGGACATTCATGGGTCCTAATCACCTGATCCATTATGTCAACTTGTATCAAAAGCATATCCAGCTGAGTACATATTCTTACTCAGCATTCCAACAGACACTTACTAATACTGCAACTAAGTCATCCAGGACAAGTTACTCAGCTAGGACTGAGTAACTTAGTAACACTGAATCAAAGTCACACATAACATCTTCTAATCCAGCATCCCCAGTGGGAATAGTAATACAGGACCTGTTCTAGTCCAGCATCCCACAGGGACTTAGTAGTACTGAATTAAACAAAGTCACACAGGCCACATGCAGGAAATCGAACACTGGTCTACAGCGTGATGAGCAAATGCTTTAACCACTAGGCTATATGGTGTACCACTGCCCGTTCTCTGTTTGACAATGTGCCAAGGTTGAATAGGGTTGGCATTATCGATTTTCTGTATTCTGATGGTCCTACTGTCATGTAATATCATTCTGTTTACACAATTCTCATAAATATTTCAGCTACCGGGTACATCACAACTTCCTGTTGGTAACCCAGTTCAACAATACAGTTCCATTGTTTAGTGGCGTTAGTAGCACATCTGTCAACGCTTGACGTACATGAAGGTCGCATTCAGTAACAACTAGCATTGTCATGGTAGTCAGTGAACATACATGAGGAAACATATGTGGGTTTTGAGGCAGACATAGGCTCCATAACTATGATAAAAACGTGCGTATCACAACTGGAACAAGAAGTTCCAAAGTGTAATGGAAAGACAACTATGTTCTGAGACTTGTCAGATATCCATACACAGTGACTGACAATGATTACTTCATTACTAATTTTTAAGGACTATAGGGTTACAAGAATACAGCCTTGTTAGAGGAGTGGGATGATTTTAGTTATGATACTACATGCTAATTCTTGTGCAGACTGTTCTTGGTGCTTACTACAACAAGGACATGGTGGCTACATAACTCCCCCCGTCATTCCACCCCCTCTTAAATAATGTGAAAATGAAACAGAGGAAATCATGACTGTAATAACGGTTAGTAACAATTGTCTGTATGTGAGTCATGCTTGAGACACAGTTAAAAAACATGATATGCTGGTCATTCTGTGTTAATACAACAGAACACAACTACATGACATGCCATACTGTTCATATGAATACAGAAGAGTACAAATGCACGACATGTCATACTGATCATATGAATACAGCAGAGCACAACTAGATGATGTGTCATGCTGGTCAAATGTATAAAGTAGAATAAATGATGTGCAATGCTGGTCATATGATTACAGCACACCTAGATGGCATGTCATGCTGGCCATATGAATACAGCAGAGTACACCTAGATGATATGCAACACTGTCATATGACTGCTGCACACCTAGATGGCATGTCATGCTGGTCATATGAATACAGCACATCTAGATGACATGTGATGCTGGTCACATGAATACAGTTGAGCACAACTGGAAGTCATGTCATGCTGGTCATATGAATACAACACAACTGATGACATGTCATGCTGGTCATGTGAACACAGTAAAATGAAATTACATGTCATGCTGGTCACATGAATACATCAGAGCACAAGAAAATACTGAATTGGCAGGCAAATACATCATTGTTATTGTTTTAACAACAGATGAAAGAATAGTCCTCCTCAGTACACACCTGACATGAGTACCTCAGTTGCCTCTCCCAGCCCTACTCCAAACACATATATTCTACAATAGTATAAACAAAGCAACCATAAAATTATGAAATCAGTCGATGGTTACCATAGTTACACCTCTGACATCCATTTAGTGAAACGCGCTAAACTGAAAAACTAAATCAGCATAAATACCTCTTCACCACAGTATATATCCCCCAGCACGACACTGACCTGGTATGTAACCACAATGTGTTGTGTCAATGCTGAGACAGAAGTGATTTCCTTAATGCTCCGCTTGGCGAACTGTCCCAGTCAGAAAGATGTAGCCTAGTCCAAAGTCAGTTGAAGCAGGAAGTGTATTACGTGAACAGTCCTATGACTCAACTACTACCAACTAGTGCATATAGCAAAAACTAGGTCACTGGGCACATCATACACAATCCTACAATTATTACTGTCATGTACAGGGACTAGAAGTAAAATCACCACAGGACACCTAGCAGTAACCCTGTAGGAAAAAAATATATTATGTCTGTCAATAGGGTTGTGAAAATGGAAAAAGTCTCCTGACAGTAGTTTCACCTATCATTTATTGTGTAAGACCCTGACTAATCCTGTATGTATGAATACAAAATGCCAAACAGAAACTGGTCAAATGCAACATTTGTTATATCTGGGGGTATACTTTCTTGAATAATAAAATACAGATTCTAGTATTTTAGTTGGGCTGAGTCCCATCTGGCATTCACAACCACACCCTAATGTGACATAAAAGTTTGAAATAACATTATCAATCCAACTCACAACAAATAAGAAATAACCAGACATAAAGTGTAAATTCTACTGCCATGAGATGTAGTTTGTTTTTCTCTCTGATTTCATTCACACACTAGATAGATTGTACTATGATCACTACATCTAAACATAGTAACAAGCTGCCACGATTTGGAGTCGCTCTGTGTTTACACAAGATTATATGTGAAAAGTTAGACTTGACGTATCACGATAAAATATTTTTAACTGCTCAGGATCAAAAGTTATTTGTAGTCACGATACTGACTATCGATTCACAACATGTGTATTTGTTAGAATGCCTACTGACTACTTGTGTATTGGATAGAATGCCTACCAGCTAACTGAATGTCTGTCCCTAATGACTTCCTACACATGTTAAAATGAACACCAACTTACTATTCATAACGTAATCACATATTCAGAAATCTTGTAACTGCCACTGATCTGCATGGTAATCACCATTTTTTATGAACCAGGTGTCACTTTAGTTAAGCAATTTGGACTGGACTATGCAAAAGCTCTATAGTCCAACAAAACTACAACTAAACATTCTATCCTCTTGCAGATAAGGGGTGGTGGGGTAGCCTAGTATCCTGTCAAAGGCCCAGGTTCGATTCCCTACATGGGTACAATGGTTGAAGCCTATTTCTGGTATCCCCATGATATTGCTGGAATATTGCTAAAAGATGAGTAAAACTAACCTCACTCATTCACAGTAATACAGATATTATGGAAACTGCACCTTTTTAGTCAGCAATTCCCTTGACTCAAGAACATGTACCACATAAATTTATTGTTTATTTAATCTGTTTGAATTCTTTGTTCTCAGTTGTATAGTAACTGACTACCAAACAGGGTGAAACAGGCATTATGAATATTAGAAACACATTGGTAGGCAAACAAAATGTACAACATTGTTGTTCCTGTCACTTACCAACACAATTTACTTTCACTAACCACACAGTTGAAACTACATCATAACACTGACAGCAATGTATTAAAGTTACATCTGGTCACATTACCACACATACAGTGTCCCAGCCTAAACTTGAACAAGGCTGAAACTGCAGGTATCACGTACAGATATTTCCTGCTGACTAATAGGACCTACTGGAAATGTGACCTTTGTTTTTTTTTCTGCAATTACCTCCATCAGTATATTGAGAAACAATCAAGCTAATCACAATGTCATAAAATATGGTATAGGAACAAACTTACTGATGATGATGATGATGATGTATTAATTGATTGAAATTAATTTGTTTATGATTTCACTGCAGTGTAAATATTTATAACACATTTGCTATATAGTTATGCCAAGTTTTACAAAACATTCAAAGATCTTTAAGTTTCACTAAATGACAATTTGAAAATATAAACATGATTTTTAAATAGCAACAATGTGTCTTTAATCAAAGTTTTTGAAAAAACAAAACACCACAAACAAATCGTTGATTGCAGCTATAACCTTTCCACTGGGTACTGAAGGAAAATTGAACTAACTTTAAAAACCCCATACATACAAAATGCCACTCACCTGATACCTGATATTTTCAGCTTGATATCCAACAATTGCTTGAGATCTAATGCATTAATGGAATCTATTTACTACGAGTGGGTTTACCAAATAAATACCTTGAAGGCACAGCTTAATAGTGAATACCATTATCATCATTCAAAACTATTACATAACATGGCATGCAAGATAAATCCGAACTCCATAATCAATCAACTCCTAATCCAGAGGGCAGTGATGCATATCTAAATATCAGGAGTGTCTGCAGCTGGCCAGAGTGTTGCCTGTGGGTGCTAATAACTACTGTACAATATAAATATCTACCCAGAAGACTGCTCCAAGGAATTACTAAAGCAAGCAAATACTCCAAGCAAATACTAAAAACCACTGATGCATGATGGTTACTTATCTGTTGTAATCTGATAAAGGATCAGTGGTTTTTGAAACAGGGAACCTCTAAATTAATGGATGCTTTGACCCAGATAAGGTGAATTATCACAACTTGCATGACCTGACTGACCCACAAAATGAGATTACTAAATTTTACCCTTTATGTGTCATGGTTTGAAAGGCAGGAGTTGCATGTGATGTCACGAAAAGGAAAGTCATATGGAAGTCTCACAGTAGGTCAGGTTTCTAAGGTCAGGCCATACAGCACTGAAGTGATTGTTGTATTCAGTCATTCAAATATTAAACATTACAAATGAAATAACATTATAAGGATTCCACTGAAAAGATTCAATCCTAGTAATTAATTTATCAGTACAAACTGCAATTATTTTCTTTGACTGAGCAGATCATCAGTAAGATACTGACACGTGTGCGTGTGTATACACTATGCATCTGATATGACATCTAAGTGGTTTGCCAAATATGTTATAAATATCATAATTATTCAGATTAATCCAAGAACTAAATGCACCATAATTTCCCATTTAGTGACACATCTGAAACTTTTTTTTCACTAACTGGCACTTATATGATTAATATATTTAGTTTTAATGAAAAAAAAAAGATACAAAGAAAATAAAATATTTCCTCATCAAATCCAAAGTAAATTTGAAAATCCCTGGGAACGTTTTTGGATTTTGAGGAAACATTTCAATCATGTCACATCAGATTCAGTTCAAGTTCAATGATTAAAATCAACTGAAATGGATCAGAAATTGCATCAAACATGAAAACATACTACAAGCTACAATCTGTGCAAAGCATTTTCAGGCCTACAGGCCCCTAAAGTAACATCTAGAAATGTCAAATTGTTTTACTCTTGTCTATTTGTGCTTTCAATTGCTGAAGAACATGCAACAATAAAATACTGTTCAGGATATAACTAATGCAATCTCTATCCAAACTTCTATTTTATCTCAACTACTTCATCAAGATGGCAATCCAGAGTAAGATAACTTCATTTCCTGAACAAGCTTGTGACCACAATGGCCAATGACATAAAAGCAGGTTTAAGGAGATAGGTGCAAGACATGTTAACTAGACTAGTGAATAGTTCATTGAAATTTTCTTCTCTTGTGTAGGATGGTGATTATAGGATCCCTTGTCTGAAATGATTAATCTACACACTGCTGGCAGTGCTGGTACTGACTGATGTTTTGAGGAAATATATATAATGTTTAGCAATAAAACATTTGACCGAGAGGTTGATGAGAGAATGTTTCAGCTTGAAATCAGTAGGCAAATAACAATTTGATAAATAAGATTCATGTCGACTTTAATGGTAAATTGATAGGGCAGGGGAATTTCAAATTAATACGTATGTCATCAACAATTTATGAAACTCACCTTGGTTTACAGGAATGTTTAGAAAAGCCCATTCTTAATTGTGTCTCAGATTCACAACCTCAACTGCTTATACTTAAACTGTTTGCATCACATAAATAAATGGGCGAGCGTGACAGACTTCAATGAATCATAGTCGAGATCGTGAGTGCAGTCTACAATCAAACCATTGACTGAAGTGACAAATAGAACATTTTGCAACTATCTATTTTTAGTATAACGTGAATGATAGTTCTCAGCAATGTCATAATAGGAAATAGTTGCCCTGGCACTAATCGATGTCATTATCTAAATAAACGAACATATCGTCGCGAGTATAACATATCACCTTACCTGATTGTGTTTCGATAAAGCAAACAGGGCCCAGTACGTTAACTCATCCCACCAACACTAGGAAGTGGGATTGGCGAGATAAACAGGAAGTTATCCATCGGAACGACAGTGCGCATGCGTAGCATTTCGTAAGCTGTTTACAAATAATGTTATTGAGATGTAGTTAAATAATGTGCCTTTTTAAATATGATCCGTTTATTGTCATTTAAAAGTCATACTGAACAAAATATCGTGAGCCCAAACTTCGGTAATCTTCGTCAAATATTCCGTACATACCAATGACCAATGAGATCAAATGTTTAGATCTTGCCGACCAATCAAATGTAGGGACCGTGTTTGAAAACCTGTCAGATGTCTTCATTCGGTCATTATACGTGCTAAGAGAACACAGCGAAGTGGTAGTTGGAAAGGTTTAAATAACAGCGAAACCGATAATGTCTGCCAAACAGATATATTATTCCGACAAATATACGGATGAAGATTTCGAATACAGGTGAGCATGTAATGACTTACATCAACCTGATTGAACAAACACCGCTCATAACAAGCACTTGTTGCAACTTGTTTCAAAAGAGGGAGGGCTTTTAAATACTGGATTTTCAATGAACGCTTGTGAATAATCAAAGCAATACGACCAGATTACTTCATACTAGACTTGTATTATTGGTCATGATCTGTATTTTTACAACTATAAGTAAATCGTTAGCAGACGTTGAAACCTGGTTCCAAGTAGCCCCATGCCGGCGCGAAATTTTGCATAAATCGGATGACGTGACTTCGTCATCCTCTTAAACATGTTGGGGGAGTTCCGCCCGTAACTCCCTCTTTACATGAGTAATTTCCAGCTTCCCCGGTGTAATATGCCAGTACTGCAATACGTTCGTTGATTTTGTTTTTGTACCTGTTCTAGTTAGTAAGTGTATATTTAGGGTGAAGTATGCATGTCAGTTTGTGATTTTGTCATTTGATTAGAGTTGAGGTCCGGGCGGAACTCTTACCCAGTATCTCAACTTGTAATTATGATCCCAGCAGTCAGCAACATCAGACAAACAAGTTTTTTTTCAAATCTGACACGAACTTGGCATCTTTCTTACACGCAGGATGGAAGCGCTGTCCACACGAAATCTGGAGTTGCCCCCAAAGCATCTCCATCTCCTTGATGAACAGTGAACGAAGAACACGTGACACGAGAGTAAGAGTAAAGAGTTTTCTTTAGTCTCGTGTCACATGCCCTTTTGCTGTACATTTTGTAAATGGGAGTTGCCTTTAGGACAACTCCACATTTCATGTGGACAGTGCTTCCACCCTGTGTTACAGCGTCCACACATTGCAAATTTGCAAATCAGTATTCCAAATTAACTTTGTCATGAATTACAAGGTATTGCTACCTGGTTTAAAAAGTAAGTAGTAAAGTCCCTTACCTTGTACCCTATTATTCCCTATTGCATAAAATACATCACTTTTCAGGTAGCAAAATAGGATTTTGAATAGCAAATTTGTAGCCTCAAAGCTTTAATTTTGAACCCTGCAAATTAATCTCTTCTAGTCTCATGCATAGTTAAAATGGTTGAATAGGTCTGACATTTCAGGGAAAATTTGCACACTGCCTTGGTCTATGGACATTTAGTCTTTCTAGTCAGTTGCTATGTTGCACATTTCCATTATGAAATGTGGCTGAAAATTCTTTTGTTTTGCTGTTAGTGTTATTTCCTCCCAAGTCCCATTTGTCTTTGGCCATATGATCTGTATTAGCTCTCGTACTAGCAGTCAATTTTTTTTATCGCCCTTACGCAGGAAATGACAAATTTCTCTTTGAAATGTTGACTCGATGAAGGTGAGCAGATTCACAAAACAATAATAAGTAGCAAGTTGTTTGCTGCTACATGTCTTTTCAGGTAGCGAAATAAGATTTTGAAAAGCAAATTTGCTACCTCAGTGTTGCTTTGAAACCCTGAATTAGCCCATAAAATGCAAGCTAGATATTCTCAACAAACTTCTCAAGTCCATTCTTAAGACATTGGCTATGATCAAAGTTAAGGGTTACAAATGTTTTGAGAATAAGGACCCAAGTTATTTGCACCCTTCAGCACTCCAAAGCTATTTGAAAAATATGAAAGATGTTCCACCTTGGTATTTTTGGACCAGCAGCTTTTTAATGTGTATAGCTTCAGTTGCTGCCTTATGTTGTTATGAAGTTAGATTCCCTGCCTTATGATGAACGGAATCTGGTGGTCAGGTTTGCTGACTTGGTTGTCACATGTCATCGGTTCCCAGTTGCGGAGATGTTCATGCTGTCGGTCATTGGATTGTCTGGTTCAGACTCGATTATTTATAGACTGTTGCCATGTAGCTGAAATATTACCAAGTGGGGCATGAAACTGAACACTCACTCTCTGATCAACCTGTGAAGGTATGGGATAGAATGTCATCGTTTCCCAGCTGTGAAGATCGATGATCATGCTGATAATCACAGGATTGTCTGGTCCAGACTTTATTATTTACAGGCTGCCACCTCATTGCTGAGTGTGGCGTAAAACTAAATTCACTCACTGGTGGCTGGTTTATTTCATACACTGGAATTGGTTCGCAAGTGTAGTGCGTTCTATATGAATTAAGTTGAAATGAAAGCACAATATACTGAGAACTGAAATGCTGTCACCGATTGCTTTAGCCTCTCATAGTATTGCAAACCTCGCAAATTCACTATGGGTTATTGGGATTTATTGGTCAGGGTGGATTGATACCCTACATAAAGCAAAAAGGAACCTACCCAGCTTAGAATTTCAGTGTTTTTCTGCATCAATCATAATTATGGGATTGTCATTTTATTTAGTCTCTCTGGCACTGTCATAATAGAATGAAAAAGTGAAAAAAAGTCATTTTCAAAGTGTGATGTTTCCACTATAATCAACAGCGATATGACTTTGTTACAGACATGTAATGCTTCCCAAGGAAATTGCCAAACTTGTGCCAAAGACTCACCTGATGTCTGAACCAGAGTGGAGAAGTATTGGTGTCCAGCAGAGCCATGGCTGGATACACTATATGAGGCATGAACCTGGTAAGCTGTGAATAGAAATCTTCTCGTCTCAAAGGATTTGAAGAAATAGCCAAGGGGAAATAAGCATGGAATAGATCAATTGTATATTGGAAATATAAATGTTTGTTATAAACTGCTGCTGCAGAAATGAAAACAATTATGTTCTGCTTAAAATTTAGCTGGACTAGGAGACAAGCATTTGATAGTTGACAAGAAAGTTTACTATACAGAACAGCAGAAGAAACAAAATGAAATCTCAAAAGCGTTCATTTTTATGTCTTATGCTTTAAAAAAATGGCAAAAAACCTGTTGCATTTCTTTTGCTGTTCAGTATACTCGTACAATTTATAGAATAGGTCTATCCATACATTCTCTAATATACTAAGAAGCCATTATTGTCTCTATTAATTTTATTGATGAAGAATGTTCATGATCCGTAAGCTGATTTTTAACTTCATGTTATTTAATCACTCATAGAAATCCTTTTTCTTCCAGAGCCCCACATACTATTATTCCGCCGGAAACTGACCTCTGCATGATCACACATTGCCATTTTCAACGCCTACATTTGTACATACTCAATTCACCGTCATGCGATCGATCTACCTTCAATCAGATGCCGTCCCCATACATCCAGCATCTGTGGATCTTCCGCCACAGACAGAATTGTTGCATATGCTCCAGCAACAGGGCAGTGCTATATCCCAAGTCCCGAACATTACGTTATAATACAACCTCCACTGTGAAGTGAGCATTGACATTAAGATGCGGTTCAGTTCCAAGTGATATTCTATAATGTGTGGACTATGACAGGTTACAAGGTATCAGTCTCTCCAGTCTTTCATGGCATACATGTTGCAGTGAACATTGTGTTCAGAGTCATACTAGAGTGTATTATGTGTCATTCCTTCTGAGATCTTTGTTTATTGTGTAGATATCTTTCATGTCTTTTTCCTAACTCCTATGCTCATTCTTACTTAATCTATTTTCTTCGAGAACTCAGAATAAATGACTTGTCTTGACTTTGATTTCATGTCCTATATTATATGCAAATACGCTTGTCAGCTGAAAGAGCTGTTAAAATTGACCTAACATAATTTATTTACTTAGAGATCATGTATACTCTAGGGGATGCAAGTGCATAAGTCACTCATTGACATTGTTATAAATGAAACCCCGTCATTAAAACTACTCATTAAGTACCTTAATTTGACTTTTTTGACAACAGTGCACAATTCTCAACCGCAAACGAAATTTCAACCAATCAGAGCGGCGTGTCTCCGTGACATAATAGTAGTTATTACTCGCCTGTTGAAGATACTGCAGTGTAATATTTTCCCTGCGATATTACACTAGTGTAATACTGCTTGACGTATAACGTCAAATAGTTCAATGTTGTGACGTCACAATGCTAATGTTGATGTCGCAATTTTACTAGACCTTGCTTGACTTGAAAGCCGAGTCCTCACACTGTAGGCAATTTCGACGCAGTTTGTCAATTTATGTTGGCGAGTAATAAACAGAATACTAAACTCGCTTCCATGAAATACCATTTGCATTAACTCGTTTAATAAAAATGGTATTACACGGAAGGTCGTTTAGTATCCTCTATGTATAAATATGAGGGTCTATGCAGAATTCATCTACATTTCAGGGACCCCTGAAGGTCCCGGGGTAGAATAGGCCTTGGTTGACACATGTCATTGGTTCCCAATTGCGCAGATTGATGCTCATGTTGTTGATCACTGGATTGTCTGGTCCAGACTCGATTATTTACAGACCGTCGCCATATAGCTGGAATATTGCTAAGTGTGACATAAAACTAAACTCACTCACTCACTCTACATATCAGGGGTAAACTATTTCGTTTACAGGTTTGTACAAACCTGAAATTGCGACAGCTGTTGTGAAAACTGAAAGCTATATGTTCTCACAATCTACTATCATTTAGTTTCGTCTCCTGCTTTGCCTAGTTTCCAAGAGACACCCCTTGTTTTCATAGACAAAATCACTTGATGTCGTTTGGTTGTAATCCGTGTTAAGTGGTATAAACGGACACGTTAATTGTCATCATTCACTTGATGCTCAGTTAATGAATTTAAAACAGGTATAATTAGTGGGAACGCCACTTAGATTACCCAACAAAGGTCCCCATTTGGCATTTCTTGTGTCATGAGACCAAACATAAAGAAGTATATTGACCAGTGTCCACATACTGTTGAGTGAATGTTACAAACCAAGTAAATTTAGCAAGTGAAGAAATTTATAGCGCAGTATTTTCACTTTGACCCCCAACCTCGCTTATGTTATGTTACAGGTTGTGTCATGCAAACTCCTTTCGATCATAATTCAAATACATACTTAACTACTAGTAGAAAGTAGTTTTGATTTTCCAACTTGGTGAAAACAAACCATAATCTCAATTATTCTAACGGAATTTTATTTGTAAAAAGGCACCCGTGGCGAGCCACCTCCTCGTGGTGGGTGCTGGGTAACGCCAAGAGCTCGCCGACATCCCCGTAGTGGACCCGGGAGGATATTTGGTCCACCAACCCGTTTGCCGTGGGTTGCAGCCCTGTGTCGGCGGAGGAGGGGATCCTGGTGGTTGAGAGCAATAGGAGCTTGCAACCGTGTTCCTGGTGGTTGAGAGCAATAGGAGCTTGCAACCGTGTTCCTGTTGCTCAATACACCACTTCGGCCCTGACTTCGCCTAGACGGGTGGTCGAATAGGCCCGGTTCGACCAATCGGCTGGTCATGCCAAGCCCTGTGCATGGGGCATTATTATATTTATCAATGCACATATATCATTTGGAATCGTTGTAAATTTGGACTTGACTATATAATCTAAAACATTTTGAATTTGAAGTATGTTGTTCTGTAATTTGCCTAGAGTCCTATGCCAGAAGGCGGTGGCTCATGGGCCAATCTGGTAGAATTATTAATCTCTTAATTCTTCTGCTGGAGTATATCATCCGGGTATCCTTGGTGCTGCAAGCTGGAGGCCCGCTTGCTTTAGCATTGTCCTTGTGATACTCCATGGTGGGTGGGGAGCTCGGATGATGAATCATATGACACCAATCATGGCTTATGAAATACCCCCCAAAAAAACCAAACGTCCACTTGAAATTGATCCCGTTGATACTTCTCATAGACCGTCTCTATCGATTGAGTATTGGCCACGTTTTCTCGTTATTGAGACTCCGGACAAGACACCATTGAAGTTGAACCCTTTCGCAGTATCTAAGGGCATTCAAGGTATTGCTGGGGATGTCAAGAACATTAGACGCTTGCGTTCGGGTGCATTACTAATAGAGTGTGGCAAGAAACAGCAGACAACCAATCTGATGAACATTGAATCTTTTGTGGGCATTCCGGTCACGGTCTCTGCTCACAAGACCTTGAACACAAGTAAAGGTATCGTGAGAGATCGTGATCGGTTGTTTGCTGACATGTCCGAGCTTGATATAGCATGCGAAATGAAGGATCAAGGTGTGCTGTATGTGAAGCGCTTTTCCACCCGAAAAAACAATGAAACAATCCAAACAAATACCTATCTGTTTTCTTTTTCATTGCCAAATGCTCCCAAATCAGTAAAGGCGGGTTACTGCAATATCCAAGTTGAAACCTACATCCCCAACCCGCTCAGGTGTTTTAAATGTCAGAAATATGGACACGGTGTATCTACCTGCACATTGTCTGTTGTGTGTGCTCACTGTGGTGAGAAGACACACACAACAGAAGATTGTGACAGTGACTTTAAAAACTGCACTAACTGCTCTGGCGACCATTCATCTTCGTCAAAACAGTGTCCAATATGGAAAGAGCAAATGGCGATTAACAAAATAAAGTTCACCCAAAATATCTCTTTTTCTGAGGCAAAGAAACTGGTGAAGAGATCTGACCTTCTAGAAAGTTATGCTACAGTAGCAAAATCATCATCTGAATCCAACTCTAAAATAACAAAATCATCCACAGGATGCCAAACTACCTTGACTTGGGTCAGTTCTGACTCCCCACAGGTTTTATACCCTGCTATATCATCCCAGACTGAGGAATCACTTCCTACTACATCAAAGTCCTCTGATCATAAGTCATCTTCACAGTCACGCTCTGAGTCTCATTCAACAGCTGATAGACAACAAATTGTTAAAACTAAACCCAAACCTAAGTCTGATGCTTCAAAGCAACAAAGTGGCAGAGCTAAGGGGTCACAAAATAAAATTCAATTGTTTAATAAATATGGGTCTCTTGAAGATATGGACGTTTCTGAAAACATCCCCGGGCACATTCTAGGGCACATAGCTTGTCGCCCTCCAAAAGAGTGCGGGGTAGATCCCCCAAAAATCCCCCCAAAAGATAGTTTATTCCAATAATATTGTACAATGGAACTGCAGAGGTTTGAGGACTAATTTACATGAATTACAGCTATTAGTCCAAGATTTCACACCTTCAGCGTTATGTCTCCAAGAGACATATTTAAAACAAACAGATGCATTTGACCTTCGCCATTTTAATGCATATCATTCTTTTTCACCTCCGGGTGATAGAGCCACTGGCGGGTCATCCGTTCTAGTCAGACAAAACGTTATTCAAAGCCCTGTATCACTTAATACTAATATGCAGGCTGTTGCTGTGAGAATTACTTTACATGTAGCGTTTACGCTATGCTCGCTGTATATTTCGCCGTCTTCGACGTTTGCCAAAACTGATCTGCAAGCTCTCTATGACCAACTCCCGAAGCCCTGCATTATAATGGGAGATTTAAATGGGCACAACCCTCTCTGGGGTAGTGTAAATATAAACGCTAAAGGTAAGTTGTTGGAGGACTTCTGTTCTGACAACGATTTATGTATTTATAATGATGGCTCCAATACGTATTTACACCCTGGGACAGGGACCTATTCTGCTCTTGACCTGTCACTCACAAATTCAGAACTACTTAATGAATTCGAATGGTCAGTCCATGATGACCTCTGTGGAAGTGACCATTTTCCTACTATTTTAAAAGCTGTAACTCCATCCGATGTTCCTCCATCATCAAGACGGAATTTTAAAGAGGCTAACTGGACTTTATATGAAACACTGTGTGCTGAAAAGCTTAAACCTGAACGTTTTACTGACGTTCCTGATGCTATTAAATGTTTTTCTGATGAATTGAACTCCATAGCTGATGAGTGTATACCAAAGTCCTCTGCAGTTCCACACATAAGAAAACCATGGTTCAACGATGAATGCAAACAAGCTAGGAAGGCAAGGAAAAAAGCAGAACATTATTTCCGTCGCCATCCTATGGTGCATAATTTGAATAAATTTAAAATTTTAAATGCTAAAGCACGGCGTACTTTTAAACAGAACAAACGCCAATCTTGGCAAAATTATGTATCTAAAATAAATTCTCGGACACCCATGTCCAAGGTATGGAATATGGTCCAGAAAATTAAAGGTAAAGGTACTAAATCTACTGTCAATCATCTTAAACATGGAGATCAAGTACTTACCGATAAATCAGATATCGCAAATAAACTGGGTGAAACCCTTGCTAAACACTCTTCCTCTTCTAATTATTTACCTAAATTCCAGCAGTATCAAAAACAACAAGAAAAGAAAACTATTAATTTCAACTCAGATAATGGGGAAGATTATAATGAAACTTTTTCTATTCATGAGCTCCATACTGCTCTTGATCAAGCTCATGATACTGCTACAGGAGCTGATAACATACATTATCAACTCCTGAAGCACTTACCAGAATCCTGCCTAGAAACTCTCCTAAATATTTTTGATGATATTTGGACATCGGGTAACTTTCCTTCATCATGGCGTGACGCCATAGTAGTACCCATACCTAAACCTGGACGTGATCATACCGATCCATCCAATTATCGTCCGATTTCGTTAACTAGCTGTGTTTGCAAGACCATGGAACGCATGATAAATAATCGACTTGTTTGGTACTTGGAAACAAATAACCTTATAACTGATATACAGTGTGGTTTCCGTAAAAACAGAAGTACTGTCGATCACTTAGTGCGACTGGAATCATTTGTTAAAAATGCACTGATTAATAATCAACATGCTGTGTCTATCTTTTTTGATCTTGAGAAGGCATATGACACAACCTGGAAATATGGTATTTTAAGAGATTTACATGACTTCGGCTTGCGTCACGATATGGCTGAGATATTGCCGATGTGACGTTAAACATTAACTCACTCACTCACTCACCCATTATTTGTAAAAAAAGACATAAGAAGTTATATCAGGCAAAACTTGATGTTTATTACACATGTATTACTGAATCATTTTCAATATATATATATATATATTCTTCAAGGACAAACACCTTTTTACTGTTTAACTTTACATATTCATGAGACCTTTAGTACATGTGCCTTCATGACTTTGCATGTTGGTATTTCCTGACAGTCTTGGTACACTCAACACACTTTACAGCCATGTTAGAGGTAAGTGATATCATGTTCATATCTGTCCAGCATTATATAGTAACGTATCATGATGCTGAGTTGAGTCAACTGAGTCAAGTAAGTAAGTTAATTACTTATTGTGTTGTTATAACACTACCAAATGATCAAAGGATCTTGAAATAACACATCTAAGTATTAAGGAGGAAAACAGTGAGAGATTGATTAAACATCTCCAAGTTTCAAGAAAGAAAAAACATAGCAATGCTTTAATTAAACAAGTGTTAGATATGAAAACATTGCTAGAGTACCTTTTGGACATAGGTTTATCCACTAGACTCCCATCGGTAGGGGTTTCCCCCTTCCGTGAGCCAGTCTCGAGAAGGGTGAACTTCTCATCCACCTCAGTCCCAAAGTATCAAATCGGAAAGTACCTCAATAATAATAAAGTTTTGTTGTGTGATGTAGCTTCTCTTGTCATTTTTACACTTTGATATCAAATAAAACAAATGTCATGAGCATTAAAAACTAATAAAACAATGTATGGCCATTTTTACTTTTAAGTGTGGCCATTTTGACTAGGGGTTGTGGCCAATTTGTCGTGTGGCCATTTTGACCTGTTCCCGGATAAATGCTGTTTAAGTTTGTTTTCACCGACTGACAAAATCAAAATTACTTTCCACAGGTAGTAAAATGTGTATTTTATTGATGGACATTAGGATTTTACATGACATTGCTTATAACATAACAATTTCACTCATGGAAGCGAGGCGGGGGTCAATATGATATTATTTACGATAACATCGTCACTTCGACCACAACCTGGCTTCCGAGGAAGAAAGCGTTATATTCATGCAAAATCTCTGGTCAACAACGTGTAGTAAGCAGTCTTGATTTTATTAATTCGATGAAACTTGAAGCCCACTTTCTATCCTGGAAGCGTGGTTGGGAGCCAACCATCCAATTTAGTATATACAACAGGCTTCCACAACGCTCGCTTCGCACACACAAACAACTAATTTTAGCACAAACTACGGGGTCCGGTGGAAATCTGTTCACAGTGACACCATCACACGACCCCAAGGAGCAATTGACGGTAACACAACAGTTCGGCATATCTTTGGTGACGTCGAGAAATCAGCAATATGACGAGCTTCCTACACATTTTCTACACAACTAACTGAAAATCGTTCCTTCTACGAATATTCGATATTCGAATGTACGTCTTTGCTCATAGCCAGCAGATTGTACCCCAATCAAGTTATATTTGTCTAAAATAGTTTCATTTCACACAGTAGTTCAACTTTAAACATTAACCATCACCGAGAACGTCGTCCTTTCCTCCAATATTGTTTATCAATGTCATCATACCCGAGTCCTTCCCATATTTTCAACGAATGGCAACGGCATGGCTGACCAAGCCATTGACGAACCCCTGGATTTAAAACAAAATCTCCATCAAAAGTTTGAGAAATGCACTTCCATCCCCTGAATAAGCAGGTCAACTAAAGGAGCCAAGTGTGTACTGTAAATATTGCTGTACAGACATTAATATTGCACATTCGGGAGACCACCTGTAATATTCCTTATCAGATAGTACACTTTTACACATCAAAATACATTTTTAGCCACCATGAATATACTTTGAAAGCAAGTTGGGTAGGCAGCTCTGTGAAAAAATGCTATTTTTCAGTGTCTTTAGTCATTGTGAATAATGGCATCCATGTGTATTACTTGCACTGAGTGAATGCGTTTAGTTTCATGCCGCACACGGCAATACTCCAGCTATACGACAGTGGTCTTTAAATAATCAAGGCTGGTCCAGACAGTTCAGTGATCAACAGCATGAGCATCGATCTGCACAATTGGGAACCGATGACGCTGACCACCCGATCCCGTTAGGCGCTTCTTAGAGACAAGCAGAGTCACCTTTGTAGCAAGCATGGGATGAAGGCCTATTCTACCCGGACCTTCAGGGGTGGTAGTACTTGGAAAAATTCATTTGGAAAACTAGCAGTCAGAGCCTTTTATGTACAAAAGTCTTTGGGATGAAATTTCAGATGATATGTATGAATGTTAAGTTCTGTGATTTGGTAAGATGTATTCTAGTTGGTCAAATCAAACGGTTAGCTGACACAACCTTCTTCTAGGGTTTGTTAGACTCGGTATAGCAGTGGCACAAATAATACTGAGTCTAACTACACTGACAGACTAACACTCAAACTTTTAATGCTGGCATGTTCCAATTAGATATGCAAAGTGAAAGTTCTTTGCTCTGCCATTGCTTTGTAATGTTTAGTTTACAAATATAGACTGTTTCAGTTCCTTTGGGTGTATAAGGTTCATATACATAGCGTATAAGATGACTGTTCCTGTTCTGTGAATTAAGGGCGCTATACTAAAGAAAAGGCTGTGGGTCAAGCTGAAAGGATGCAAGCAGCTGAGAAAGTTAGAACTGGTTCATGTGCATTGAGATGACATGTGTTAAAGGCATTTTCCCACAACTTTCAAAATATCATCTGTTTAGTAATGAAATCACGTGAACAATCACAGGAAAAAGTACAAATTTGCGATCAATAATTCTAGTGCAAGACCTTTCGAAGGGGTCATCACTGAACTCACTGCACAAATCATTTCTAATGCTCCTTCATTGATTGAGTGGAATTCATTTACTGCATTTCTAGAGTTGTCATGATTCACTGGCATATTCTGTGAACTGGACAACGTCCTTGAATCTGAGGGTGGAGGGGTAGCTTAGTGTTGAAAGTATTCGCTCATTACTCAGATGGCCCGGGTTCAATCCCCGTAAGAACAATCTTTGAAGCCCATTTCTGTGTCATCCACCATGCCAAAAGGGGAGTAAAACGAAAGTCTCACCTTTCTTGAATTCAATTTGGGATGACTAGAATAAAATGATCAAAGACATGGCATCCAAGATAGTCCGAAAGAAGTGCGATGAGGTTCATATCAGGCTTTCTTGTGTGTCAAGGTAATGTTTCACAAGGGCTGTTCCACTAATGAGCAATGACGACTGGAGAACCGCACATGAGGTCTACTGTTGCCATCCATCGATGACTGGCAAGGGGGTGGTTATATAAATGTGGCACGACGGGGTATTATGCACATTAAATGAAACACAAGCAGGGGTGGTCTAAGCTAATGTTCAGTACGTACCGCACGTGTATTTGTATCACTGTTCCCTTACAATACAAACCGAAACGTGCATGTGATCAATCTGCATGGGAACGTTTGTTCAACTTTTATTCGAAGTTGAATATAATTCTGAGATTTTAGTTTTCATTTGGCAAGGTAAAATTACGAGGATTAATATCACTTTATTTACTTTTTTGTTTAAAGTTAAATTTATCGGGACGTTTATACTGCAAGCAGATTATAGGCCATTGTTACTCAGATGACTTGGTGAAAATGTGAAAGATGTTTTGTTTACGTGCAGTGCATGGCGTAGTTATTGCGAAAATAAAAGTTGCTTTCACTTTATAATCCAAAATCATAATAAGCATTTGTGATAATTTACTTGTTTAAAATATTGTGAACATACACATTTCAAAATAGTGAACCCAATAAACAATAAAGAACTTCATAATGAGGTTGCCCAGTCACCGTGTGTTAAACGTTATTTCAAACTTTGTTAAGTTAATTTCTATCTAAACACTAGTGCAGTCCAGATACAGTCAGGTGTTCATGCTGTATCATGAAGTATCAAACTTGATTCCATAAGAATAGAAACAATACATTATTTAGGTTAAATTCATTTGCAAAACAGCACTTACAACAGTGCCTAGTTGCGTAGAAGTTTGATAATGATAAAGACCATCAAAATCAACAGTCCAAAAAAAGTCCAAATCAGATACTTTCTCCGTGATACTAGCACAGATTCTTCCATTTTTTCTGCTTTGCCCGAGGGAGACGAGGATAAACTGGACACTCCGTTGTCGTGTGGTTCTAAACACCAACCGCGTCCCACACACCCTACTAATTTCTCTGACATGCAGTGACATATACTATATATGTCATATACAGATCTCATAAGAAACTTCAAAACAATTCGAATACTTATTCAAACAAAACACGTACAGGGTGAACATTTATTTTAACATGTTTAAACAAAATGTTAACCTTGTAACGAATCCAACATGTTCAGATGTGAATCAGTTGCTTATATATTCTCCGCCTAGTCAGTGAGTGAGTGAGTGAGTTTAGTTTGACGCCGCACTCAGCAATATTCCAGCTATATGGCGGCGGTCTGTAAATAATCGAGTCTGGACAAGACAATCCAGTGATCAACAACATGAGCATCGATCTGCGCAATTGGGAACCGATGACATGTGTCAACCAAGTCAGCGCGCCTGACCACCCGATCCCGTTAGTCGCCTCTTACGACAAGCATAGTCGTCTCAGCCTAGAGATTACTATGACTACTATGTGCTGTTTGCAAATGACAGTCTGAAGGGTTCACCTTGTGTTCATAGCTGGACACATATTGGAACATTGGTCAAAAGACATGTCAAGCTTGAATCACATCACCTTGGTGTAGAAATGACCCAACTGAACAGCAAAATTCCCTTTTTGTGTGACACATTACAGACACTGAACAAGGGAAAATGGTACAAATGGAATCTATACTTGGTCTCACTGAAGTCGAGTACAAAGGCAGCCAATCTATCAGAGCTGTTTCTTTCGAATTGGACAGACATGGAATTAACAAAGACTCTATGAGGGATCGGCACTTAAATGGTGTTCCAAGCACAATATGACCTTCCTATATTCATTGTATGTCTCACTGCTTTTGTCTTAGTTCATATCTATATCTAGTCAGTCAGAATGACCACGTCAGCTGTTCAAAATACACATATAGCCTTTGCCTTTTCAGCAAAGTATCAACTGACATTTTGTCTTAAGAACTGGAATCCAATGAATATACCTTGGAGGTAATGGGACTTAATCGACAGACGATTACTGGACTCCATGAAACATGGTGGAAAAGTCGTGCCCAATTCCTCATCGGCTTTCAGTGCACCATATGGTGCTGTCTGATTGCCCTTGAACACGATCAGGATGGCGACTCGAAAGCTATAGGTTCCATTCAGTGGTTTGATGTCATCGTTTGTTTTGTTCCTCACCACATCACCCAGAACAGAAGTCTGTCAGTCCTGTTGTAGCCTGCAACTATTGATATCATCCAAGCCTGTAGCGAAACCTCGTTTGTGATTAGTACTCTGAGATAGGTCCGTGAAAACAGCTGTCTAGTGAGACCTCAGACTTGTCATGCAAATATATTGACTTCAACGATGCCAAGATGGATCCATGCCAAACAGGAAGACACGCATGTATTTTCCCTTTCTTGATCATATGTCCTAGCGGTTACAACCGATACTGACATGTCCCAGCGGTTACTGCAGAAACTTATATGTCCCAGTAATTACAACAGAATCTGATTTGTCCCACAGTTGTTGCAACCGATACTGATATGTCCCAGCAATTACAACAGAAACTGATATGTCCCAGCGGTTACAACCGATACTGATATGTCCCAGCAATTACAGCAGAAACTGATATGTCCCAGCGGTTACAACCGATATTGATATGTCCCAGCGAATACTGCAGAAACTGATGTGTCCCAGCAATTACAATAGAAACGGATATGTCCCAGCGGTTACAACCGATATCGATATGTCCCAGCGGTTACTGCAGAAACTGATGTGTCCCAGCAATTACAATAGAAACTGATATGTCCCAGCGGCTAAAACATAAGCTGATAATCCCAAGCGGTTACAACAGAAACTGAAATGTCCCAGCAATTACAACAGAAACTGATAATCCCAACGGTTACAACAGAAACTGATAATCCACAGCGGTTACAACTGATACTGATATGTCCCAGTAGTTACAACAGAATCTGGTATGTCCCAGCAGTTACAACAGAAAATGATAATCCCCAGCGGTTACAACAGAAACTGATATGTCCTAGTGGTTACAGCAGAAAAAGTGTCCCAGCAGGTGCAACAGAAAATGACATGTCCCAGCAGGTGAAACAGAAAATGATGTGTCCAAGCGGGTGTTTTCAGACACAGTATATAGTGCCCAGATTATCCCAACCTGATAGGTGAAGTAGGGAGGAGAGTGTTTCAGCAGTTCATTGGAATGTTCTTTGTAGTGTATAAAGATAAAGCATATCTCTATGCTTGGAACTGCTTTCATAAATCATCTTTGTTGACTTTGTTATAAAGCTTGCAATATTTTGGCTGCTTCTTTTTAACTCTACACAGCGCAACAACTATTTTTGGCTAAAATATAAACAAGCACAGCGTTACATGTTTCATCCATTTATTTCGTGGCCATTACTAAGACTTGCCATGGTTCGAATATGCACCTTGATTAAGGGATTAAATCACTTATTTCTTTATCCTTGGTAACATTGTCAATCACCCTGGTGGCGACAACATTAGCTTCACTATCCCAGTATGTAATCTGCAACAAACAGCCTCAAGAATGCAGGATATCTATATGGGCCTGTCCCTTTGGCCGTTTAGTGTATGATAAAGACACAAGCACAATGGCAACACTATTGTAGGAAGTATCCACATCAAGACAACATTAAAAAACCCATCTATCCACATCTTTCCAATTATATACAGATCTGTTTTTCGAATCCCGTACAGGTCTTACTGAATATAAGCAACCAATACACACCCATCCTTACAAATTATACCATATGCAGGCATTTCGGTTACAATAGTCAGAGAGAAATTATATCTGTGCGAGAGAAATTAGCATTACAACAGTCAAAAACTACTGATGCGAAAATGTATACATATTATAAATTTAAAACAGAATAAAAAAGAATCAAAGTACATTAATATTTTATAAAATATATATTAAGTATATCTTAAAGTAAAAGAAGATAAGCGACCCCTAGTCTGAAACATCAACAATGAGAGGACAGATGAACTCGGAATGTCGAATTCCAAGTGAATGGACAGCAGCCTTTGGTCGGTTGATGACAACTCTCTCTGGGCAATGAGCTCCAGGTCCTGGCTTCATAGTGTTGTCCCCCGGCATATAACTGCGTCTCCTCATGGAGTACAGCGGGGACCTCTCTTTGTAAAGGTCAGGGAGGGCGGCGTTGTAGTTGCCAGGCCCCGGGGCCTTGGCCATGTCCTCTGCGTAGCCGCCGATCATCGACCTTGCCGTCATGGAATAGGCGGGAGATGACTGCTTGTCCGGTTGGAAGGCTCCCAGAACCTTTGGCAGGGTGTATTTGTTTGGGGATGGGTTGCCATCACGTTTGCGATAACGGGTCCGGGAGCCAATAGAATGCCTAGGGGCATTTCTCTCCCCCTGCGGATGAACACGTTCCGGTGAGTAAGCTCCAGGTGATGGGGTCTTGAACGTACCTTGATGAGAGAAAGGGATACCTTTTTAGGAAATGTATGAACGCATTTTTATTCTCTTGCTATTGATTCAATATCTGTCGGTACATATAATCCAATACAATATGGCGATGATAGTGGTCATCGTTGTTATTGGTATGACTATGATTATCATTGTAGTTGTTAAGCTCACCAAGATTTGTCTGTCTCGCAAGTAGGGAGTAGGCAGGGGTGCCGTCTCTACCCGACCTTGTTATGCTTGGGTCAATGAAATACGCTGGACCCGGACTGCATTCTTTCTTTGTTGCTGTACAAACACAAAGTACAGTATTGGTGACAAACGGGCGGTATAAAATCAGTCAGATGTGTAACATAAGTGTGCTTAGTTAATAAAACGAACAAGAAATAATCACCTTTACATGCATAGAAATAACGTCACTGGATGCAAGGTATACCACAAACCTCATTCGCTGCTTCTTCAAAGGGTGAAGATACACTCAGTCGAGCACGCGGACACTCACCCACTGACAAATCACTTAAAATGCAATTTGGACGAGGTAACTTTGCATCCAGCTAAATAGTTGTGTGTTTACGAAAAGTATGAATTAAAGCTTTACTTCGATACATGTTGAGATTATACGTCACCAAAGTACTTGGACAGTATCACAAAGAGACGTAAATATACATGGTATTTGTTGTTGCCCTGTGTTGTTAAAAGGATACAACAAAGAGTCGTCGATTTGAGACAGGGTGACACTGAAAGAAGGACACGTACAAGTAACGATACATAAAAAACGTGTCTGTGCGTGCACAGATGTGCGGATGAATAAGACTTGAACTCAACGAGAAAACCCATTTCACTTCATCTATATTGTCCTAAGGCCTCAATGAAGTAAGGATGGGGTGTTTATATGAGTAATTTAACTCAATGTGCAACTGTACTCCCCACAGCGTCCATTAATGGTCTTGTTATCAGTCACTCAGTTACAGACGAAGAAGTGAATGCACGGATATGTATCTGAGCAACAATCTAAGTTACTACACGGATGATCTATCCATCACAGACTCTGGTACAGTGTGATAGGTTTCGACCCTCGCACCCCGCAAATCCTTCCACTGTGAAAGCTATATGATGGCCATAACTCTCCAATACTATGATTGTAGGTGGTCATTAATAAAGACACCGCTAAAGGAACCAAACCGGCCAAATTAATCAGTACTTAACACCCAAAACCACTACAGTAATCTAATTATATATTTTAATCCTTCAGTAATAATAATCTTTAGACCTCTTATTTCAAAAAGCACACACTGTCTTCATCTCAGCAACTATCATGTTTTGTGCATTGTATCGTACAAATATTATACAAGTAGTGATACTCTCTCTGGTACAAGTGATCCCAAGTCACATCTGGATCACACCGAACTTATTTGATGTTGTTCACTTATTTCTATATGACCAGCAACGTGTAAAATGTGGAAGTGTTTGATCCAGCTCGAGTGACATTAACTTAGTATTGTAACGGATGAAAAGAACCGACTATGCCAACTGACCGAAGTCCCCGAGACGGCGTCCAAACGAATATGCAGGCCTGGTGTACTTTGTGAAGTCATGACCATTGTATCCACACGTAGAAGGCAAGGCGTAGCGCCCAGGGCCTGGACCTGGAATGCATGATTAAATTAAATGACGTTACTAACACTGTAATTAAGAGTGGAAGAAACGACAAAACATACAATACATTGTTTAACATGGAGACCATGTATGATTTTCATAAGATGCTAAATTTCAGCTAGGCTTGTGAAGCATTCAGAACCTGAGCTGGATTCATTTTTCATCTACTGCTTGCTAGGGAAACTAATGTAAAGGCAAACATTTATGCGTTGATAGCTGGGTGGAATGCCGAGAGGGAAGGGGGTTTGCTCCCGCAGTAAACTAGGGGACAGCTGCGCCCAGTGAAACCTCGACAAGCAGCAAACTTGCCAATGAAACAAAGTGCTAAAGTTCTAAGTATACAAAACAAGTGTTATCTTCACTCACCCCTCTGTCGAGCAGCAATAGGGATATTCTTCTTGCTCTTTACCGACTCCATGTTTGATTAAATATCCCGCCACGAAAGACTCATTGGTGGGGGCGTGACCTAACAACAATGACGCGTTGCTATAAAGCACTTCCGGGTTGTCGTCCCGTCCTGATCTCGCGCGGTGAACGTGAATACGCGTCTTGGTCAAGTGACTTCCTGCTGTTTGAGGTACACAAACTTTAAAACATATTCTGAATTATTATTTATTGTGTACATTTGTGATGCAAGGGGTAACAACGCATAGTTTTTATATCAAACGTTGTAATCAAGTTCCTCTATGAACTTTGCACATTCTGTCAGACATCGGTCGATGATGTTTTGGGTGGAAATGGTTGAGTGATTCTGCATCATGAGAAATGAATTCGTCTGTTCAGAACTTATATCTCGGTGTGTTGATACGACATTATGCAGTGGCAAGAATAGTTTCATTTGAGTATGTCCTAGCAAAGAAAAGTATTCTCCCAGTAAATAATTTACCCGTGACTTTCCAGTTTAAGTGAAATATCAGTGTCTGCCATATTTGTGTTCATGCCAATATATTCTCTTGCAGTCTAGATTACATAAGATAAGATTAGTAGTTATCACATGCATGATGACTATTCAAAAACATTAGTTGCATAAATAACATGATTACTGGATGGTAGGAAAGACTGTCAAGATCTGACAACATCAGGTGGTCAGGCTTGCTGACTTGGTTGATACATAACATTGGTTCCCAGTTGGTAAGATCAGTGTTCATGCTGTTGATCACTGGATTGTCTGGTCCAGACTTGATTATTTACAGACCACCGCCATATAGCTGGAATATTGCTGAGTGCGATGTAAAACTAAACTCAATCACTGTTTGTTTTAAGGGAAGTCCATTGAAAGCAGTGTCCAGATGGAATTAGTTCAAAATGGTAGGATAAAATATGGGAACTATCAATTCTAATGTTAGTTGCCTTTTTGAGAATTTGGGATAAAGGGAACATACTTGAAAGACACTCCAGTAATTTTGCTAGAAGTATTAAGTTTTGAAAAACTTGCTTCTGTTGCAAGCAGACAGATCACCACACTTTGAATAAAGGTTTCATAAGAAGCAGTCATTATGGTTTTGTCAGTAGAAACGTTTCTAAACGGGGAAGAAAATAGCATTGCTGTTGGCTGAGTCGAAAATAACACTGAGATATTTGTAATGTTTCACTAATAATCATTCTGATATGGTACATTTTAGGTAATGAAAATGCTAATAATATTGACTCAGTGAGTCAGTATGTAAAATTGTTACTAAAATGTAGGTATATAGCATTGCATACTGCTACTTAAGTTGTTTTGGTCATATATGCATCTGCTTGCTCAGTTGAACATGCTATATTTTCTGTGGAGTTAGAATAGGAATGAAATGTACTCATGCTTTGTTTTAGATGGCCTAGACGGTTTCTTGTTCTCATGATCACTTTCTCTAATATGTATGAAACAGGATGATTAAGCTGTTTTTCAAAGGCTGTGTTGGAACTGTTTCATCGAAACTCAGTACTTTTCTTATGTCTTTTTTTAATCACCTCCACCCCTAACCCTCTGTGACTTCCACAAGATTAACATCATCATGTTGACAGAAAAAACATAAATGAGGATGAGGATATTGTTATCACGTGGACCTATCCTTTCCATTGTCTCACTGAACATATGACTCTTTAATTGTAAATGGAGTCACTGACAGTGTCTGAAATAATGTTTTCTTCCTACCTAACTTTACAGGTGCAGGGTAGCAAGCACGAAGCTATTTCAGACACTCAAAATCATTCGTCAACATTGGTCATTGTGACAAAGTTCGAGTTATTAGTAATTAGTCCTAGGCCAAATGCTAGAAAAGTCCCTATGTTTCAGGATCTCTCAGCAGCAGTAAACGTGTTAGTCAGTAATTAGTATGACACCTCTCACCCTCCGAAAATTCTTGTTGATGTGGAACTAGCTACACAAGGTATCAGGTTACTAAAAACATACTGGGTTCAGTCCACTGTTGAAACAGTGTCCACATGTTCATAGACAAACTGCTTGAGAATTGATCACATTGTCTAATGTGTGGTGACAAGCACTGGTGTTCAACATGGTCAAGATATGCAGTATGGGTGATAAGGCTGGGTGTATCATATTACCTGATTTTGATGCTATCTCTACATTATAATTAAGAATATTTGAAATTCAAGTTTCACATAAATATCACTTTTTGTCAACCTTACTTGGTAGGATGGTTCAGTTAAGCAGGATTCCACTTTTGATTCAGTTGTACTTACTGAAATCCCATTTGACAAAGATTTTCCATTGATGAGATATACACAGAAGTAAATTAGCTACTTTAAGGAAAGACATATTGGAGAAGTAGCTCAGCCATTTTCCTGTTGTCTCTAGAATTGAATGAACAGTCTGGTAGATGAGGAAATGTGTTGTATTTCTTTGTTTTGCTGATTTTATGAAAATGACTGATCTTTTGTCATATTTGCATAATACTGCATAAGATGTCAATGCAATAAGAATTCAGAAATTGGAATTTATATCTGAAAATGAAACAAAGCAAAATCTGTCAATTCACATCACCTTGACAACCAGAACTGATTTTATATTGGGGATGGCAGAAAATTGTGTGCTAGTAGAGTCACTATAGTTATTACTTATAGTAATAATGAGAAATCTTTCAATGTGCTAATCTTTACACAACAAAGCATGCTCAAAGCACTAACACACTGATTATTACTGATCCGCCCATGCTGCCTGTTAGAAGGTTATATTCACATGCCTTTATCAACTGAGTAACCATTTTCTGCTGGGTGAACAGGGGCAGTCTTGAACAAACTTACTTGCCAAAGGTATTTAATTAGTGACAGTAGTAGATCTTTATTGATGTGTTCTGTTGAATGAAAACTGCAGTCTGTCTAGCATGAGAACACTGACAGAATGAGGGAGATTTAGACTTTTCTGTTGTGTTTTAACTCAGCTGTACTCAGCAAGTGCCATGTACAGTATCAGATTTGTTATGATTGTGTACTAGTATTTTGTTGTGTTTAGGGAAAGAAGGACAAAGGCATATTGACCAGGTAGTGCACACATTCTCATGCAGTCTGAGGACTTTGATTAAGAATCTGGTGTAATAAACTGTCTGGTAGGTCGTGAAAACTGCTGTAGTTGCTCATCATGCTGGTTTCCTGAAAATGACTGTGGAGTAAAACCCACCCTTCTGTTTAGCAGGTGAACACTGTCAGAATGAGGGAGATTTAGACTGTTCAGTTCTACTGTAACTGAATGCTCTGTGGCTTTCGACACCGTCAAAATGAGCACAATGACATCATCATTATCTCAGTCTCAGGAATACCAGAGTTTCAGGAGCACCATTCCACAGAAGAAGGTATGTGTATCATGTTTATGAAAGTCTGTATTTCATTTTCCGCTACCTACTGCTTTCAAATATGTGGGTATTTCAGTGATTTTTACTCACTTAAGAATATGCCGTTGGGTAAGTATTACTAAGCTGGGATGTACTGCCTTATGTCATACCGTATCAAAATGAATATAATGGAAATGACTGCATAAAAATTCTCTCATCCTATTCTGACAGTACAATACTAGTCCTTTACTAGCAGTACAGCTTGATAGTCATCAGTGATTTTCTTTTCATTATGCAAGCGTTTTTTATGGCCGGGGTATATATGGTTACCCTCAGTGTCCATCCCTCCGTACGAACACAGGGCTGTACTTTAACCACTTCTCCTCCAAAACTTATACATGTAATGGTGTAATGTCATATTTGGTTTTTTTATTAATTTATTTTTTTTTGTAAGTTTTAGAGACATCTGAACTTGTGTATATTTTGCCAAATTTCTCCATGATGATAGTATAAGAGGGGACCAGGTGGGTGGGAGGAGGGGGCTGTATGTTATCCACTTCTCCTCAAAAACTGCTTGATGGAATTCATGTAAATTACATATGTGCTTTATAGGAATTTTAAAGGCGTGCATCTCATATTTTGTTTTTGTACTTTATATATTCCTCTAATTTTAATGCCATGTGAACTTGCATAAGTTTTGTTGAATTTCTACATGAATATAGTGTTATAGGGGATGAAATCTATCCACTTCTCCTCTAAAGCTGCTGAGTAGGATTGATTGAGCTTCTACATGTGTTTCATTGGGACTCTAAAGGTGTGCATCTCATACCTTGTTCATCCAGTTTCGTAATTTTATCACTTCTACAGATGTTTGAACCCGTAATTTGGATCTGTTCATAGTGTTCGTCCCATACAACAGGGGTGTACTTTATCCACTTCTCAAAAACCACAGCACATAACATATTTAGCTTACATATACCTTTTATAGAGACTCTAAAGGTGTGCATCTCATATTTTGTTTTTGTATTTTATTGTTTTTTGTATGTTTAGAGACAATTTGAACTTAAATTTTGTCGAACTTCTCTCTAACGATAGCAAAATAGGGGATCCACCTCTCCACTGTCTAACAGAATTGATAACGCTTATGCATGTGTTTCATTGGGACTAGACAGGCGTGCATCTTATAGTTGCATAGATGTTTATTGAATGGGTTTAGTTGAAACTGATCACCAGATCACACTCAGTGTAGGGAACTCTTTCTTCAGCAGCAGGGGCATCTGTGTCGCTAGACACAATTGTTTCTTGTTATGAATATATTCTGCATACATTTGTTTTAGTCTTGTCTAATATTTCAAATGGGTAGGTGGTACGCAACAGTTGTTCAGTGTGTAATTGGAAATTTTTGTGCATATTTTACCCAGATATACATATTATCTCGCTATTTGTCTAAACTTAAAAAAAAGGAAAGGAACATGCACTTGCTAATCATGTTATGATCTGATATACTTCAATTTCAGATAGTAGTTGACGATGACAACAGCAAAGAGTGGACACTGTACGATGCAGGACCAAAGACCATCAAATGTCCGCTCATTTGTTTCCCACCAGCCAGTGGTGGAGCAGACGTCTACTTCCGACAAATACTTGGCCTGTCTGCTGCAGGATTCCGAGTGATTGGGGTAAGAAGACTCAGTAGCAAACACTCTAAGTGTCACCATCAACCAAGGATACACAACAGATGAAAATTATTTGTACACTTTCGCATGTAATTTTATCGACATTATCTTAAAGGACTTTTCTGTAGCAATTGTTGTGTAATACACAACAACTATGTGAAAGAGCCTGGGGATGAATATTGCAACAGAGTAAATCAAGAGGTTACCAAGTGTATAATGACTCACCTAACCTTCTTTAAAACTTAACCCGTGAAGGTCGGGGGTAGAATAGGTCTTCAGCAACCCATGCTTGCTGTAAAAGGCGACTCACTGGATTGTCAGATCCAGACTTGATTATTTACAGACCACCGCCATACAGCTGGAATATTGCTGAGTATGGCATAAAACTAAACTCACTCACTCACCAGTGGGGTGGGGTAGCCAAGTGGTTAAAGTTAGAATTATGCTTGTGGAAATAAATTTTTATGGAGTAATGTATCTTCATTATGCCCATTCAAGATTTGTTTCAAAAATAATATCAAGTCCCAAATTATGTATGCATAATTTTTTAAGCATGGATGGAAGCCTTTACGTGAGGGGTGACCTTGTCATCTGAGTCAGCACAATTCACTTTCCTGCAGACATACCAGAACCATATGCTCATAGGTTCAAATCTGAGATTCATGATGTTCCTATACCCATACTTCCTGGGTGCACTGAGTGGTAAGCATGAACATGATCAAAGACCCACATCCAAACTTCCCATGATAGAACTGAACTACTGTTTGTTCAATGTTCCAGCATAACTATGTTTCAGGTGGAATACCCTGTATACTGGACCATGAAGGAACTCTGTGAAGGCTTCAGAAAGTTATGTGATCATCTACAACTGAATAAAGTAAGTTATTTCTCTTTGTCCCCAGAATTTCAGAACATGAGTTTGCAGGAACTTTGTTACAGGTTGTCATGGCAGCGTGGCTGGAATATTGCTGGTTGCAGTGTGAAACAGCGTGCAAACAGTAATTGAGAATGGATGCAGATAATGTGCACTGCAGGTCACAACACCAGTAACAGAAGTCTGCCTGAGTCATTATAACTAATGTCATTGTGGTCCTGGTAACATTGTATAAGTTTGTTTAACAGATGACCAGTGAAGATCTAGGTAAGAATTGGTCTGACTCTTAGTGACCCATGCTTGTCATAAGAGGCGACTAATGGAATCGGGTGGTCTGACTCACTCACTTGGTTGACAGATGTCATCGTATCCCAGTTGCATAGATGGATGCTCATGTTGTGGATTGTCTGGTCCAGAATCAATTATTTACAGACCACCGCCATACAGTTTGAATATTGTGGAGTGTGGCCTTAAACAGCAAACCAGCCAGGCTGATTTATGTTTTCTTCACTGAATCATTGAACTTTAGAGCAGGCATGATATTTTGGATTGAGGTCAAGTCCACTTTGTAGAAATAGATTGCAACTGGCATATCAGGACTCACTGTTTTATGCCTCTGACCCCTAAAACCTGTTCCTTCGATTCCATCTGGCTTGATGATAAAGACTGAATCGATTCCTTGCTGTGTTTATTCAGGCCATTGATGAGAGCCTGGAGGATCTGTACACAGAGTTTTATCATAGCATTGTAGCTTTCCATTTTTTATTATTTAACAACCGTATGTTGTTATGTTGTTTATCTTTCACCCCAGGTTCATATATTTGGGGCTTCTCTGGGAGGCTTCTTGGCTCAGAAGTTTGCGGAGTTCACTCACCGCTCTCCACGGGTGGCGTCCATCATTCTATGCAACTCTTTTTATGACACATCCATCTTCCAGCAGACAAACTCTGCCGCTACGTATGTACTACAGCCAACTTCTGTTTGATTTTACGACTACAGCATTTACTGTCATGGGTGTAGGGGGAAACAAAAGCAATGATTTATGCTTCCTTTAACAACACTAGGATTCACAGGTTATGGCTTAAAATTGTGACTTCACGAAAGATGTTAAGTTCATTACCAGTTACAGATCTTCATCTTCTTCATAATTATTCATCAGATGCGGGAGGTCAAGTTAGATTTTTTGCTGACTACTCAATTTACTTAAGAGATGTATCCATGCTTTCAGATTCTGGATGATGCCAGCACTCTTTCTGAAGAAGATGGTGATGGGAAACTTTGAAAAAGGTGTTGTTGATGCTGAAATTGCAGACTCTGTTGATTTCCTTGTTGAAAAGGTATGAATGTTATGCCAAGGCTCACTAAATACAATGTTTGTTCCTAATGCAGGATATTAATCATCCCAAAACACACTCGCTTGATAACCTATATATTACTGTTCAGGTTTATTCTTAAACCTCAAAACTGTTATACTGTTGTTAAACCCAGAGACACAGCTATTGTATTGTTGTTAAACCCAAAGATACAGCTATTAAGCTGTTGTTAAATCCAGAGATACAGCTATTATACTGCTGTTAAACCCACAGATACAGCTATGATACTGTTCTTTAAGACAAAGATACAGCTGTTATACTGTTGTTAAACCCAGAGACACAGCTTTTATATTGTTGTTAAACCCAAAGATACAGCTATTATACTGTTGTTAAACCCAAAGATACAGCTATTATACTGTTGTTAAACCCAGAAACACAGCTTCTATTATTGTTGTTAAACCCAAAAATACATCTATTATACTGTTGTTAAACCCAAAGATACAGCTATTATACTGTTGTTAAACCCAAAAATACAACTATTATACTGTTGTTAAACCCAAAGATACAGCTATTATACTGTTGTTAAACCCAAAGACACAGCTATTATATTGTTGTTAAACCCCAAAATACAACTATTATACTGTTGTTAAACCCAAAGATACAGCTATTATACTGTTGTTAAACCCAAAGATACAGCTATTATACTGTTGTTAAACCCAGAGACACAGCTATTATATTGTTGTTAAACCCCAAAATACAGCTACTATACTGTTAAACCCAAAGATACAGCTATTATACTGTTCTTTAAGACAAAGATACAGCTGTTATGCTGTTGTTAAACCCAGAGACACAGCTATTATATTGTTGTTAAACCCAAAAATACAGCTACTATACTGTTAAACCACAAAATACAACTATTATACTGTTGTTAAACCCAAAGATACAACTATTATACTGTTGTTAAACCTAAAGATACAGCTATTATACTGTTGTTAAACCCAGAGACACAGCTATTATATTGTTGTTAAACCCAAAAATACAGTTACTATACTGTTAAACCCAAAGATACAGCTATTATACTTTTGTTAAACCCAAAGATGCAGCTATTATGCTGTTGTTAAACCCAGAGACACAGCTTTTATATTGTTGTTAAACCCAAAAATACAGCTACTATACTGTTAAACCCAACGATACAGCTATTATACTGTTGTTAAACCCAGAGACACAGCTATTATATTGTTGTTAAACCCCAAAATACAGCTAT
Source organism: Haliotis asinina (assembly GCF_037392515.1). NCBI lineage: Eukaryota > Metazoa > Mollusca > Gastropoda > Lepetellida > Haliotidae > Haliotis > Haliotis asinina. The sequence goes on from NC_090282.1 coordinate 43,773,269, forward strand.
TATACTGTTGTTAAACACAAAGATACGGTTATTATGCTGTTGTTAAACCCAAAGATACAGCTATTATACTGTTGTTAAACCCCAAAATACAGCTACTATACTGTTAAACCCAAAGATACAGCTATTATAATGTTGTTAAACCCAGAGACACAGCTATTATATTGTAGTTAAACCCAAAAATACAGCTATTATACTGTTGTTAAACCCAAAGATACGGCTAGTGTACTGTTGTTAAACCCAAAGATACAGCTATTATACTGTTGTTAAACCCAAATATACAGCTACTATACTGTTAAACCCAAAGATACAGCTATTATACTGTTGTTAAACCCAGAGACACAGCTATCATATTGTAGTTATACCCAAAAATACAGTTATTATACTGTTGTTAAACCCAAAGATACAGCTATTATACTGTTGTTAAACCCAGAGACACAGCTATTATATTGTAGTTAAACCCAAAAATACAGCTATTATACTGTTGTTAAACCCAAAGATACGGCTAGTGTACTGTTGTTAAACCCAAAGATACAGCTATTATACTGTTGTTAAACCCAAAAATACAGCTACTATACTGTTAAACCCAAAGATACAGCTATTATAATGTTGTTAAACCCAGAGACACAGCTATTATATTGTAGTTAAACCCAAAAATACAGCTATTATACTGTTGTTAAACCCAAAGATACGGCTAGTGTACTGTTGTTAAACCCAAAGATACAGCTATTATACTGTTGTTAAACCCAAATATACAGCTACTATACTGTTAAACCCAAAGATACAGCTATTATACTGTTGTTAAACCCAGAGACACAGCTATCATATTGTAGTTATACCCAAAAATACAGTTATTATACTGTTGTTAAACCCAAAGATACAGCTATTATACTGTTGTTAAACCCAACGATACAGCTATTATACTGTTGTTAAACCCAGAGACACAGCTATTATATTGTTGTTAAACCCCAAAATACAGCTACTATACTGTTAAACCCAAAGATACAGCTATTGTACTGTTCTTTAAGACAAAGATACAGCTGTTATGCTGTTGTTAAACTCAAAGACACTGCTGATATGCTGTTGTTAAACCCAAAGATACAACTGCAGTGTCTTCAGGGAAGTAATAAATCCTGTTCCCTTTTCCTTTCCATGATACAACTGAAAGGGATGTAAACGGGCATTAAATCCTAATGCACACAAACGTAACTTTATAAGTTAAACACAGCTTCATCCTGAAAACAAAATTATCTCAAAGCAAATCGGCATCCTACAATATCCAGTCTATCATATGTCAATTCATTTGTGGGACCCACTTGCTGCCAGAGCATTGTCTTAGGCATGATCTGAATGAACAGATGCTAACAGATGTTAGTTCAGTTATCTATCATGAGTCAAGAGGCAGAGCATGTAGTAACTTATAAAACAGATGGACAATGAGTGTTACACCATACACACACAGCAATATTTCAGCTATGTTCCTAAGATAATCGAGTCTGGACCAGTCAGTCCAGTGATCAACATCATGAGCATCATTCGATGTAGATGAACAAAGTAATGGCACTCACAAGTTATTGTGACAAATAGATATAGGTTATTTAATGTAGAGATTTAATGAGATGGATAATCGAGGATTATGTTTCTTCTTGTCTCTTTAACTTGACAGTTGGACCAACTTAGCCAGCCAGAGTTGGCATCAAGACTTACGCTGAACTGCATGAACTGCTACATTGAACCACAAAAACTGCGAGGAGTCGAGGTCACCATAATAGATGTAAGTCTGTTGAGGGTGCTTTGGTATGTAATGGGTGCGATAGTGTCTTGAGGGTGCTGTGGTGTGTATTGGGGGGGCAAAGATCTGTTAGGGTGCAGTGGTTTGTTAAGTATGCACCAGTCTCTTAAAGGTGCTATCATCAGTAATGGGTGCTATGGTCTGTTGAGGATGCTATGGTATGTTATGGGTGTTCTGGCCCCGATTTCTTGAAACAAACTTAAGTTTTTACTAAAATTTCAAACTGAGTTTGACAATTTGAAATAGCTGAAATTTTAACTCAACTGCATTTTGAAAATAAAAAAGACCAAACAGCTTAAGCAATATATTCACAAAATGCAAACTGTCTTCTATTTTTGAATTTAATATCAATTTCAGTACATTCTGGAAAATATAATTTCTCAAATTTGAGTACAAACTCTAACTTAGTCAAAACTCAGACTTAACTCTGTTTTGAGAAATCGGGGCCTGGTTTGTTGAGGGTCCTGTGGTATGTATTGGGTACAATAGTCTGTGGAGGATTCTAAGGTGTGCAATGGTTTGTTGAGGGTGCTATGGTTTGTATTGGGTGCAGTAGTCAGGAGGGTGGTATGTAGAGATTGTTGGGAGAGAGCTATGGTCTGTTGAGGGGACAGTGGTCTGGTCAGGGATTTGTGGTATGTTGGGGTGCTGTGGAATGTAATGGGTGGTATGTAGAGTTTGTTGGCAGAGAGCTATAGTCTGTTGAGGGGATAGTGGTCTGGTTAGGGAGTTGTATGTTGGGGTGCTGTGGTAGATGTGTAGGAGAAAATACGCCTCCGGGATTTCCCTCCCCTTTCGGTTTACATTGTCTACCAAAGCTGAGGAGGCATGTTTTCTATAACATACTGTAAAATCATTTATTTTCGCGCGGCTTAATTTTCGCGGAAACAGAAAAATTGACTAATTCGCGCGGTTTAATTTTTGCGCATCATCAAAGTACAGAAATAACACAGGCAACTGTAGACTGTAAAGAAAACACTGATCCTAGCTGTCGTCCTGTCACCTGCCTAATTAGCTGGGGAACCATGGGCCTTCCGCTACGTTGAGACACGCAATGGAGCACTGAAGAATCCTTGTTGAGATTTGCGTAAGAAATCATTGACCTATGTGACCTCGACCCGTGACACGCTCGGCCAATCAGCTACTCAGAAAGCTCTGTGCACGTGTACCAGTATTGTCAAACCACTACATGCGCAATGGATTATCCAGACCTACGACAACATATCCAAGAGGAAGGATTTAATCCAAAGCGGATTTCGCCAAGCTGGACTTTCGGACTAATTCACTAGTAGCAGGTGACCTGACATTTTAAATTTAGTAGAGTCGTGTGTATCGTGTCAATCTGAGACACTGAAAATGAACTATTGACGTTGAATGACGTGTACTTGTAGTCAAATTACTAGCAATACAAAACTAAAACTCAAAGCTCTTTGTTTTTATTTCCACAATTTATCATAATTATTCGCGGAAGTTTTATTTTCGCGGATAATTTTTTTGCGCGAAAAGCGCGAAAATTAAACCCCCACGAATAATAATGATTTTACAGTATGTACCATCAATGATGGCTAATTACAATGTAGATGATCATTTAATGAAGCTACATAACAATAACTGAAGTGTACGTAAAATCCAAGTAATGGAAGTAACTATAAATAGATAATTTAACCCCTCCACCTTTGTCGGCCCAGTGGCTTTGTGCAGTAGTACGCCTACCTACGGATAAGAGATTTTTTTAATGTTGACGTTCATATAAAGTTAGGAAAAGTAAGCGGGAAGCGGTCTTACTAATGAAAAGTTAAACCTGGGAAGCAGTCTTACTAACAAAAAGTGAAACCTGTCCCTCCAAAACAAAAACCTCAAATGCGGTTATTCTGGGAAAACAAGAGATGGCCTAATATAGAAGCACACTTCAGGTTTACATAATGGGTGGTAAGTAAAGTTTGTAGGGGGAGATCTATATTCTGTTGAGTGTACTAATGCATGTGTAGGGCATCAGTGTGTGTTAAGGTCTCCACTGTCTGTTGCAGGTGTTTGATGACTGTGCCTTATCTCATGCTGTGAGGGAGGAGATGTACAAATGTTACCCTGACGCTAAACGAGCACACCTGAAGACTGGTGGCAACTTCCCTTACCTCAGTCGCAGTGCCGAAGTCAACGTCTTCATACAGGTACAGCACATAGATTACAGTGTTACTTCATAGGATGATGTGCATCAGTGAGTGATCACCCAAGATCAAGCTTAAAACTTTAGGGCACCAAAATACTCGTACACCTTAAGGATTGGGACAAGGATTTATCTACAGTTCCAATTTAAGAGCTTTTGGCAAGCAAACTTGTTGAACTTCTTTCTTCAGTTCTGAAATATTTTCGTATCATATTTAGTATTCAGTGATATAACCTAGACATCACAAGGCACAACTACAAAGTTATTTCTTAGGCTGGTTTTGGTCTGGTTTGAAAATCTGTACCAATATCAATATTATCAGTTTTTACCAGTTAAATTGATCATCTGACCAAATCTGTAATGTATTCAGTGAAATAGATCAAAACATGCTTCTTTCTCATATCCATTTGACAAGGTTCTGGACCCCATTTTGACATGATTTTAGCCATCATCTTTGGATTATTTCATTTGGGGAAGGAGCTTTGAATTCATGACTAAAAGTCTGTAAACAAAGTGATCTGTCTGTTACAGATTCACTTAAAGCAGTTTGACACTACCCAGTACCATGCCAAAGAAATCACAGCAGAAGAGCAGGAGAATTATAACTCGCGTGATGCCAATGCCAACATAAGCGAATCCTGAGGCCCCGCCATGACCCCTCAAGGCAGACTGAGAATCTATCATGTCTTTCACATAACAGGAGAGTAAAGCTTGGCATCTTCTACGCATCAACTACAACAAGCTGCTGTGATAGCCCAAATATTGGCGAAGGCTGCTTGAGGTTGATGTAATGACAATAGCAATGTTGTGCAACTCTTATCTTCTCTAATGGCTACAAGGTGGATGGAGGAGGATAGCAAGGACATTGTTATGTATTTCAGCAGTCAGCTTTGGAAAACTTGGTTTGGATGTGTCAGGTTGTTTTACGTATTCTAACATGATTTTCTCATTGATTCTCATAGGTGAGAAATAAACATTGATTGATGCTTCTTTAACTCATTATGTCCTGCTCTGTGTCCTTGTTTTATTGTTCTTGTTGGTGTTTTAAGATTTGTTGCTGTTCCAGTGAGTAGTACCTTGTTCAGTATTTTAATCCTAGCTCTTATTCTGGACCTCTCCTAAGGAGTGATTGAAAGCAGCTAGATACTTCATGACAGGCATCTAAAGATGTCATCACACGCAAGTGATAAATGCATAAATATCAAGCTGCAAGTTTGACATACAATATATATGATCATTTATGACTATCCAGCAAGTAAATAACAAAGTTTGTAATAATGAAACGAGCAATAATGTGATGTCTTGTCCCGTGTAATTTGTAGTGCATAATGA